>NC_136954.1:43750509-43868009 GCF_032717465.1 Coenobita brevimanus | reverse complement strand
GGAGAAGGAGGAGAGATATTGGTGGATGATTGTGTGAGGAAGAGAGGTTTGGAAGTCGGTGAGGCTAGGGAACTGACAAGAGATCGAGATGGTTGCATGAATGTTGTGAGGAGACGTGCATGATCAGGGATTTGGCACCTCTTTTTAACGTGGCAGCGTCCGGATTGACTCTATCGGATACGTTTATGTGAAGCTACAAAACGTGGTGAATGTTTTTGGCGTATCCAATAAAGCCAGAATTCCGGGGGCTTGAATGATGAGTGAATGAAAGCGTGGCCCATTGGATTGGCAAATTTGGGCTGTCTGGACATTGTTACTCCTCACCCTGCCCTAGAGTGGAAAAGGAGGTCTGGATGATGATGACGATGAATTATTATTATTATTATTATTATCATCATCATCATCATCATCATCATCATCATCATCATCATCATCATCATCATCATCATCATCATCATGTTTCCACTAAGATACACTATTGTAAAGCTGAATAGAATCGTCTGGCGGTAGCAAGAATAAAACACTGAAATATTTCTCTCGTGCTGAAGGGGTTAAAACAGCCTCCACAAACCCTTCCATAAGGTGAGAAAAATCTTCCCTATTTTATTCATTCCACCTCCAGACGATTTTATTCAGCCTGCAAGTGGCCCCTCATCTCGTATGAAGTAACCCTCTGATGACTGGAAAAAAAAAAATCTTCACTACTGTGTTTTGTTCTTACTGCAAACAGACGATTTTATTCAGCATGGGAGAGGACAGACAGAATACTTAACGGGTTAACGAAGGCCATAAACCCAACCACTACAGTTCGAATATTTTGTTTCGTACACTGAATAAAATCGTCTGGAGGCAGCAGCGATAAAATGGAAGAATGCGTCACTGGACTGAGAGAGTTTATCGTCTCAAGTCACCCCTTATGGACGGGAGACGTCTTCACTATTTTATTCTTCCAACCTTCAGATGATTTTTTTTTAGGGTTGCAAGCCCCTCCTCCACACCTGCTATGGGGAGCGGAGGCGATGAATACTTTCTAAGTATCCCTGTTTGTCCTAAGAAGCGACAAAGAGGGGCCTTTTGTCTCATTTTTCTCCTTACTCTCCTCTTGTGCTCATTTGCCCTACCGCTCTTCTTGATATACCCGTGGTTTTTCCTGACTATTATTCCATAACTAATACAGTGCCATACCGTATAGCCATACTATGGTTTGGTGACGATTCCTCATTGTTCCTTCAGCCTGCAAGTGGTCTGTCATCGTGTACAGGTTAGTCCTCTGATATCTTCACTATTTTTTATTCTTCCTTCCTCCAGGTGATTTCACTTAGGCCGACGATTTTACTTAGAACAGGAACGGCCTCTCGTATATGGGTTAATAATTACATGATGAGACTTCAGCCGCACGCTGAATAAAATCGTCTAACGGCGGAAATAAAATGTAGTGAAGATCCCTGTCCTGTTAAGACATGCGCTGGAGACGGTTTTTAACTCCTGACATAAAGGTGGACCACTCCCAAGCAGAATAATACCATCTATTATACCTAAATTGATGGTGATTTTTTTTTTCAGTTACTGGGGACTGTTGGAAAATATCTGCAATAACCCTATAAGGGAGTGGGGAAGACGAGGGAGCGTGAGAGGGGGCAAAAGTTGTGGGTTCAGATATCAGTGAGAGTTGAAGACTTGCAGGGTGTAGGAAACGAAAATCACCCCTTCCTCCTTCCCACAACCCCGCACCCTCAGTCTGTCAATTTCTTCTACCCTCCCCTTCCCTTCCATTTCCCTGTATGCATTTCCCCTCTCCTCATCTTCCCCCTCCCAACAACTCCTCACCCTCCTTAACAATATATACTCCCTTTATTTACTCAATCCGTTCTTCCCCAGTCATCCCCATCTTCCCCACATCCATACATACATTTCTCTGTCTCACATCCCTTCCTTTTCCCCTGTCGGGCAGGTCTTACACTTGCAAAAGAAATGTTCCCTGTCAGTTTGGCAAAGGACGCCTTCAAGCGATGTCTCCAGTATGACAAACGTCCCTCAGCTTCCTACCAACCCCACGAAAGAATATAGAGTGCAAGAAAAGGGCAGTTTCAGCCTGCCATCCACTGGGTTCACGATGGGGTGAGCATGGTGCCACAATAGCAACAACAGTCCTGTTTGTCAGTCAGTGCAACTCACCTTTATTAAGTCTTGTATTGTAGAAGACGTCTGGGACTTAGCACTGTCTGCTTTATTAAGCCTCGTGTAGTCAAAGGGCATAAGTAAACCTTTTTGCCTTTCAGTATGCCCACCTTCATCCCTCTCCTCCATCATCTCTTCCATCTTTCCTGACACCGACTCTTTCCCTCCTTACTCCTAGTCCTAGCCATGTCCTCCCTTTCCATCCTCTGTACTTCTTGGCACGTCTCCTCCTTCGTCCTAGCACTCCATACTACTCTAACTCCCCCTCCCCGCTATTCCCCTACCACTTCCACTCGACCGCAAAACCATAAACACCACTCCTCTCCCCCACACTTCCTCCAATACAGTAATTTCTTAATTACTTTTCCATTTCCTTCTTCTTCCATCCCATCCAATAATTCTGACACCTATCCACCCTTTCCACTTACTCTTTTTCACGTTCCCGTTTCTTTTCCTCTCCTTTCCCCCTCAGTTCTTTTCATCCTGCCACCCCTCACAGTCCTCATTCACAGCTATAACAGTGGTCCTTCTGCCCATAACCTCTTTCATCATTGGAACGTATTTTGCATTTTCATCTTTCCTCTACCAGACGATTTTCAGAAACGATTATCTTCAACTCAAGTAGTGAAGATATTAACTGAAACCCTATGCAACCCTTCCACCTCGAAAAACGTACCCAATGGAGCTGCATAAACTGGCGTGTCGTAGTGAAGAATCAGGCGGCAGGTACAACATGGGGTTCAGGGGTTAACACGTCGCACTTCAAGGCTTCGTCTACTGTATACCGCCTGACCCAGCCTCCACTCACTCTCTAGCCAACATCTTAACTACACAAATCTAACTCTAAACAACTGACACCCTTGCACACTTATTCATCACTGTTAATTATACTTTGCTCATTAAACATATTTGCAGTCCCGCCGTCTCTTCCTCGCCACTGTCATAAATAAACTACCCTCACTAAGGACAATCTCACATTCACCTCGTAACATATCATAACTCCAGTACTCTTAATAACAACAATAAATATTCTCTCACTCCTTTCCTCATCACTACCACAGATTCATTACCCTCACTATATAAGTTTCCACAATCTCTTCCTCACCCTTGTCATTACACTACCCTCACGCAGAAACAATTTTAAATCCCTTTATTTCTTCCTAACTACTATCAAAACTACACTAACTTCATTATAAAAACAACATTCTAATCCTCACACCTACCACAACTACACTACCATCAGCAAATGTTATTCGCTCATTCACTTCCTTACAGTTATTACACTTCCCTCACCAAAGATAGAAGGCTCGCGCTCCCTTCCTAACTACCGTCGTAACTACCCTACCCTTATTTCCAACACCAAAAGACCCCTACTTTCTTCCTGACGACTACCATAACTAAAAACACATTACTCCTGCACTCCCTCAATGCGCTACCCTCGCTAGTAGCATAAGAAACGATGGAAGCCGATCTGTTCCGGGATCACTAGAAATTAACACGGAGCTGAAACAAAGTCCCGTACAAAAATTTATCATCCCCAGACTGTTGCATTCCCTTGCGACACACATATAGTTCTTGTCCTTAATAGAACGCAATTTTACGGTTACTTCTTATTGCATCACCAGTTATAGGATAAATTTTATACTGTGATGTATCTGGACAGCAGGAGTGTTTGGGAGGAGGAGAGAAGGAGGAGGGAAAATGTCGCTTAGGAGAAAAAACGTCGGGAGAAAGAGAAGAATAAGGAAAAGGCCAAAGCAAAACAAGAAAAGGAACGACAAAAGGCCATAGCCAAAAAGATGGCCCACATGGAATGCGGGGAGGAGGAAGAAAATTCAAAGGCAGGGAAGAGGAGAGAAAAAGCAGCAAAGAAGGAAATTCGACAGGCTGCCAAAGAGCGTCTGAAGGATTGGGAGTACATGAAGGCAAGAGGTGAGAAGATTAACATAAAAGACTATGACTCGGAGGACGAGGAGTATGAAAAAGGACAACTTATAGGAGTTATGCCATTGAATGTGTCCCCACCTTGCCCTGCCCCGGTCCGTAGTAAGGGTAAAAAGAATGGGTCCGGTCGGGGCAAGGGAGGCAAACGATCTATGAAAGGTCGTAGAAGGACATTCACGGATCCCCCGGCCATTACTTGAGTGGAGTGATTGGTGTGAGTTTTTTGTTTTCGTCATGACTTTTTCTCTTTTGCATAATTTTAATCTGTGTTATTTATTTAGTAAGGATCTTTACGAATTGAGATTTTTTTTTTTTTTTTTTGCATCTTCATTGAACTCTGTCTTTACTGTTCTGTTTCTAATTGGGTTTTAATTTTCTTTTATACCTTTCTTGTATGGAAGGTCACGAATTTGCAAGATTGTGTATATATACAAATTCGTGCCACTGTACTTTTGTGGGAAGCCACAAACTCTAGTGGAAGACCCACTGTGTATTACTCAGTTTAATCGTCCCGGCATGCACTTTGATCGCAATGGTTTAACCATCCTTGTATTCACTTTGATCGCGATGGTTTAACCGTCCCTGTATGCACTTTGATCGCGATGGTTTAACCATCCTTGTATGCACTTTGATCGCAATGGTTTAACCGTCCCTGTATGCACTTTGATCGCGATGGTTTAACCGTCCCTGTATGCACTTTGATCGCGATGGTTTAACCGTCCCTGTATGCACTTTGATCGCGATGGTTTAACCGTCCCTGTATGCACTTTGATCGCGATGGTTTAACCGTCCTTGTATGCACTTTGATCGCGATGGTTTAACCGTCCTTGTATGCACTTTGATCGCGATGGTTTAACCGTCCCTGTATGCACTTTGATCGCGATGGTTTAACCGTCCTTCTATGCACTTTGATCGCGATGGTTTTTCTGAACATCCGTCACTGCTTCATAATTGACTGTTCTTGTGCACGACATTTGTGCTTCACTGAGTGTTTTTATTGCGTGTGTATATTGTTCACCCTGCCTCTGTTGATCGTTGAAGTTGGGCCACGCCCACTTCCGGTGAACATGCCCATTTCTCACTCCTCTGTGCCAAGCGTGAGAATATTAGTTAACTGGAGAGGGACCTTCGTTAACTTCAGACATGTGCCACGGTGAGGATTCCCGGGACTTCAACTACTCCCGAGCTGTGGGCCTTGGATTGGCGACGCCATTCCCCTCCACTCACTACAGGTAGTAGTTACTAATGGACGGCCAAGGTGAGATGGATAGCGCTTGTCTCGAGCTGTGGGTCGTCTGTGATTCCCATAGATCGCCCATCTCTCCGTCGGCAGCCCAGGGAGTGTGGTCGTAGCTACGAAGGAGCAGACAGAGAGATCGTCTTGCGGTATCTTAGCGATGACTCCAGTCTGCAGCCCCGTGACTCCACATGTCCAATTAACAGTAACTTTTTTCTGCTCTCTAGGCTTAAGCTAGCATGACTGACTGAGTGCATTTGCTTTGAGATTCTTGTAACGTAAATTTATACTGTAATGAATAAATTTACAGTTCCTCTCTTTGAGGTCAATTTAATGTAAGAATTGTGTTTCACTTCTCTACATTGTTCTCCACATTTGCTTCTCCCAGTTTGAACAAATTTCTTATATTAATCACGACTGGTAGTTAAGCCAGTTCTTTCATACTGATTCATCATTAATCCATTGTGCCAGCCAGGAGTTAGCACCAGCAAGAATCTGTTTTTATTAGTATTAATGATTGTCAGGGGTAAGGACACTTTCTCAGAGGCCAACAGTACTAACAATAAAGCATTCGTGAGTAGTTAGTCTCCGCTGTGTACTGTTGAGAAAGTTTATGAAATTCTCGTCTCTAAAGATACATCTGGTGATCTCGGAAGTCATAATGAAAAAGACAAAAACTGAGATAATATCAGAAAGTTTAACATGAACAAAACTGAAGAAACTTAGGAGGAAGAGGAACTTTGAAGGCAACGAAATGAAGGCTTTTTATGAGGAAGGAAAAAAAAAAAAAACTTTAGAACTGTGCTGGAGAAGTAACAAGCAACAGGAATGAATTAAAAAAACAAAATGACCGACGAATTGTATGCAAAGGTGTACTATGTAAAAGTAAATCGCTAAGGAAGAGGTGTTAGGAAGTCTCCTCAGCCGACAAGAAGACTCGCCTTTGAAGCCATTTTCCTGAACCACTGAAGTACGATGACGTCATTTTAATTTTATTCTTTCAGTACAGGCCGCTCGAAGTGAAAGGGACTAAGGATGAGGAAAAAGGATAAAACAAATAATTAACTAAGTAAATAAATACATAAAACTGCTAAATAAATAAGTAAATAAATAAAAATTCTCTTCCCTCTTTCAGACCGATGATGTATTTCTTCGCATCTCGCTACCAACGCAGGTTTATATTCAGCTTTGAGCAGCATCTTCATTTCTTTCTCCTCACCTTGACCCAGATCTTTATGCCTTTTTTGCTTATTTCCCCGAACTCAGTGGCAGGAACAAGCAATAATACACCTATTCATGGATCCCGTAGCACTTCTTCGTGACTAGCATCGTACTCGTGCAACGAAGCGTACAGTACTCCGTCACGTTTCACGAATCAATAATGGTCTCACATGCTGAATAACTGATGAAGGAGTTAAAACAGCCGGCATAAGCTTTTCCATCAGCTGAGGAAAATCTACACTATTTAATTCTTTCCACCTCCATACGATTTTGTTCAGTTTGCAAGTCCCCTCATCCCGTACACCTTAACCCTCTCATTCTGTCGTAAAAAAATTCTTTACTGTGTTTTGTTCTCTGATAATGTAAAAATATCTTCACTACTGTGTTTTACTCTTGCTGCCAACAGATGATTTTATTCAGCATAGGGGAGGAAAGACACTATACTGAACGGGTTCACGAATGTCATAATCATCCAACCCCTCCAGTTAGAGAAGTGTCTCGTACGGTGAATATAATCGTCTGGAGGCAGTAGGAATTAAATGGAAAAATACGTCACGGGACTAAGAGGGTTTATTGTCTCATGTAACCCCTAAAGGACCGGAGACATCTTCACTATTTTTCTTAACCTTCAAACGATTTTATTCAGCATGCAAGTGGTCTCATCATGTACGGGGCCGTCCTCCGGTATCTTCACTATTTTCAATCTTCACTATTTTAAGTCTTGCTGCCTCCAGAAGATTAGATTCAGCCCACGAACGACCTCTCGTAAAATTGTTAAGAAATATACAACGTGAGGTCAATCTTAAACCGAGTAAAACAGTCTGACGGTGGTAAGAACAAAGTAACGAAGATATGTGGCCTGTTGAAAGGGTCACTGGAGACGTTTTATAACTCCTGCCGTAAAGGTGGGTCACTCCCACGCAAAAAAAAAAAAAAAAAAAAAAAAAAAATCATCTGTTCCAGGAAAAATGAAAGTGGAGATAATCTCTTTTGTATGGCTACTGGGGACTGTTGGAAAATGTCTGCAATAACCCTCTAAGGGGGAAGGGAAGGAAAGGGGGTGTGCGGGGGGAGGGAGTAAAAGTTTGGGGTTCAGAAGTCAGAGGGAATTGAAGACTTGTTCGAGGTCTAAAACTAGAATTCCCCCTTCCTCCTTACAACCCCTCACCCTCTGCCTGTCCATTTCTTCTACCATCCCCTTCCCCTTCCCTACATCCATTTCCCCTACCATCCCCTACCCCTTCCCTTTATCCATTTCCCCTACCAACCCCTTCCCCTTCCCTATATCCATTTCCCCTACCATCCCCTTCCCCTTCCCCACAGCTTCCCATCCCACAATCCCCACCTTCAATCTGGCAATTTACCTTTCCATTCTTCCCCACCCACTCTTATCTTCCCCACATCCATACACACTATCCCATTTTTCTGCTCCACATCGCCTCCTTTCCTCTTCTCAGTCAGGTCTTACTCTTCGAAAAGGAATGTTTCGATGCTATTTTAGCCAGGGACGCCTTCACGCGGTATCACAAGTATAACAAACGCCCTTCAGCTTCCTGCCAGTCCCACGAACAAATCGTGGTAGACTGCAGGATATGGTCAGCTTCAGCCTGTGATCCATTGGGTTCGCGTTGGGGTGAGCCTGGGGCCACAACAGCAACAACTACAGCCATCAATACCAGACTCAATGATAAAATACCATATTGACTCAGAAACATGCTTTGGGTTTCCTGAAAGGAAGAGCAATTGTAAATTGTTTAAAAGTGGGGTGTCTGAAATACAGTATAGGTATGTCAGGCATGAATGGCCTAAAGATTTTTTTCCATACAAATGTTTGGAAAAATATTTCATCACAGGATTTCCTTCCATGTTCTAGTATCGATAAAAGTTTTTGAGAAAACTGAGGTTCAAAATCAATGATTTTTGGACATTTTGAACCTGTGACCTTGATAAGTAGGTCAAGGTCACTGAAACTGAGTCAGTGTAATAGGGTCATGGGGCTGCACATCCCCTATAAGTATGGTGATAATCGGAGGCGAAAAGTAACGAAATAATAATAATAATAATAATAGTAAAAATAATAATAGTAATGTACATATGAGCAAAGTGATGTGTACTGAAAGAGAAGATGGCTCCTGGTGTGATGTTCTACTGAATGGGAAGAGACCTGAATTTATACGAAGAATTTAAGTATCTGGATGCAGTGATAAAGAAAGGTAAAAGAGCAAGGTAAATGGAGAGTAGAGTGTCATATGGAAGGAAAGAGGACTGTACTATGAAGGCCTTAATACGAAACAAAATTCTAAACACTGCAGCTAGAAGAGAAATACAAGAAGGGATACTGATACCCACATAAACATACGGGTGTGAGGCCCGTGGTGTGCCATGAAAAAGAAAGAAGTTAGAGCGGTGGAGGTGGGGGTCTTCAGAAAAGTGTGTGGAGTGAGAAGAGTGGATGGTATAGGAAATATGATTCGTGAAAAGATGTGGCATAAGACAGTCAGTGCACAAGACAGCCTAAGACAGTGTGCTTACCGTAGCTAATACGGTTATCAAGAGTGAAAGTATACTGGGTGGTGGATTATGTGAGTGAGGTTGAAGGTGTGAGGAGGCTTGATAGGCCAAGAAAGTGAGTATGGCTGGTCGATAAGTGTGCGATAAGGAGGTATGGATGCTGACGAGAACTGACCAAAGATCGAATTGGCTGGATGAGTTTTGGAAGGAAAAGTACTGTACATGGTAAGGGCTTGACTTATATATATATATTTTTTTTTTATTCGCTAACATCAGACTGACTTCCTCCAACAGATAATTATAGTTACGTGTGGAATGCTGTACTTGTGAAATGGAACCATGATTCCGAAAGCTTGAATAGTGAATGAATGTGTGGCCCATTTCATTAAGCTTGCTGTTGGGCAGTTTTTCTAGCACCATATTTTTTCCGTTTTCTTTCCTTTTTGTACCGTACCTCACGCCTGCCGGTGGGAAAAAAAGGTGAGATGATGATAATGATGATGAATTATGATGATGATGATGATACTACTACTACTACTACTACTACTACTAATAATAATAATAATAATAATAATAATAATATTATTATTATTATTATTATTATTATTATTATTATTATTATTATTGTTATTATTCTTGATATTTGGTAAATGGGGTCGCCCACCATCTACCCAGTGGCTTTGGTGCTACTTTCAGATGACTGCACAGAGTGACAAGGTAAATGGCATCCTGTAAGATAAGAACCATTTAAGGCACTCCAAATGAACGGGGCCTGAAATATCTGAGAGAGAGAGAGAGAGAGAGAGAGAGAGAGAGAGAGAGAGAGAGAGAGAGAGACAGACAGACAGACAGACAGACAGAGAGGAGGGAAGAAAGTAAGATGTGAGAGAAAAGGACACAAGGAGTGACAAAGAGAGAAAAGGGAAGGATACGAGAGAAGACGAAGGACGAAGAGATGGAGGGAAGGAGCGAGAGGGAGGTAAAGCAGGAGTCTTCTTGCAACTGAAGGAGATGGACAAGTGAGGAGAGATGAAAGCTCTTGATATGATAAGGCTTACCTGTCTTAATGGAGGAGGAGGAGGAGGAGGAGGAGGAGGAGGATTACATAGGATTACATAGGAAAGCAAACAGCAACAGACCTTATGGTCCTTTCGAGGCTGCTTGTTACAGAGAAAACTATGACTACAAGATCTAACTCTACATGCTGAAGGATAAGGATAGTAAAGCAAGAAGGCTTCCCCCACCACCAAACCCTCCAGGAAAAAGTGAGAAAAACCACCATGCAGCATGGAAAAACTGACATGGAAATTTCATAGGAAAAACTGGAAAGGAAAAGTCACATTCTACAGTATAATACTTTGTCTATAACCTACCCGACTGAGTAACCTGAAAGAGAAAGTAATCAAATAAACTAATAGTTACGGCATGACATTATAAACCGGTACATTGAGTTTATGGGAAGTCTGTGGACATAACGTGGAAACTACACACTGCACAGTGTGGATGTTTAGGGGTGGTGCGGCAGCCTTGCCTGGTGCTTTTGAAGTAGGCGGCAGTCAGTCAGGCCCTAGCTCCGTTCGCTCCACTGAGACAAGGAACTCTCCCATGTGGGACAAGTACACAAGTTTCTTCCTGAAGCAGTGACCCCTGGTACATTAAAAAAATCCCGATGGTGGTCACTTGACTAGCAGGGACCCTCAGTGATCCACAGCCCATCGCAGGTCGAAAGTGAGAGTAGTGGCCATTAACTCAGGGTTATCTGTGCAGATCCTAATCTGTGCTTATATTGCTTTCTTTGCATTGGGGAGATTTAAAAATATAAACGACGGGTGTCTTAGAAAAAAGGGGGCTGCACAGAGCACAGTGTGGATGTTTAGGGGTGGTGCGGCAGCCTTGTCTGGCACTTTTTAGGTAGGCAGCAATCAATCAGGCCCTAGCTCCGTTCACACCACTGAGACAAGGAACTCTCCCATGTGGGACAAGTACACAAGTTTCATCCTGAAGCAATGACCCCTGGTACATTAAAAAAATCCTGATGGTGGTCACCTGACTAACAGGGACCCTCAGTGATCCACAGCCCATCACAGGTCGAAAGTAAGAGTAGTGACCGTTAACTCAGAGCTATCTGTGCAGATCCTAATCTGTGCTTACAGCATATTACCTCATTTGCACTGAATAAACTGAAAAATGTATAATGACGTGACGTGACGCTATGTTAAGTTTACGGGGTGTCCTGTAGACACGAGGGGACTGCACAGTGTGGATGTTTACGGGTGGTGCGGCAGCCTTGCCTGGCGCTTTTCAGGTAGGCAGCAGTCAATCAGGCCCTAGCTCCGTTCACTCCACTGAGACAAGGAACTCTCCCATGTGGGACAAGTACACAAGTTTCATCCTGAAGCAGTGACCCCTGGTACATTAAAAAAATCTCGATGGTGGTCTCTTGACTAACAGAGACCCTCAGTGATCCACGGCCCATCACAGGTCGAAAGTAAGAGTAGTGACCGTTAACTCAGAGCTATCTGTGCAGATCCTAATCTGTGCTTATATTAATTTATTTGCATTGAATAAAATGAAAAATGTATAATGACGTGATGCGACACTATGTACGGGTACTTTTTTTACAGGGTGTCTTGTAGACAAAAGGGGAATGAACTTACACGTAGCTATAAAAGCAAGTTATTCGCACAGAAAAAGAGTCAACTGAGTATTCTTGTGCAAATACTTGTCTATTTTGTTTTTGAATGTCTCAGTTGAGATACTGTTCACGGTATCTAAGGATAATCTGTTCCAGAGGAGGAGGAAGAGGAGGAGGGTGTATTTAGAAGGTGGGGTGGGAGGGGATGGCGGAACAAGGCATTACTAAAAGCCATCCAAGTTTTAACCATCGCTTGGCATCAAAGAAGACAGTGACCAGATAGGGATGATGATGCGGAAGATGAGAGAGAGAGAGAGAGAGAGAGAGAGAGGCTGGAAGTAGTAAGCATACTGCGAAACTGAATTATAACCAAGTCCAAGAGGATCGCAGTCACCATCATCATCATCCCAGTTTCCCCGAGTCTCAGAGGGTAGGAGGATTCAGTCTTTCTCTCTCTCTCTCTCTCTCTCTCTCTCTCTTGGGACGTTACTCGAAGCAGAAGTATGTCCTAGTTGTCTCCCACGTTCGTTTGTCGCTGGAGTTTCGAGGCTACTTGCAACAGCCGTCCCCACGCCAGTATAAGGTGACTGTTATCAGCTTATTACCCCGGATTTTTAACCTACGAGATACTGGCACTCTTCTACAGATATTGACTCTCTCTCTCTCTCTCTCTCTCTCTCCATATTCCATCCACTGACGACTCTTGTCCCTTGTGTTCTTGCTACCTTCTGGCGAATTAATTCAGCTTCGGAGAAACTTTTCAAAATGGAGTTATTAAATCATTAATATAGCTTTAAATAACGCCGTCACAAGTGGAGGCCTTTCCTAAGATGAGTAAAATCGTCTAGATGTAGAGGGGAGGTGGGGAAACAGACTCAGAAAATGCAACACTCCTGCTCACCCATTTGACTTTCACCTGACCTTGACCCTCGACCGAGTGTTCTAAAAAATTCTTTACCTTACTCTTGCCTGACCCTCAACCCTTTCATCAAGTCTGGTCGAAATCAGATCAAAATTTTTCTAGTTGACCTAGTCCTATGACCCTGAATGTTGACCTTTCCCAGTGGCCTCGAACCCTGACTGACTGTCTTTAAAATCATGTCCCCTTATCCTTGTCTCACCCTGAACCCTTCTACAAAGCTGGGCGTAAATGCGATAAGAACTGTTGAAGTTGGCCTCGTTATGCGACCCTGACTTCTGACCTACTTTTCTCAAAAACAAGTCAGCCGATCTTTCCACCACGTTTGGTCCAAATCAAATCAAAACTGCTTTAGTCAGTTTGTTCACTCACAGATATTCAGGTCAGACTTTGATATTAACCTTGGACTAAGCATTCTCAGAACTGAACCCCTTCGTTTCTGCATTATCCTTAACCCTTCCACTGAGTTTTATCTAAATCAAGTACAAATCGCTTTAAGCTGAAATTGCTGGGTCAGACCTTGAGCCACCTCGGTTACCTCTGTGAACTTGACCTTTGATCCACTGTGAAAACAGGTCGTTCATTCCTTGATTGTCCCCTTATCCCTCCACCAAATTAAAAGTCAAATGAAACTATTGGAGTTATTTTAATCACACACACACACACACACACACACACACACACACACACACACAGACACACACACACACACACACACACACACACACACACACACACACACACACACACACACCGATCAAATCAAAACACCCACTCTTGTTTCGCACCAATATAAAGATATTTCCTAATATGAATAAACCATATGGAGGCCGGGAAAAAAAAAATAACAAGTACACGTCGTCTGGTTAAAGGTAGAAAACCTGAACGTGATGGATACTGTAATGTTTATGCCTTAATGTAAAGCTAGTTGCATGATGTAGTTATAGGAAAGCATAGTGTAGATTTTAGGAATTCTATTCTGGCTAGATCAGAGTATTTGCAGTCTCAGCGAAATCTGACCGACTCTGAGCAGCTGCCCCGTACTCAAGCAGTAGCAGACAGAACCTGATACGAGACAGACGGACACACAGACAGACACACAGACACAGACACACACACACACACACACACACACACACACACACACACACCTGTTTCATTCACGTCTGTAAATGAAGAAACCACCGCCTACTGAGTTTTGTTTCTGCACCTGCACCTGCTCCATCCCTCCACCCCTGTTACAATATCTGGTAAAGCTGTATGACAAGCAAGTGGTTAGTACAATAGTTTGACCTGATGAAAGATTCTCTTGGACAATGCAAAATAAGGTAATGCCACTAATGTGCAAAATAAAGGTACAGAAAAAACAAAAACAATTAGGAAAGCAAAAGTTAAATGTAAAGTATTTCCGGCAGAGTTTAGTGACGAGCGACTGCAGAATATAACAGTTTGGCCTGATGAGGGATTCTCTTGGACGGAGGAAAATGGTGCTATTGCCACTCGTGTAACAGGGTAAGAAAAAAATAATAAAAAATGAAGGAAAGCTAACTGACGGTGATTTTTTTTTTTTTTTTTTTTTTTGGGGGGTTAAACTGCATGACGAACGAGCGAATAGGATGGCAGTCCAGTTGATTGGACAGGAGGGTGATTTGAAAGACTGGATGGGGTGTAGTAAGATGAAGAGAGTATGGCGGATTAGGGGGATCGGCAGCGGGGATGGGGAATGAGGAGAAAGGGAGGGAGGGAGGAAGAAAGGGGAAGGGGTAGACAGGGAACTGAAGGTAAGAGGGAAAACAGAGGAATGGAAATGGGATAAGTGACAGATGGAAAACTGATGGAAAAAAAGACGGAAATGGGAAGACAGATGGAACAGGAAAAGAAGAGGGATGGAAGACTAGATGAGATGCAATGGGAGAGGAAAGAGTGTGGCAAGGGTAGTGAGCAGAGAGACGGGGGAATGGAAGAGAGGGAAGGATATGGAATATAGGAAGGAAGGAAAGGAAAATGGGGAAGGATAAGGGATGCAAGAGGGATGTGGTATGGGCAGAGGGACATAAGAGAGGGGCAATGCATGGAAAGGATGGAGGAGAAGGGAAGATAGACGTGGGGAGGAGATAGAAGATGAAAGGGAATTAGAGGAGAGAGAGAGAGAGAGAGAGAGAGAGAGAGAGAGAGAGAGAGACAGAGACAGAGAGACAGAGATTAAGGGTGGGTAGGGAAGGATAGAAAATGGGGGGGGGGGGTGAGTGATGAAACACTTGATGAAATGGAGTGGTAGGGAAAAGTGTGTGGGAGATTAAACGGAGGATAGATGATGATGATGATGATGATGATGATGATGACGATGATGATAAGGGGATGGGGTTAAGAATGTAGGACATGGATGAAAAATTAGAAAGGAATGGACGGAGAAGGGGTAGAGATGGTGAAGGGGACGGGGAAGGAACAAAGAGGGTGTGTTAGGGAAAAAAATAAAAAAAAAAGGTGACAAGGGGAGGATGTGCGACTGACTGAAAGAAGAAATGGGAGGGGGAGGGGGAGATTTTGGGACCTGTCGCTAGATAGTTACAGTATGAATCCGTTAATAACATTCTCTCTCTCTCTCTCTCTCTCTCTCTCTCTCTCTCGCTCACACACACACACACACACACACACACCAGTGCGCAGAAACAACAAATTTTTAAAATATATGCAAAACTGTAGAGGGAAGAAAGAAAGAAAGGCGAATTAGCACGAAGAAACATGTCAAATATAATGACAGAGAAAATGTTTGGCAAAATGCAAAGGGTAATTAGTAAAATAATAGATTTTATCAAAGAATGGGAAGGACTAAGAAAAACTGAAAAAGGGAGTATAAGTAGAAAACCAAAAAACAAAACTGAAGGACAATGATTCACAATATATACGTTAAAAAATGCGAATATGAATTTGGAGCAATATTGCGTATATATTTTCGAGAAAGTGGACGTAGAATGGAAATGATGAAACTGGATTCTGAAAACGAAATCAGGTTTCGAAAAAATGTGAAAATGATCAGAGGAAAGATTTTAAAATGGGATGACAGTAGAGTAAATCATCATCATAATCATCATCAATCATAGTCACCATCTTCAATCATCATCATCATTATCATCATCATTTTAACCATCATTATCATCACCCGATCCTTTTCTGTCCATCAAAAGCGTAGAAACAGAGGGCTACGCTACTTAGTCCCAACATTTAAGGCAAGGATGACTAGCCTCACTCGCCTGAAGGTTGCACTATATTGGGTGAGTGGATGGTGAGCACCCCCGCCTACCATTATAATGAAAACCAATCAGTGGAAAAGCTTTGGGACTGGGGGACGATGAAAGTAATCGGGGAAGGTTGGAATGTTTGGTGCAAGACAACGATATGAAACTGTGTCGAAAAAATGAAAGAGGAATTACGGGAAAATGTGTGGAACAACGAGAGAGAGAGAGAGAGAGAGAGAGAGAGAGAGATTGACAAGTTCCCCGCCAGTCTACCTCTCTTATTGCTACCATCGTATCTCTCTCTCTCTCTCTCTCTCTCTCTCTCTCTCTCTCTCTCTCTCTCTCTCTCTCTTTCGCTCCGTATCTATCGTTATCTTGCTAACCAACCATCTCTCTACCTACCTAAACTCATGTATATATGATTCCATGCATGCAGTATTTATATATTTAATGTTATTTTGATGTTGCTGTTGTTTAACCCCAGTCAAGCATGGCCCACCAGACCCGTCGACCGCATTATGTATGCAGCTACTGTGAGTATACGAGTATGTATGAATGTATGTATATACAGACCAATATATAATATACCTGTATATATGGATGCAAATACGCCCTATGAGAGAGAGAGAGAGAGAGAGCACAATCTACAGCAAGGGTACTCAACGCATTACTGTGCCAATGGACTACAGTAACAATATATAGACAGTGAGATTAAGGTGGATGACACTGGATTTTTTGGTCACACAAATATTTATTCTATTTTCGTATGAGTCGACTAGAAAAAAATCATACTCTTGAACTGCTTCTTGACTGCTACGAATTCTCTCAGCTGACAAAAATCGTCTGGTATTTGCCTGAATATGGAAAGTCAGACAGAAACGACTGAGTGACTGGGTTTTATACTGATTCAGGTATTACAGTTTTTCGTGAGAGTAAACTGGAGAGAATCTATATAGCTTTCAATACCGTTTGTTTGATAATATATCTCTTTGCTGATCACGGGAGTCCAGTACTGATTGTGGAGATGCAACAGCTTCAGCCCGACATGACCCTCTTCTGGTCGATATCTGGCCGAAACTTTTATCATCACAGTGAAACCAGTTATATTATAAGGGTATAGTTCTTTCACTCGAGAAACAAACGGAAATGACACACCTACGGAATCTGCTTTGTTTTATACATCTAGTACATTGTTGGCTTTGCGATACTGACGGAATTTACTACTAGAGTTTAAATGCTATAGTTTTTACATGTATACACGTGTCTCTGTAATAACGATATCACTCCTATAAACAATCACGTACCCAAGCATTTGATAGTTTCAAAATAAGCGTTCTTGATGTTTCCTTAGCCCATTCATTTGTTTTTCCTTCTTCCTTGTTATCTCCAGACGACTTTATTTAAACTGCTATTTTTTTTTTTTTAGCTGGAGGGTGTGCATACAGCCTCCTTTAACCCATTCAGTAGGACGAGAAAGAGAGAGATCCTTTCTGTAGGGAATGAAATCGCAGGATGTAGTATTAATCTATACTTCGAAAGAACCTACGCTCCCCCTCCCCGTCCTGTGTGTGTGTGTGTGTGTGTGTGTGTGTGTGTGTGTGTGTGTGTGTGTGTGTGTGTGTGTGTGTGTGTGTGTGTGTAAACTTACAAGGCATTCTGCCAGGCAAAGTGTATGGGTGTGCAGGGTCGGCGGGAAGAGTGGGGTAGATAGGCAGGGTGGATGGGCGGTGCGATGGGTGGGTGGGTAGGTGGATGAGTGGGGTGTGATGGACGTGTTTGGTGGGCAGGGTGGGGTGGATGGGGTTGGTGGGTAGGGTCGGGTGGGTGGGGTACTTTGGCAAGGTTGGTAGATATGTTGACCAGCAGTGTAGGCAAAGTGGGTGTGTGGGCTGACGGGCAGGGTGGGCAAAGTGAGGTGGGCATAGTAGATGGGGTGGGTAGGGTTGATGGGTGAGTAAATGTGGTAGGCCGGATGGGTGAACGTGCTTTGTGTGTGGGTGGGTTGAGTGGGTGGGCGGATGACCTGCTTGCCGGAGGACAAGGCAGGAGACGGGCTTATGACATTGGTTGAGTGGGTAGTATGAGGGTCGGTGGATTGGGGAAAAAGGCCCACTGGAAATTGACCAATAAGGTAAACAAATTTATGGCTGGAAGTGGTCCATGTGCGAAAATGGGACCATGAAGGAAAATGTCCTTTCGAAAAATTGATGCAAGTTGAAACATAAGTCCAATTGGTAAAGAAATAACAGGCCAAAAATGAAATAGTTCCAAGAGCGCAGAATAAGTCCATGTGGGGATTCGGTGTTTGGGATACCCATGGAGAGAGAATGGGTCTATGTGAAGGAAAAATAGGTCCATGGATAGAAAACAGGTCATTAAAAAGAAAATTGGTCCATGAAGGAAAATGAGGTTCATGGGGGAAAGTAGGCTCGTAAAGAAAATGGTGCCATGGGAAAATTAATCAATTTATGATAAAAACAGATCCACTGGGGATATAAGTCTTTAAGGTAAAAATGCTTCATGGGAAAAATAGGTCCATGGGGAATGCAGGTTTCTGAGGGAATGTAAGGCCAAGGGGGAGTATAGGTCCACGAGGAAAATAGATTTATGAGCTAATATAGGTCCATGGAGAAAAATGGGTCCATGGGTGATAATAGATCCGTGGGGGAAAATAGGTGGGTGGGGGGATGGCCCCTTGGGGTGCAGCCGGAGGAAGGCTGTTGTGCTAATCCATCCATCCATCTATCATTCAATCCTACGTTGCCCCATGAGGAGCGTAGGAGCCCAAGGCTAGGCAAATTGGTCCTGACGTTTAAGATGAGAGTGACCAGCCTCACTCAACCCTGAATGGCATTACGTGAGCAATAAACCAGAATTTAAAATAACAACCAACAATCAGTGTGTGTAAAGCCACAGCACCACAGCAAAGAAAATTATTAGAAAACGTCAAGTGTTTAGTGCCATAACGTAAAAGCTTTAATGGTAACTGAAACGCAAGAATATTGATTGTTTAATTCATAAAGGGCTTATAAAAAGTAAGCAAACTAGATAAATAAAAAAATTAGTAATTTCAAAATCGGGAACAGAGATCGCTAAAAAAAAAAAGTAAACAAACACAGAAGGACCGCTGGAGAGCATGCAAAACTACTCTCCCAGTCCCTACCATTCACCTACCTCTATGCTACCAGCACGTCCACTCCAACCACACCTCCGTCCCACCAACATCTCCCCTCTATCACTACCACACACAAGTTTGCTCTCTCAACTCACCTAAACTTTTGGCACATTTTGTAACCGTTTGGGTCTTTCCGCTTGGATAGGTTTTATGCCTATTTACATTTTCGCCCAGTTCACCAGAAAAAGCATAGTAGTGTTTCCAGCCAAGAGACCCCGCAGCCTTAGATGGTCCTGCGATATTGATACCTGGAATTTATTTAGCGTTTGTGTGTGTGTGTATGTGTGTGTGTGTGTGTGTGTGTGTGTGTGTGTGTGTGATAAACTCATGAATACTGAATATATATATATATATATATATATATATATATATATATATATATATATATATAGAGAGAGAGAGAGAGAGAGAGAGAGAGAGAGAGAGAGAGAGAGAGAGAGAGAGAGAGAGCGTTCACCAAGCCACTTGCTACTTTGGCGGACACAAGGGGTGCTGTGGTTGAATCAGTGTCGCATACTAGTATGTTTGCACCCAATCGGCTTCAGGCGGGTCGATTACACTTAGTTCACAGACAACACACACATCCAAAGCCACTACAACACTACAAGCACTTCTCACCCTACATAGAGTCTCTACCAGACAGCCTAAGCCACAGGGTAGATATACATTGGCTGCATCGTCCCTGCTTCGGTAGGGATAGTCCGGTCCTGCAGTGGACCTCAACGGCTGATGATATATATATATATATATATATATATATATATATATATATATATATATATATATATATATATATATTGTTACATAGCCTATGATTTCATCATCCTTTGTGTAATTTTAACGCACAGTATGCTGCATGTTTGATCACGAGCGTGTTCTGCCTCAGTTCCCCCCTTCTACCGTTATAGTAGAGTAAGTCGTCATTTCTGGAGTTCAGAGAAGGATTGTCAACTCTTTGTCCCCATGGCTTCATTTGCGCGTCCTTCTTACAAGTTGTATCAAGCTCTGCCGGCCCCTATATAATGAGCTCAGTCTCTGCATCATTGCCACTTAGATCTGCTCCTCATTTTGTTCACATCTCTGTCCTCCCCTGTACAGATATTATTATTGTGAGTGCTCAAGAAATCTCCAAACATCTAGCAGCTGTGTGTAATTTGAGTATAACTGTTGTTGCATTTTTTCTTGTACTGTGTAGCATAAGGTTAATTTGTAGGTCTAGTGAAGTTTTTGTAATTCATGTAGGGATCTTTATGTCCATCATTTTTGATAATATTTTGTATCTGTAATAATTTATCTTGCATTAACTGAGTATTATCTGGTATTTCATTTTATCAGGGCTGACTTAGATAAATTTACTCTTGCTAATTTCGTGTTAATAGAGGCTATTGCAGTTAACCATATATTTAACCTGTTTATTTGCCATTACATTATCCTTATGAGTCCTGAATGTATTGTTGTTAGTTTGAGCATTAAACTTTAACTTGTAATTTTACCTAACTCTTTTGTTTTGAACCTGGAACTTTACGGGACAGTAGTGATTTTTTGTATTCTCACTTAAAGTGTACATTATCTTTCTCTGCTCCGTAACATAAATTTGGCGACCTCATATCAGGATATTCAGGATATTATCATAAGGATATTCCTTGATATTTTGTGACTGTTACTTATTAATTATGTCTACTATTACTACACTTGATGAAGCCAAAGATTTTTTGTCAAATGTGCAAACAGTGTTGGATGTAGAAAACAGAACAAAGAATGAACTTAAGCTTGTTGCTCAACAACTGGGAATTGTTGTTCGCTCTCATCATTCTAAAGATCAAATTGTTGACATGATTAATGAAAGCTTGTTTAATGTAACTCCTCGAAATGAGCAAACGCAGATTGAATTAGCTAAGTTACAGCTAGCCATGCAGGAGGCCCGTGTTAAGGAGGCTGAGTTTCACGCACAAGTTGAACTTGCCAGGATTCAGGCAGACCATGAGTATCGCATGAAACAAGGTGGAACTGGATCATCTAGCTCTGATGATTTTGATGTGGCTAAAAATGTTAAACTTGTCCCTCCTTTTAATGAATCTGATTTAACAAAGTATTTTCAGTTGTTTGAGAGGGTAGCTACAGGTTTTAATTGGCCTAAGGAGTATTGGCCAGTACTCCTTCAAACTGTTCTCACCGGTAAAGCTCAAGTAACTTATGCATCTTTGCCTCAGGATCAATCTGATAATTATGATGTAGTTAAGAGCTTGATTCTTAAGGCCTATGAGCTTGTTCCTGAAGCCTATAGAGTAAAATTTAGGACAACTTACAAGCAAGATAAGCAATCCCATGTTGAGTATGCAAAAATCAAAGAAGATCTGTTAGAGCAGTGGTTAAATTCTAAGAATGTGGATTCTGATTTTGGTAAATTTAAGCAGATGATTTTGCTGGAGGACTTCAAGAGGTATATTTATAAAGATGTAAGCCTATATCTTGATGAGAGAAGAGTAGATAATTTGTCTGATGCTGCAGTTTTAGCTGATGAATATGTTCTCACTCACAAGAGATATTCTAGAGAAAAAGGGAAAGCTGAGAGTAAGTATGTTGCCTCTACTCAGAGTACAGGTAACAGGAAAGAGAATAAAGATGATGTTTCTCAGGAAGTAAATACCAGCTTCACCTCCAGATTTCAGAAAAGTAAATGTACTTATTGTAGTAAGCTTGGTCATACTACGGAGAGATGTTTCAGGAGACAGCGTGATGTGAACAAAAAGGAGTCTTTAAATATTCAGTCAATTGGTCTAGTGTCCACTCTTGAGAGTTCCCAGAATTCTTTAACTGAGTTAACTGAACCTGCTTTGAGGGGTAACTTAAATTCTCATGATGGAGCTCCTCTTTTGAGCAGTAACGTGGGTGACACTCTCAAGAGTTCATGCGCTAATTTCCTGTCTGATGGTTTTGTCAGTCCTCTGGACAGTAATGACAGGAAATCAGTTAAAATATATCGTGATACAGGTGCTTGCCAATCCCTTATGCTGACCAGTGTTCTAGGCTCTAATGTTAATTCCTCTGATGAAACTGTAATCTTACAAGGTGTAGGGAATAATTACTTCTCCGTCCCTCTGTGCAGATTGAATTTAGAGTCTGGTTTTGTTAATGGTTCCGTTATGGTTGGGTTGGTTGAGACACTCCCAATGTCAGGTGTAACTTTCTTACTTGGAAATGATATTGGTGGAAGTCAAGTGTGTCCAGCTCCTCAGTTGTCTAGTGAGCCAGTGGCTGTGTCCCGGGATTGTGATGTCCCTGATGTGTTCCCTGCATGTGCTGTCACTAGGGCTAAGTCTAAAGTTACTGGTGATTTAGAGGATAATGATGATGATGATGTTATCCTAGCTGACACTTTTCTTGTTAATTTGGACCACTCACCAGATGAGGCAGTGCCCCGTAGTGTTGATAATTTGTCTCGTCAAGAGTTGGTTGAGTTGCAGGTTGCTGACCCTGAGTTGAAAGGTCTAGCTAACTCTGCTTACAGTGAAGAAGAGTCAGCCGGTGCTTCTACTTGTTATTATGTAAAGTCAGGAGTACTTATGAGGAAGTGGAGACCCCCAACAGCATCAGCCGACTGTGAATGGGAGGTTGTACATCAAGTTGTCATCCCTCGTGTTTGTAGGCAGGATATCATTAGAGTGGCTCATGTTTCCAGTTTGGCAGGACACCTTGGAGTGAGGAAGACTGTGGCACGCATTTTGAAACACTTCTACTGGCCAGGTATCTTCAGGGATGTTTCCTGGTATTGTAAGTCTTGTCACACCTGTCAAGTTGTGGGGAAGTGTAATCAGGCCGAAAAGGTTGCACCTCTAGTTCCCATTCTTCCTTTTGAGGCGCCTTTCACCCGTGTGTTGGTGGATATTGTGGGCCTTCTTCCTAAGACTTCTTCAGGATTTTCTTATGTGTTGACCATGATTGATATGGCTACTCGTTATCCTGAAGCCATTCCACTTAGAAATATCTCAGCAAAGAACGTAGTTAAGGAAATGCTAGGGTTCTTCACAAAGTTTGGTCTGCCCAAGGAGGTACAGTCAGACCGGGGAAGTAATTTCATGTCGAATGTTTTCAAGCAGTCTCTGAAAGAGTTGGGCATCACCCAGATCACGTCTTCAGCTTACCATCCCCAGACCCAAGGAGCGTTGGAGAGATATCATCAAACACTCATATCGATGCTCAAGAAATACTGTGTGGAACATCAGAAAGACTGGGATAAAGGTCTTCCATTCGTTGTGTTTGCCGCAAGAGAATCTCCAAATGAATCACTGGGCTTCTCACCTTTTGAACTACTGTTTGGCCATGAAGTAAGAGGACCCCTTAAGTTACTCAAGGAATGCTGGCTGTCGGAGGAAGATGACGTCAACCTGCTGGAGTATGTGTTGAAGTTCAAAGAACGGCTGTCCACTGCTTTACAGCTGGCGAGAGAGAATTTAGGAGCTGCTCAGGAGAAGATGAAGACTTGGTATGATAAGAAGTCCAGGTTACGCCACTTTCAGCCAGGAGATCAGGTTTTGATTCTGCTACCAGTTCATGGGCAACCTCTTCAAGCCAAGTTTAGTGGCCCTTATTTCGTGAAGAAGAAACTCAGTGATGTCAACTATGTCATCGCCACACCAGATCGTAGAAAGAGCAAGCAACTATGTCACATCAACATGCTAAAGTTATATCACAGGCGGGACGAAAATAATCCAGTCTGCACTGTAGCTGTTCCACCCGAGTCTACAAGTGAAGTTCTCCCATGCAGCATGAGCCTGAGTGATAGTTTGGGGAAGAATCCTGATATCATGAATGATCTCCAGACTAAGCTTTCTCATCTACCTCCCAAGGAAAGGCAGGAGTTTTCGGCATTACTGCAGGAGTACCCGCAAGTGTTCCGTGCTACTCCAGGAAGAACCACTGTGTTGATGCATGATGTCGATGTTGGAGACGCAAAGCCAATTAAATTGCCTCTTTACCGTGTGAACCTAGTGAAAGGTCCTCTCATCCAGAAGGTGCTTGGCTACCTGTTGGACCACAAGATGATTGAGCCCTGTCAGAGCGAGTGGAGTTCTCCTGTCACTCTAGTCCCTAAGCCAGGTGGGTCACAGAGGCTTTGCATCGACTACAGACGTGTTAATCAGATAACCAAAACAGACACTTACCCTCTCCCTCGTGTGGAAGACTGCATAGACAAGATTGGAAAGGCTAGGTACATAAGTAAGTTTGATTTGTTAAAGGGATACTGGCAAGTACCTATGACTGAACGTGCTAGGGGGATCTCATGTTTTGTAACACTAGGAAAGACTTTTGCATGTTCTGTAATGCCAGATACAGATTGTTTTAGAGTAATAAGAAATATCCTTTGTAAATTTCTTTTTCCTTTGTGGGGAGGTGTTACATAGCCTATGATTTCATCATCCTTTGTGTAATTTTAACGAACAGTATGCTGCATGTTTGATCACGAGCGAGTTCTGCCTTAGTTCCCCCCTTCTACCGTTATAGTAGAGTAAGTCGTCATTTCTGGAGTTCAGAGAAGGATTGTCAACTCTTTGTCCCCATGGCTTCATTTGCGCGTCCTTCTTACAAGTTGTATCAAGCTCTCCCGGCCCCTATATAATGAGCTCAGTCTCTGCATCATTGCCACTTAGATCTGCTCCTCATTTTGTTCACATCTCTGTCCTCCCCTGTACAGATATTATTATTGTGAGTGCTCAAGAAATCTCCAAACATCTAGCAGCTGTGTGTAATTTGAGTATAACTGTTGTTGCATTTTTTCTTGTACTGTGTAGCATAAGGTTAATTTGTAGGTCTAGTGAAGTTTTTGTAATTCATGTAGGGATCTTTATGTCCATCATTTTTAATAATATTTTGTATCTGTAATAATTTATCTTGCATTAACTGAGTATTATCTGGTATTTCATTTTATCAGGGCTGACTTAGATAATACTCTTGCTAATTTCGTGTTAATAGAGGCTATTGCAGTTAACCATATATTTAACCTGTTTATTTGCCATTACATTATCTTTATGAGTCCTGAATGTATTGTTGTTAGTTTGAGCATTAAACTTTAACTTGTAATTTTACCTAACTCTTTTGTTTTGAACCTGGAACTTTACGGGACAGTAGTGATTTTTAGTATTCTCACTTAAAGTGTACATTATCTTTCTCTGTTCCGTAACATAAATTTGGCGACCTCATATCAGGATATTCAGGATATTATCATAAGGATGTTCCTTGATATTTTGTGACTGTTACTTATTAATTATGTCTACTATTACTACACTTGATGAAGCCAAAGATTTTTTGTCAAATGTGCAAACAGTGTTGGATGTAGAAAACAGAACAAAGAATGAACTTAAGCTTGTTGCTCAACAATTGGGAATTGTTGTTCGCTCTCATCATTCTAAAGATCAAATTGTTGACATGATTAATGAAAGCTTGTTTAATGTAACTCCTCGAAATGAGCAAACGCAGATTGAATTAGCTAAGTTACAGCTAGCCATGCAGGAGGCCCGTGTTAAGGAGGCTGAGTTTCACGCACAAGTTGAACTTGCCAGGATTCAGGCAGACCATGAGTATCGCATGAAACAAGGTGGAACTGGATCATCTAGCTCTGATGATTTTGATGTGGCTAAAAATGTTAAACTTGTCCCTCCTTTTAATGAATCTGATTTAACAAAGTATTTTCAGTTGTTTGAGAGGGTAGCTACAGGTTTTAATTGGCCTAAGGAGTATTGGCCAGTACTCCTTCAAACTGTTCTCACCGGTAAAGCTCAAGTAACTTATGCATCTTTGCCTCAGGATCAATCTGATAATTATGATGTAGTTAAGAGCTTGATTCTTAAGGCCTATGAGCTTGTTCCTGAAGCCTATAGAGTAAAATTTAGGACAACTTACAAGCAAGATAAGCAATCCCATGTTGAGTATGCAAAAATCAAAGAAGATCTGTTAGAGCAGTGGTTAAATTCTAAGAATGTGGATTCTGATTTTGGTAAATTTAAGCAGATGATTTTGCTGGAGGACTTCAAGAGGTGTATTTATAAAGATGTAAGCCTATATCTTGATGAGAGAAGAGTAGATAATTTGTCTGATGCTGCAGTTTTAGCTGATGAATATGTTCTCACTCACAAGAGATATTCTAGAGAAAAAGGGAAAGCTGAGAGTAAGTACGTTGCCTCTACTCAGAGTACAGATAACAGGAAAGAGAATAAAGATGATGTTTCTCTGGAAGTAAATACCAGCTTCACCTCTAGATTTCAGAAAAGTAAATGTACTTATTGTAGTAAGCTTGGTCATACTACGGAGAGATGTTTCAGGAGACAGCGTGATGTGAACAAAATGAAGTCTTTAAATATTCAGTCAATTGGTCAAGTGTCCACTCTTGAGAGTTCCCAGAATTCTTTAACTGAGTTAACTGAACCTGCTTTGAGGGGTAACTTAAATTCTCATGATGGAGCTCCTCTTTTGAGCAGTAACGTGGGTGACACTCTCAAGAGTTCATGTGCCAATTTCCTGTCTGATGGTTTTGTCAGTCCTCTGGACAGTAATGACAGGAAATCAGTTAAAATATATCGTGATACAGGTGCTTGCTAATCCCTTATGCTGACCAGTGTTCTAGGCTCTAATGTTAATTCCTCTGATGAAACTGTAATCTTACAAGGTGTAGGGAATAATTACTTCTCCGTCCCTCTGTGCAGAGTGAATTTAGAGTCTGGTTTTGTTAATGGTTCCGTTATGGTTGGGTTGGTTGAGACACTCCCAATCTCAGGTGTAACTTTCTTACTTTGAAATGATATTGGTGGAAGTCAAGTGTGTCCAGCTCCTCAGTTGTCTAGTGAGCCAGTGGCTGTGTCCCGGGATTGTGATGTCCCTGATGTGTTCCCTGCATGTGCTGTCACTAGGGCTAAGTCTAAAGTTACTGGTGATTTAGAGGATGATGATGATGTTATCCTAGCTGACACTTTTCTTGCTAATTTGGACCACTCACCAGATGAGGCAGTACCCCGTAGTGTTGATAATTTGTCTCGTCAAGAGTTGGTTGAGTTGCAGGTTGCTGACCCTGAGTTGAAAGGTCTAGCTAACTCTGCTTACAGTGAAGAAGAGTCAGCTGGTGCTTCTACTTGTTATTATGTAAAGTCAGGAGTACTTATGAGGAAGTGGAGACCCCCAACAGCATCAGCCGACTGTGAATGGGAGGTTGTACATCAAGTTGTCATCCCTCGTGTTTGTAGGCAGGATATCATTAGAGTGGCTGATGATTCCAGTTTGGCAGGACACCTTGGAGTGAGGAAGACTGTGGCACGCATTTTGAAACACTTCTACTGGCCAGGTATCTTCAGGGATGTTTCCTGGTATTGTAAGTCTTGTCACACCTGTCAAGTTGTGGGGAAGTGTAATCAGACCGAAAAGGTTGCACCTCTAGTTCCCATTCCTCCTTTTGAGGCGCCTTTCACCCGTGTGTTGGTGGATATTGTGGGCCCTCTTCCTAAGATTTCTTCAGGATTTTCTTATGTGTTGACCATGATTGATATGGCTACTCGTTATCCTGAAGCCATTCCACTTAGAAATATCTCAGCAAAGAACGTAGTTAAGGAAATGCTAGGGTTCTTCACAAAGTTTGGTCTGCCCAATGAGGTACAGTCAGACCGGGGAAGTAATTTCATGTCGAATGTTTTCAAGCAGTCTCTGAAAGAGTTGGGCATCACCCAGATCACGTCTTCAGCTTACCATCCCCAGACCCAAGGAGCGTTGGAGAGATATCATCAAACACTCAAATCGATGCTCAAGAAATACTGTTTGGAACATCAGAAAGACTGGGATAAAGGTCTTCCATTCGTTGTGTTTGCCGCAAGAGAATCTCCAAATGAATCACTGGGCTTCTCACCTTTTGAACTACTGTTTGGCCATGAAGTAAGAGGACCCCTTAAGTTACTCAAGGAATGCTGGCTGTCGGAGGAAGATGACGTCAACCTGCTGGAGTATGTGTTGAAGTTCAAAGAACGGCTGTCCACTGCTTTACAGCTGGCGAGAGAGAATTTAGGAGCTGCTCAGGAGAAGATGAAGACTTGGTATGATAAGAAGTCCAGGTTACGCCACTTTCAGCCAGGAGATCAGGTTTTGATTCTGCTACCAGTTCATGGGCAACCTCTTCAAGCCAAGTTTAGTGGCCCTTATTTCGTGGAGAAGAAACTCAGTGATGTCAACTATGTCATCGCCACACCAGATCGTAGAAAGAGCAAGCAACTATGTCACATCAACATGCTAAAGTTATATCACAGGCGGGACGAAAATAATCCAGTCTGCACTGTAGCTGTTCCACCCGAGTCTACAAGTGAAGTTCTCCCATGCAGCATGAGCCTGAGTGATAGTTTGGGGAAGAATCCTGATATCATGAATGATCTCCAGACTAAGCTTTCTCATCTACCTCCCAAGGAAAGGCAGGAGTTTTCGGCATTACTGCAGGAGTACCCGCAAGTGTTCCGTGCTACTCCAGGAAGAACCACTGTGTTGATGCATGATGTCGATGTTGGAGACGCAAAGCCAATTAAATTGCCTCCTTACCGTGTGAACCCAGTGAAAGGTCCTCTCATCCAGAAGGAGCTTGGCTACCTGTTGGACCACAAGATGATTGAGCCCTGTCAGAGCGAGTGGAGTTCTCCTGTCACTCTAGTCCCTAAGCCAGGTGGGTCACAGAGGCTTTGCATCGACTACAGACGTGTTAATCAGATAACCAAAACAGACACTTACCCTCTCCCTCGTGTGGAAGATTGCATAGACAAGATCGGAAAGGCTAGGTACATAAGTAAGTTTGATTTGTTAAAGGGATACTGGCAAGTACCTATGACTGAACGTGCTAGGGGGATCTCATGTTTTGTAACACTAGGAAAGACTTTTGCATGTTCTGTAATGCCAGATACAGATTGTTTTAGAGTAATAAGAAATTTCCTTTGTAAATTTCTTTTTTCTTTGTGGGGAGGTGTTACACAGGCTATGATTTCATCATCCTTTGTGTAATTTTAACGCACAGTATGCTGCATGTTTGATCACGAGCGTGTTCTGCCTCAGTTCCCCCCTTCTACCGTTATAGTAGAGTAAGTCGTCATTTCTGGAGTTCAGAGAAGGATTGTCAACTCTGTCCCCATGGCTTCATTTGCGCGTCCTTCTTACAAGTTGTATCAAGCTCTGCCGGCCCCTATATAATGAGCTCAGTCTCTGCATCATTGCCACTTAGATCTGCTCCTCATTTTGTTCACATCTCTGTCCTCCCCTGTACAGATATTATTATTGTGAGTGCTCAAGAAATCTCCAAACATCTAGCAGCTGTGTGTAATTTGAGTATAACTGTTGTTGCATTTTTTCTTGTACTGTGTAGCATAAGGTTAATTTGTAGGTCTAGTGAAGTTTTTGTAATTCATGTAGGGATCTTTATGTCCATCATTTTTAATAATATTTTGTATCTGTAATAATTTATCTTGCATTAACTGAGTATTATCTGGTATTTCATTTTATCAGGGCTGACTTAGATAAATTTACTCTTGCTAATTTCGTGTTAATAGAGGCTATTGCAGTTAACCATATATTTAACCTGTTTATTTGCCATTACATTATCCTTATGAGTCCTGAATGTATTGTTGTTAGTTTGAGCATTAAACTTTAACTTGTAATTTTACCTAACTCTTTTGTTTTGAACCTGGAACTTTACGGGACAGTAGTGATTTTTAGTATTCTCACTTAAGTGTACATTATCTTTCTCTGTTCCGTAACAATATATATATATATATATATATATATATATATATATATATATATATATATAGGTAGATATAGATTGGCTGTATCGTCCCTGCTTCGGTAGGGATAGGCCGGTCCTGAAGTGGACCTCAACGGCTGATGATGATGATGATATATATATATATATATATATATATATATATATATATATGAGGTGTGTCAGAAAAGTTCCAGGACTGAGTGTGCTGTGTGAGCTATGAGTGGGAGAGGGATTAGCGGGTTGCGTCACCGTGTGACGTAATATCCAGGGAGTATATGACTGTGATCTCAGCTCTCTGCAGCCATTGATCTTTTTTTCACAAACTTTTGTATACATGTCTTCTGTTTCAGGTCGTCAAGCGATGAGCACAGAGCAACGAACCAACCTGAAGTTTCTGGTCCGGTTGTGGAAAACTCCGTCTGAAGCACTGGGAATGCTGCAGCAGGTGTACGGAGATGAGACGATGTCATGCTCACGTGTTTTTGAGTGGTACAAGAGGTTCAAAGAGGGATGCGAGGACATGGAAGACCACCCCAGGAGCGGAAGGCCTTTAATGAGCAGGACTGAGTCCAACGTTGAGCGTGTCAGGCAGATTGTGTGTGGCGATTGTAGGTTGACTGTTCGACTGATCGCAAATAAGCTGGGCATGAACCGGGACAGAGTCTGGAAGTTTATCACTGAAGATTTGGGTATGTGGAAAGTCTGCGCAAAGATGGTGCCGAAGCTGCTGAATGATGACCAGAAGGATCGGCGCATGCAGGTGTGTCAGGACATCCTCGAGCTTCTTGAAACCGAACCAGACTTGCTAGGGAGAGTCATCACTGGTGATGAGTCATGGATCTTCAAGTACGACCCGGAGACCAAACGCCAGAGCCTTCAGTGGAAGAGTCCGATGTCGCCAAGGCCGAAGAAAGCAAGACAGTCGAAGTCCAAAGTCAAAGTCATGTTGATCGCATTCTTCGTTGTGAGGGACATTGTCCCCACCGAGTTCTTGCCACAGGGCCAGACGATTAACCAGCACGCCTACAAAGAGATCCTGCAGCGTTTGCTTCGTTCAGTGTGCGAGAAGAGGCGAGAGTTGTGGCAGGACAACTCATGGTTGCTTCACCATGACAAGGCGCCTGCTCACAGTGCCCTGAGCATCCGACAGTTCCTGGCCGAGAGGAACATCGCCGTGCTGGAGCAACCTCCCTACTCACCCGACCTGGCTCCGCGTGGTTTTTTCCTCTTCCCCAAGCTCAAGGGGGTCATCAAGGGGACCCGTTTTGAAGACGTGGAAGACATCAAGATGGCCGTGACGACAGAGCTGCGGAGGATCCCGGAAGAATCCTTCCAGGAGTGTATGGAGGCGTGACAGAGAAGGATGGGAAAGTGTGTTAGACTCCAAGGGGATTACTTCGAAGGGACAACTCGTAGTTTGTAGTTTGGATTTGAAATATATCATCTTTGACATCAGTCCTGGAACTTTTCTGACACACCTCGTATATCGCTATAATGATACCACTTATAAGTACTGGCCTAGGATATATATGGGTAGATATGCTGTTATCATAACCAAAAATCTAGCCAACGTCCCCAGCTTACATCTTGCTTACTTTCCCCTCCCTTCTGCGTCCTTCAGACTCATAATCTCCATTAATTGCTATTCATTTTATTTTCTTCCCAGTTTCAAACATTTTTCCTCTCTCCTCCTACTTACCGTTCGCCTTTACCTCCATTCATGTCCGCCTCTCTCCTTACGTTCTTCTTTCCCGCTTCTTTCTATGCCTGCTACCATTCTCCTCATCTTAACTCTTGCACTCTTACATTTCACAACCAAAATTCATCCTTCTTTCAGTTTCATCAGTCTCTTTGTTCCTTCGTTCTTCCCTCTCTCTTCCATTCCTCTTGTCATTTTCTCAACTCTTAAACTCTTACATTATTCTCCCCTTCTCCCATTCTTATATCTCCTCTCTCCCCCCTCCCCCCCCTCTCTCTCTCCATTCTTCCCACCTCACTTTCCCGTACTTCTGTCTCTTTATTTCCTAATTCGTTTCATATGTTTCTCTCTCTCTCTCTCTCTCTCTCTCTTACTTCCTCGTGTCTTGATTTTCTTCTAATCCTATCCCTGTTCTTAAATCATTCCTTCCCCTCCCCCTTCTTCCGCTTTTTCTCTCCTTTCTTCCCTTTACGTCCTCGTTTCATTTCCTAGTTCTGCCTTCCTTTCATTTATCTTTCCTCTTCAGTCGTAAACGCTTGCCAGGTGTAAGAATGACTCTATTTTTTACGGCAATTTACGGATCACTTGGTCTTGTTAGATGTGATTAGCCTGCATCCCACATTACAGACCGTAGTCAGCAACGATACAGAAAAGGCAGACATGATCTATCGTTATCATATGCTTTAGAAATTACTGTACAAAACACGGGGCTTCACACCTTGCTTTCTCTCTCTTGCATTCACTTAGCAAAAACCCTTCCTCTTCCTTTTCTTTTCACGTTCACATTTCTTATTGATCTCTCGTTCTTTCATCTCTCTTCCACTTCTCTTCTCTCCCTCTTCTTCAGTCTTACACACTCCTATATTTCTTGTTACGTACCCTTCTTTTTTTTTTTTTTTTTTTTTTTTTTTTTTTTTTTACGTATCCGACTCTGGATAAAGGCTTCAAGACCTATTCCCAAGTCTCCTTGGGGCCCAGTAGTCCTCCTACATCTCCACATGTCGCCATTTTGTTGTTAACACCCATACCACCATCCATACTGAATACATGCTAGGGCTGTCTCATAAAGGACTGGTGTACTGGTATTAGCGGGGGTACTTTTATGACATGTCGGCGGGTCATCTGGTAGATCAGAAAAGTCTGCTTTTTAAGAAATTCAAATCCTTAAACTCTTCCCTGCCCCTGCCGGGATTCGAACCTGGGTCCATTAGGACTGCAGGCCGCCTCTCTAACGATTCTGCCACGGCCTCCCCTAAAAAGTGCGCCGCCCGGGACTCGAACCCGGGTCGCAAGAATGGGAATCTTGCATGATACCACTACACCAGCGGCGCCGTGAACAATCTTTTCCTCTGTCTTTTCCATTCCTCTACTTTTCTTCCCTCCATTTCATCCTCTTTACATCTTGTTTCTCTAGTTCTTCCTTTTCTTCTCCACTCCTCTTTTCTACTTCGCTTTCTTCGCGACCTTTGCCCTCTCGCATTTCTTTCTCAACCCTTTCGAAACCCTCTTGCCTTCTCCTACCTGTCTTCCATTCCTTCTGGCCTCATTTTCTCCCTTATTATTCACCTCCCTTCTTCCTTCCTCTTCTCCCCTCTAATCCCCTCCATTCCCTTCTCACTTCCTTTCCTCCCTTCTCATTCACTTGCCTATTCTCCCGTCTCCAACCCTCCTATCCAGTCCTCTCCCTTTCCTCTCTCTTCCCACCCCGTCATCTACCTCCCTTCTATCCCATCCCTTCCTCTCCACTCGTTTCTCTTCTGTCTCCTCCCCTCCCCTCCCTTCTCTCCTCTCCCTTCCCTTCTCAAGATTTTCCCTCCTCTTCCCTCCTGCCTCTCCCTTTTCCTCCACTCCCCCCCCCCAAGCCTTTACCTTTCATCTTTCCAATCCTCTCTTAACTCCTCATCCATTCCTTACCTTCCCGTTTCTCTCCTTGCCTCCTCACTCCCACCCTTCTCTCTCCTCCACTACATTTTTACACTCTTTCCTGCATTCCTCCACTTATCTTCTACCCCTCTCTCATCTCCCTCTTTACATCCTTCCCTCTCTCATCTCCCTCCTTACCTCCACCCTCTCTCATCACCCTCCTTACCTCCACCCCTCTCTCATCTCCCTCCTTGCCTCTACCCCTCACTCCCCCCTCCCCACCTTGGTCTCCATTAACACTATATCAGGACTGTTTGCTGGGCGTAGCTTGGTGGCGGCCTGAGATATTACCGCCTCCCTTAACCACCCCCTGTAAGTACCCTCTCAGGCCCTCCCTCGCCCCCTTCATGTCCCTCTCTCACCATCTTTCATTTTTCTTATACGCACCGTCGCAATCCACTTCAGTTCTCCTTCATGCCCCCTTGTAAGTCCCCTTCTTAGAGCCCTTTACTTCCCCCTTTCTGGCACCCCTTAAGTTGTCTGTGATTCCCCTTCTATTCCCATTTTTCACCTCGTCTGAGATGTTCCCGGAAGTCTTCTTCTAGTCCCCCTTTTGGCACCATTTAAGTCCCCTTCTCACGCCCTTATAAAGCACCAATCTTAGGTGACATTCTTGCCTTCTCTCACCCTCTTTAGCTCTTCCTCTCGACTCCCTCTCCCTAGTAAGTCATCCTTTAGCCCCCGTTTAAGTCCATCTCTTGGCCCCACTTCCCCCCCTTTTCGGTCCCCCCTCCCCCTCCTCGAAATCTCCCTCTTGGTCCACTTTTACCTTTAGGTTTTCCTCTTTACTCTCTCTCGCCCTCCTCCTCTCTAATCCCTCCTCTCAAACCTCGCTTTAAGTTCTCCTTTCACCCCCCTCCTGGCCCTTACTGAGAGAGAGAGAGAGAGAGAGAGAGAGAGAGAGAGAAAATCCAAAACCAAAGTCGTTGGAGGGTTGAAAGTGGTGCAATATATCACGGTCAGGTTCTGGACGGAACCCACATAAACCCCTACTCTGCTGCATGAAGTGTGTGTGTGTGTGTGTGTGTGTGTGTGTGTGTGTGTGCGAGAGAGAGAGAGAGAGAGAGAGAGAGAGAGAGAGAGAGAGAGAGAGAGTGTGTGTGTGTGTGTGTGTGTGTGTGACACAGGGATAAATATTCAGTTTAATTCACGCACCATAAAATATCGCCATCAAATATGCAAAACTCGCTCCACTAACTCCATTATGAAAACAGAATTGGATTTACTACCACACACACAAATTAGAACAAAACAAGGCAACTATAAATAAAGCCTGTTTTGTCTTTTAATTCACCACTTCAGTTCGAGGACGTCCTTGCTGCCAACGGACGCGTATTCTGTTTGGCACGAACGTCTGGTGGTGAAGGGATCATCATCATCATCATCATCATTACCATCATCATCATCATCATGAGTTACGAAGCCTCATCAATGCAAAATAGGACCCTGAGCCGTCGGTTAAGAAAGCTCTCAAACACCTGTTCCTAAGCGGTTTATTCTTTTGGATAAGCTTGCTTTATATTCTTATGTACGTTACTTATGCAGAATTTAGTGATACTGGAAGGATTTATTCGACACAGAACAGGATAGTAAGGTGTAATATGCAAAATAAATCGTTTAGGAAAACGTGTCAGGGAGCTTCCTTAACCAGCGAGAATACCATCGCTAGACACATGGGACGACTATGTGTATTCCTCCCTCAGACCACTCCCACCTCCCTCAGACACTCCCCCCTCCCTCAGACCACTCCCCCCTCCCTCAGACCACTCCCCCTCCCCAGACCACTCCTCACTCCCTCAGACTACTCTCCCCTCCCCCAGACTACTCCCCTCTCCCCCAGACCACTCCCCTCCCCCACGCCCGCCCCTCTCCCAAACTCCTCCCTTTCCCCAGACCACTCCCATCCTCCCGCTTCCCAGACCACTCTCCTCCCCAGACCACTCCCCCTCCCCCAGTCCTCTCCCTCCTTCCCAAAACACTCTCCCCCTCCCCCAGACCACTCCCAACCACTCCCCTCTTCCACAGAGCACTCCCCCCTCTCCAGACCACTCCCCTTCTCCCAGTCCTTTCCCTCCTCCCCCAAACACTCTGCCCGTCCCCAGACCAATCCCTCCCTCCCTCAGACCACTCCCCTCTCCCCCAGACCACTCCCCCTCCCCTGGCCCCTCCCCTCTCCCCAGACCACTCACCCCTCCCCAGACCACTCCCCCTGCCCCAGACCACACCGTAAAGGTATTCCCCCAGTATAAATCACTGTTTTCGGCACAGTTTTTGGAACAGTTTGTCTCTGGCATTCAGATTTGCGAGCCTATAACTCTCCTTCTCTGTCTTCTCTATAGCTGTTTCTGTGCTGTCTCTCTCTCTCTCTCTCTCTCTCTCTCTCTCTCTCTCCATCTAACTCCGCTGCTTCTCACCCTCCTTCCCCCTCCCTCCGCTCTCTACCTTCTCCCTCTTCACCAATCCCTATCTTTCTTCACCTGGCTAAAAATACACACCTATAATTTAATCAGTCTCCATTTACACCTGAAGACGCTCCAAATCACCCCGAAATTACTGTATCTTCCCACAAAACAAATATTCTATAATTGAACATAATTCTTTCATGTAATTTTATGGACAGTTCACCATTTATTTGTGGTAGGTGGGGGCGCTCACCATCCACTCACTCGATGTAGTGCTGCTGCCGGGTGTCTCCCATTTCCTCTCCTCCATCCTTCTTTCATTCCATCCTCTTCTGTCTTCCTTAACTTCATTCTTTCCTTGTCCTTCTGCCTGTGGGTAACTTTACACTTCCTCTTCTGTCTTTCTTTCCTTCATTCTTTCCTTTTCCTTCTGCCTGTGGGTGACTCTACACTGAGTGACAAGCCAAATGGTTTCCTGTACACCAGGAAACCATTTACTATGCTGGATGGTAACCATATAACCAAATTATGGCGCCTGGTGGTTTAGTGAGTAATTATTGCGCTTCAATCGGATTGAGCCGGTGAAGGTTCATATCCAAGGGATGGTTGGGGTTGACTGTTCATGTAATGCCACTCAGGGATGAGTGAGGCTGGTCGGAACCAACTGCTTAGCCCCGGACTCCTACGCTCCTCATGGGGCAATGTACAGTAGGACTGGATGATGGATGGATGGATTCACCATTTATTTTTTCGTAATGGTCGTTGAAGGAACCAATGCGGCGATACTTAATTGTGTTCTTGTACAGTCTGAAGCCGGATCCCGTGAAAGGCGGTCGGGACCAGGATATGTCCAGGAATTTTTGGTCACAACCCCCACGCACGCACGCACGCACACACGCACACACACACACACACACACACACAGTCACAAAACCACCCTCTTCCCCTTCCTCACTTAAATACACATAGGGCCTCGCAGAGAGTGTGTGTGTGTGTGTGTGTGTGTGTGTGTAGGGGGGGAACAGGTCTACCTACGTACTATTTTTATGCAATTTCTCCCTGACAGATCTGATATTTACTCCACGCAGCATATTTATCACACCGTCGACGTAAATAAATCACAGTTCAAACATAACTCAGTACCACGGTGTGATTTGCAAATGTGTAAATGCGTACCGGTATGTAGGAAAGACTTCAGGGTCATACTTTAGGTGCCAAAGGAGCGCCCTCAGCATCTCTACCTTAGCTAAATAAATTGTCTACTACAGCCTAAAGGGGACTGGACGTGTAAGCGACAGGATGTTTGTTGCTTATCCATCATGAGTCAGACAATGGCGAGAATCATTTTTTTTTTTTTTTCTGGATGTCTAATTTTCAATCTCGTGCTTTCAAGTATACCGCAAAACCTACTGTATACGTTTGACTGACACTGGCCAAATACTTTTTCCAGATGAACTATAATATGGAAAGTATTTAAAAGAGGCGGTGTTTCAAAAACCTATGTCTCATAGTCTTCACTGGAGATGCTGGAGAAGTGATCTTTGAGCTGATGGAAATCAAGCTTGGACCTTGTTGGAGGAATACTTGTCAAAAAGAAAGCAACGGAAATGAATTATCCTAAAGGAGTATATGCACTTACGTGGAGAGAAGGACAGATAAATGAGAAAGTGAAGGGGCGCTGTGGCGTTGGCATGGATGTGATTGGGGTGGATGTGATTGGTGTGGATGTGACTGGTGTGGATGTGGCTGGTGTGGATGTGATTGGTGTGGATGTGACTGGTGTGGATGTGGCTGGTGTGGATGTGACTGGTGTGGATGTGGCTGGTGTGGATGTGACTGGTTTGGTCGTGATTGATGTGGATGTGATTGTTGTGGATTGACTGAAAGTATTAAGGGAAAGACTCTGAGATGGCTCGACCATGTGGAGAGGATGAGAATGAAGAACTGTCAAGGAAAGTGTACGTGAATGAGGTGGAGGTGTGAAGGAGACGTAGGATAAGCTGAAGTGAGCAGCTACTTTCAAAATCTAGTAATATCTGAAACCGAATTAACTTTCCAGAATGTTATATAAGCTTCATACTGTAACTGTTCGACAAAAAAGTATAACGATATTATTGTCTGGCTCTGTACCCGTGAGACATGTCTGTGAATGGTGATTAGATTAGAGAACAAATTACCTTAAAAAGGTCTTTAATTAAGCAAGCGAGGTTAGAACTAGGAGGGTAATTGCGTAGAAATACAGACCTTCATTACTGAGGGAATTGCCTGTCAGAGGTAACTGAGATATAAATAGGTCTATTCTGGCAGCCTACTTTTCGCCTGGGGTCGGGATGGTGGGCTCTGTGGTGGTTGTTGTAGTTTGTGGTGGATGTGGTAGTCTGTGGTGGTTGTGGTAGTTTGTGGTGGATGTGATAGTTTGTGGTTGATGTGGTAGTTTGTGGTGGATGTGGTAGTTTGTGGTGGATGTGGTAGTTTGTGGTGGTTGTGGTAGTTTGTGTTGGATGTGGTAGTCTGTGGTGGTTGTCGGAGTTTGTGGTGGTTGTCGGAGTTTGTAGTGGTTGTCGGAGTTTGTAGTGGTTCTCGGAGTTTGTGGTGGATGTGGTAGTTTGTGGTGGTTGTCGGAATTTGTGGTGGTTATAGGAGTTTGTAATGGTTGTGGTAGGTTGTGGTGGTTGTGGGAGTTTGTTGTGGTTGTGGGAGCTTGTGATGGTTGTGGTAGTTTGTGGTAGTTTGTGATGGTTGTGGTAGTTTGTGGTGAATGTGGTAGTTTGCTGTGGTTGTCGGAGTTTGTGGTGGTTGTCGATGTTTTTGTGGTGGATGTGGTAGTTTGTGGTGGTTGTGGTAGTTTGTGGTGGTTGTGGGAGTTTGTGGTAGTCTGTGGTGGTTGTGAGAGTTTGTGGTGGTTGAGGGAGTTTGTGGTAGTTTGTGGTGGTTGTGGGAGTTTGTGGTGGTTGTGGGAGTTTGTGGTGGTTGTGGGAGTTTGTGGTGGTTATGGGAGTTTGTGGTGGTTGTAGGAGTTTGTAATGGTTGTGGTCGGTTGTGGTGGTTGTGAGAGTTTGTTGTGGTTGTGGGAGCTTGTGATGGTTGTGGTAGTTTGTGGTGGTTGTGGTAGTTTGTGGTGAATGTGGTAGTTTGTGGTGGATGTGGGAGTTTGTGGTGGTTGTGGGAGTTTGTAGGAGTTTGTGGTGGTTGTGGGAGTTTGTGGTGGTTGTGGTAGTTTGTGGTGGTTGTGGTAGTTTGTGGTGGTTGTGGTAGTTTGTGGTGGATGTGGTAGTTTGTGGTGGTTGTGGGAGTTTGTGGTGGTTGTGGGAGTTTGTGGTGGATGTGGGAGTTTGTGGTGGTTGTGGGAGTTTGTGGTGGTTGTGGGAGTTTGTGGTGGTTGTGGGAGTTTGTGGTGGTTGTGGTAGTCTGTGGTGGTTGTGGTAGTCTGTGGTGGTCGTGGTAGTCTGTGGTGGTCGTGGTAGACTGTGGTGGTTGTGGGAGTTTGTGGTGGTTGTGGTAGTCTGTGGTTGTTGTGGGAGTTTGTGGTGGTTGTGGGAGTCTCTGGTGGTTGTGGGAGTCTCTGGTGGTTGTGGGAGTCTCTGGTGGTTGTGGGAGTCTCTGGTGGTTGTGGGAGTTTGTGGTGGTTGTGGGAGTTTGTGGTGGTTGTGTGAGTTTGTGGTGATTGTAGGAGTTTGTTTTGGTTGTGGTAGTCTGTGGTGGTTGTGGTAGTCTTTGGTGGTTGTGGTAGTCTGTGGTGGTTGTGGGGGTCTGTGGTGGTTGTGAAGTTCGTGATGACTGTGGTAGTTTGTGGTGGTTGTGGTAGTTTGTGGTGGTTGTGGTAGTTTGTGGTGGTTGTGGTAGTTTGTGGTGGTTGTGGTAGTTTGTGGTGGTTGTGGTAGTTTGTGGTGGTTGTGGGAGTTTGTGGTGGTTGTGGGAGTTTGTTGTGGTTGTGGGTGTTTGTGGTGGTTGTGTGTGTTTGTGGGGGTTGTGAGTGTTTGTGGTGGTTGTGGTAGTTTGTGGTGGTTGTGGGTGTTTGTGGTGGTTGTGGGAGTTTGTGGTGGTTGTGGGAGCTTGTGGTGGTTGTGGTAGTTTGTGGTGGTGGTGGTAGTTTGTGGTGGTGGTGGTAGTTTGTGGTGGCTGTGGTAGTTTGTGCTGGCTGTGGGTGTTTGTTGTGGTTGTGGTAGTTTGTGGTGGTTGTGGGAGTTTGTGTTGGTTGTGGGTGTTTATGGTGGCTGTGGTAGTTTGTGGTGGCTGTGGTAGTTTGTGGTGGCTGTGGTAGTTTGTGGTGGCTGTGGGTGTTTGTGGTAGTTGTGGGTGTTTGTGGTGGCTGTGGATTTGTTGCGGTTGTGGTAATTTGTGGTGGTTGTGGTAGTTTGTTTTGGTTGTGGGTGTTTGTGGCGGTTGTGGGTGCTTGTGGTGGCTGTGGGAGTTGGTGGGACTGGAAGATGTCTTTGACACGCGAACAAGTAGGCACATTCCGATCCCATAACTAAGGTTCAATTATAGGACTACATAATAAATAGATAGATAGAGAGATAGATAGAGAGACAGATAGAAGCAGGAAGTCAAATGATGAGAAGGTGTTGTGTTTGCGAGAAGCGAGCAGCGCTAAACGCTTACACGGAGGAAAGCTGACGACAGCGGCCAGTAAGGAGATGATGCAGTTAGCTGTCAGCAGTCCTCTCGTGAGAAAGTTCTGTTGCCATGAGGAACATACGTGACACACACACCCTACTACACCAGATTTTAGGAAAGAGAGTTTAGAAGGAGACAAGCGACCCTGGAGAGAGGTCGAGACGGAGATTAGCCTTAGAACAGAGAGAGAGAGAGAGATAGCGAGACAGGGAGGTAGCTACCCAGGACTTATACTATTATACCTGTTTAATATTTCCAAGACAAATAAAAATAGTCCCATACTATTCTTTACCTCTCCTGTCACTACATGACATCTGGTGGGGAAACTACTACAAGATATAAAAGCCGCTCGACCACAAGTCTAAAGTATACTTCTCTACAAGTAACTACAAAGTCTTTATGACATTTGGTAGCAGCGAACGTATACGAACCTCGTCTACGAATCAACATTAAATTCCTACAAAATATCAAGATTGACAACAACCAACAATATCAGCTCCTGCCCCTCCGTCTCCCAGATCATTACGCTGATGCAGAGGTCAAGAGATCACTCGACGCCTTGCAAGTAGCTTAACGACAAACCAGCAAATCTGCGGACATCGTCTCCGAATTAAAAGCAAATTTCTACAAAAGCAACCGAGACTACAAGGTTAGCTTCAGTTCTACAAAGTCTACAGCCATCTACAATCAACTACAGCCATCTACAATCAACTACAATTAACAACTCTACGTCGTCTGTATAATCTTCTACACGCACCTACAAGTAGCGGCAGTCTTCATCCCACAACGAATAAATCACTAGAGAAAAGGACAGAGAAAACTTCCACATAGAATAAAGGGAACAAACAAACGAAGAGTGAGACACGATTTACAACTCATCTTACTCACTCGTCTTCACTCAAGTTACTCATCGCTACTCATTCACTCACCACAGCTACCAGTGTGGGAAGCCGACGTCACCATGTGCTGAGATGACATCACAACGCGAGTCTGCCATGCCAAGCAACGTGTGACTGACACCAGGCACTTCTCACCCACTACTCATTACTCATTATTCACATAGCTCCTACTCATATTCACTTATTTTCACAGTTAAGTTGGAAATTCGACGTTCTATGTTGAGGTTTGCCTGGGACAGCCGTTAACCACTACAAATACCAGGCCATGGAGTTTCCTGAGTAATATCGTCCATCAACACACCACTAGAATTATCAAGAGATCTTCAATCAAACCTGTATTTTCTTCCGAGATCGACTTTTGTATCGACACACCTCTACGATCTGTATCAAGTGGGTAAAATTATACTTGCTCATTTCTTCTCAGTGCTAAAATTAGCTATATTCAACTTATTTAATCATCTAGTTTGCTAGGACATAAATAAACAAGAGGCGTATTTCATAACATCATATCTTAATGACAGGAATATTTTCGCAACCACCCACGTTAATACCAGATGACACACAAATTGCCACAACATCAGACTCACAATTAAGAGACAGCCCACCCATTGTACAACCCACACCACACGTTATAGATAAGGAAACAAATACGGGAGTTTCGGATGATGAGTGGGAAACCCCTTCAGACGTTGAGAGTATCGACTTCGCAGCTGCCTTAAATACGTATGCCAATATACTTAACAGGGTTCACCGGTCCGGTCATACATATTCTACCATTCCCTCACATAACGATAAACTCGTACAAGTTGAATTAACAGGGCAATCATTAAATATGAATCAAGAAACAAATACTGCTGATCTAAAAACCACACCTCACGTTTTTGTGTATCACGAGGATAAGACTGCCCCAAAATTCTCTGGCACAGACAAGGATCGCATTGATGTCATTTCATTAATCAGTCAGTGCGAACAAATGTTCATCAAGCGCCACATACTAGATGAACAAGAGAAAATTGCTATTTTTTCATCTTGCATAAGCCAGGAAAGATGTCCAGCAAGCAATTTATTGCGCTCCGATAAGCTACATCGTGCTAGGACATATGATGAATTTGAAACTGAATTTCTGAAGAAATTTTCTGGAGGTATGAACTTCTTGCCAGGTATAATTCCAGAATTACATAAAATTGTAGATCTTGTAAGGGAGCACACTACAAACCATGTGCTCAGTGAAATAACTGCTGATGTCTCCACAATCAAGAGAACCCTATTAGCTACTCTGGAGAATTCTAAGTGGATAACAGATGATGGAAAGATGTCCCCAGGCCTCGTCGTGGACATCATTGGTTATGTAGTGCCTTGTGTAAATTACCTGATAGAACCCTGAAGATCGCCAAAACAATTGCGTACACCCCGGGAATGTGCTTACTAGACTTAATGAACGAGGTAGAGATGCAGTGCAGTAAAGCAGGTGTGGTCGACACACATGCACATTCTGGTAGAATCAGGGTACCTGAGACAGTATCAGCTGTGAAAACATCAACACCGACCCCAAACAGAGAACAAAATCGATCGCGACCTGAAATGAGGCAGCCCAAACAACCAAAGACGCCTAGACCTCGTTCCCACACGCCTTCCTACAGGCAGTTTCATAAGTTTTCGCGCAGCCCGAGCAGGTCTCGCGCTATAAACAACACTTTTTATGGGAAATCACCTCGTAGGTCACAGTCAAGGGATAGGTCCATTCTGTGTCATTACTGTGCAAAACCAGGACACACAAGGTATGAATGCTTTATCAAGGCAAAAGAGGATAATCAAAAGACACAAGGGTTTGGTCCTTACTGTAGGCATCATAGATACCAAGGGCACTGGACTAGTGATTGCAAAACAGTAGAAAAAATTGTGTCTATGTTCAAATCGGGGGAAGACCAAGTCATGACAAAAAACGAACAAACGTAAAGAAGAACAAGGTTAAACTTCACATAGGAGGCATGTTGGGAAATGAGTGTATCTTGATACCAGCTGTATGTGAGGATCAAAACGTTTCCTTATTTTTAGATACAGGCTCTCCAGTGAACTTAATAACACATGAAGAACTAAATAGAATTCTTAAAAATAAAAAGAAAGTAACTTTTCTGGATGAAGCTGATTTAGAATTAAACACAGTAGATGGTCAAGAGATTACAGTAAAAGGTATGATAAGATTAAATCTCAGTTTCACAGAAACTACAAGACCATTCTCTGCATTGTTCTATATCGTTGAAAACTTAGCAATTAAAGCTCATATGTTACTGGGCTTAAGATCCATGAGAACTGAGAACATAACTATACTCCCACAAATGAATGGAATAGACTTTGATAATGAATTTATAGAGGAAATACTTTCAGAGCCCTCACCGATTGGTAGAAGAGAGCCAAAAAGAATTGGTAATATTAAAGGCTTTAACAAACATACACAAACAGATGAGTGTATAGATCCACTTACACCAGCAACCCCATCCTCCAGAATTAGTGACCCAGCTAACAGTACTGATTTATCAATTTTTCCAGCCCATCTCACTAATGATTTGGTTATACCACCTAATTCATACATGAAGGTTACCATAAAGAGCAAATTACGGAATAGTACTGTTCTTGTCTTAGAAGAATTATGTAAAGTAAAGGGATTGTCAGTAGAAAACGCATTATGTCATACGAACGACGAAGGGCTAACTCAGATATTCATTATTAATCACATGAATGGGGAAGTTCAGTTGAAGAAGGGAACTTGCATAGTCAATATTGAAAAATGTTTAGCCCCTGTGAAGGAAATAAATATTGGTGGAGTAACAAGTGAGATAAAATCTACGGATAGAGAAAGAATTAAAGAGAATTTAATTCACTCAGGTGAATTTGACGAAGAAAATGATTTGTTAACCCTGCTGGAAACACACAGGGACACTGTAGCCTTGCCCGGAGAACAATTAGGGTGTACTAACTTGATTAATCACATGATTAATGTGCACCCAGAAACACCACCAATTTTCGTACCAGCTTATCGCATACCACACTCCCAACGTACACTTGCAAATCAGTATGTCGATGAAATGTTAAAGCTTGGAATTATTGAGCCTTCAGTTTCTCCGTGGAACGCTCCCCTTTTCTTTGTGCCCAAGAGAAATGGAGAAATGCGTGCGGTAGTAGATTACCGTAAACTAAATAATCACACAATCCCTGACAGATTTCCCATGCCATTGCTAAGTGATGTTCTACAGAATATTGGTCCTGAGAATAATATATTCTCGACCATCGATCTCCTAAACGGATACTATCAGATTCCGGTATCTCAGGAGTCACGTAAATACACTGCCTTTTCAACAAACAGAGGCCATTATCAATATACAAGAATGCCAATGGGACTGAGGACAGCCCCCGGTACGTTCCAGCGTCTTATGAATTACGTATTGTCCGGAATTTTAGGACAAGGAATATTTGTTTATCTTGACGATATTATTATCGCAACGAAGAATATAAAGGATCATCTCAGGAAATTAGACTTACTCTTACAAAAGCTTAGTGATGCTGGATTAAAAATTAAACTTTCTAAATGCAAATTTTGCTTTAAGGAAATAAATTTCTTAGGCCACAAATTAAGTTCTGATGGTATTCACACCACTGATGACAAAATACAGGCAGTGAGAGATTTTCCTGAACCCACTACGACTGACGAAGTTAGACAATTTTTAGGTCTGGCTGGGTACTATAGGTCATTCGTACCACAGTTCTCTCATATAGCCTTCCCTCTATTCCAACTACTCAAAAAAGATGCTGTATTCCAATGGGAAGAAGAACAAAAAGGGCATTTAACAATCTAAAAATTAAACTAACGAATGCACCTTGTTTAGCATATCCAGATTACACGAAATCATTTCTTATTTGTACAGACGCATCAGTTAAAGGATTAGGGGCTGTACTGATGCAGGAAGATAAAAGAGGAAAGAATCAACCAATTGCATTTGCCAGCAGACAAACAAGAGGTGCGGAGAAAAATTATAGCACTACAGACTTAGAGGCACTTGCAGTGATTTTTGCATTACAAAAGTTTCGAGATTTGGTATATGGTTACGAAATCCACTTATTCACCGACCATAAACCACTGGTGGGTATGTTTAAAGAAAAACTCCTTTCTGGGAGGAGAGCAAGATGGAAATGTACAGTTGAAAACTACAATGTACAAATACATTATATACAAGGTAAAATGAATATAGTAGCTGACGCATTATCTAGGAACCCGAACACAATTCAGGTTGCGGCGTTAGATCTCAAAGGAAATATCCCAAACCACGAGGATATCGCAAAGGCACAAAGACTTGACCCAGTATGGTCAAAAGTAATATACAAGTTAGAAAGTGGAGATGACATACAATTACCCAAACTGCATGTCCCACTTGAACAATTCACAATGGTCAATAATACATTATACAAAATTAACTCTAAACAACCAAAACGCCAAAGAAATACTAACCAGTTGGTAGTACCTAATGACATGATACCCCAAGTATTACGAATGATACACGACAGCCCACATGCAGGACACCCTGGAAAGGATAAGACATTCAACCAAGCCCAGCTATTATATTACTGGCCTTCATTACGAAGAGATATACACAATCATATAGACAGATGCGAATCATGTGCGAAACACAAAGGATACCCAATCACACCTGCACCGATGGGTAATTACCCAGTACCACATCAACCATGGGACGTTGTCGCTGTTGATTTACTCAAGATGCCATTATCATACAATAATAACCTATACTTATTCGTAGCAACGGATCATTTTTCCCGTTATGTCATTTTAGCTCCAATTAAAGATAAGACAGCAGAGACAGTAGCAAAGGCAATAACAGATAATGTAATATGTCGCTTTACTACCCCAAAGGTATTAATAAGTGATAATGGAGGAGAATTTAATTCTGAGATCTTACAAGAAATATGTAAACAATACAACATTAAAAAGGTTAACGTTTTGGCCTATCACCCAGCATCGAATGGGTTGGTAGAGAGACAAAATAAAAGGTATTAGATGTGCTACGACACATTCTCAGTGAAAATTATGCAAGCTGGGATGATTGGATTCCCAGAGTAGAGGCCTCCATTAATGGGTCTATAAATAAATCCATTGGTGACACACCACATTTCATTATATATGGCACAGATAAAAAATTACCATATGAGCTCCTAGAAGGTGACAGCATGCCTATATACAATTACGATGATTACTCTAAACTCCGTTTACGTGAATTCCAGGACATTCACAAAAGAGTGCAAAAACAATTAACGATGTCCAAGGAAGAAATGACGGAGGCATTTAACAAAAAGGCAAAAGATTCACCTATCAGCTTAGGAGACATTGTTTACGGTGTCATTCATACGAGAGACAATAAATTATCCCCTAAATTTGAGGGCCCATACAGAGTAATTAACATAAAGGCAAACAAAGTTTTAATTAAGTCACTTTCAAGTGGCGAGGAAAAACAAGTTCATATTGACCATTTAAAACGAGTTTCAAGGGAATTATCACATAATTATTCAGCCTCGGATACAACCGAACAGGTGAACGTACCTCAAGAAACCAAGCAAGAACACAACAATGATTACAAAAAGAAATTAAGGTCATATACCAAACAATCGAACATAGGTGCAACTATTCCAATGAAATCTACAGTACATCATTTACGAGAATTAAATATCGATTTAAACTCCTTCTATAAATGAAATAACAGCCAACCGTAACGCACATCATCACTATCATCAACCACAGCTTTATAGGAAATTAATAGATTTTTTTTTTCGGTAGGTTACGATGAAGGGACTTATGCTATGGATTCTCCTATACATAGTAAGAGTATATGCGCACCTAGACCCCAAGCATATAGTACGACAAGGATGCCTCATAGCTCCAACGGCCACGACTACAATCGTCAAGGATGTCATGAGTACTGAAATAAGTCTAGATTACTTGTATGACTTACCTACTTATATAGAAAGACTTGCGACGCCGATGCGAACTCTGGACTTCAAGATAGGGAATTATGTTTCACAATCACATATCACCAAGGAAGTGGATGAAATGGTGAAGTTAGCGAAATGGAAACTAGAACAGGCGAAGTCAACTATGCTCGTCATGATCCAAGATCTCCCATCTTATGGAACAGAGGTGCTGAGCGACAGGAACAATATCACACGTACTCGCCAAAAGCGCGGTTTGTTCGATCTGGGCGGCGCAATTCTTGGGAACATCTTTGGATTGGCTACAGAGGATGACCTTAAAGAAATAAACAAAAAATTTAATAAGATAGCTCAGGTACTAACATACCAAGATAAATTCATCACAGGACAGAACTCAGCAATGAAAATAATTGTGAAAAATCTGAATCAAGCAGAAAACGTAGCTCTCGAGAGTATAGATAAAATAAATGACTTGGAGGGTAACGTTACCCTTTTCCAGCACTTCTCCATCATCACAGAACATATTGACACGATTCTACTACAATTAGAGAACACTAGAGATCATTTCAGGGCACTTATGCAAGGAATTTCGAATGCTGGTGATGGCAAGATCACAAATGACTTACTCCCAGTTCATGAGCTACGTCAGATAGTTAGTCAAGGCATACATAAACATAAATTGAAGCCATTGTTCCGCAGTAGGGAATTTATGCAATATTACCCGTACTTGGAAGCAACACTAACACCAACATCAGTGATAGTTCATGTACCATTCATCACGGAAGACCTGTTCACAGTATACCAAATACACCCCTTCCCCTATAGAAACAACAACACTTTAGTCATCATCAACATCAACACAGACACCGAACTCATCATGGTCTCCAAGAGACGAGACACTGTCACTTTCGCAAGTGAGTCAACGATTGAGCGAAAGTGCCGCACATCCTTACATGCTGTTCATCTTTGTCCTGCGTACATTTTCACGTTTCAGCCTACTGATACGGTCCCTTGTGAAATGGCTATCATCAGCAATAACAATATTCATCATCATTGCAACTTCACTTTTGCTCCAGATAAACTTGTACACCATCAACGCATTGGACACTCGCAGTTTTTTTATTTCCCTCATAACACATCAGTTTACATAGTCTGTCCAGATATACCACCATCTCATACATCAGCCTCAGGATTATACATAGCACCAGACTACTGTGCGGTATTTACACCATCCATGTCTACTTTTTCCACCATCAATCACTACGCCATTATCAACCATACACACAAACATTTCCACCCACTGCCTGATATGGACTTAAACATGAGCACAAGTATTAAGCTGACTTCACCTAAGTTTGAAACTATGCAGCTGATCAATGAAACTATGAAGCCCTGGGAAGATTTGAGTTTGAGTATGTTCAACCCATATTATGTGTATAGCCAAGCACCTTCTGTCTTTATAATTATCTGCATTGTGGTTGCAGTATTGCTGTTGGCCATGCACAGAATGCATGCAAGAATTGCTAATTTGGAGTCATTGTTTAGTGGGGGGAGAGTTAACATCACAGTTAACCACCCTGAATGAAGTGTATATATTTTGTATATAGTATTAATTATATAAAAAAAAAAAATAATAATAATAATAATAATAATAATAATAATAACACAAAGAAGAATGACCCATATATGGCAGACCAGTACCATTATCTTTAAATGAAATATTAATAACTCTTACAATAATCTTAATTTTAAACTATTTTTATTCTTGCATGTATGCATTTCACTATAATAACCCAAGTACATACTGTATTACAGTTAAATAATTTACTTTAATGCATTTATTCCAATATGTATTCAACTTATTTAAAATGTAATATTACTGAATAATCACTATTTACTATGAATAATATATGTATACAATATTCATACAATTATGTTACTTTACAATATTATGTATTTCACTTAATTAGCTTATAAGTTCATTATAATGTGTATGAAGTATGTATTAATATATTATAACTATTAAATGTCGATGGTACGCCATTTTCGCGCGGCCGAGCAAATATAGGACTACATAATAAATAGATAGATAGAGAGATAGATAGAGAGACAGATAGAAGCAGGAAGTCAAATGATGAGAAGGTGTTGTGTTTGCGAGAAGCGAGCAGCGCTAAACGCTTACACGGAGGAAAGCTGACGACAGCGGCCAGTAAGGAGATGATGCAGTTAGCTGTCAGCAGTCCTCTCGTGAGAAAGTTCTGTTGCCATGAGGAACATACGTGACACACACACCCTACTACACCAGATTTTAGGAAAGAGAGTTTAGAAGGAGACAAGCGACCCTGGAGAGAGGTCGAGACGGAGATTAGCCTTAGAACAGAGAGAGAGAGAGAGATAGCGAGACAGGGAGGTAGCTACCCAGGACTTATACTATTATACCTGTTTAATATTTCCAAGACAAATAAAAATAGTCCCATACTATTCTTTACCTCTCCCGTCACTACATGACATCTGGTGGGGAAACTACTACAAGATATAAAAGCCGCTCGACCACAAGTCTAAAGTATACTTCTCTACAAGTAACTACAAAGTCTTTATGACATTTGGTAGCAGCGAACGTATACGAACCTCGTCTACGAATCAACATTAAATTCCTACAAAATATCAAGATTGACAACAACCAACAATATCAGCTCCTGCCCCCTCCGTCTCCCAGATCATTACGCTGATGCAGAGGTCAAGAGATCACTTTCGACGCCTTGCAAGTAGCTTAACGACAAACCAGCAAATCTGCGGACATCGTCTCCGAATTAAAAGCAAATTTCTACAAAAGCAACCGAGACTACAAGGTTAGCTTCAGTTCTACAAAGTCTACAGCCATCTACAATCAACTACAGCCATCTACAATCAACTACAATTAACAACTCTACGTCGTCTGTATAATCTTCTACACGCACCTACAAGTAGCGGCAGTCTTCATCCCACAACGAATAAATCACTAGAGAAAAGGACAGAGAAAACTTCCACATAGAATAAAGGGAACAAACAAACGAAGAGTGAGACACGATTTACAACTCATCTTACTCACTCGTCTTCACTCAAGTTACTCATCGCTACTCATTCACTCACCACAGCTACCAGTGTGGGAAGCCGACGTCACCATGTGCTGAGATGACATCACAACGCGAGTCTGCCATGCCAAGCAACGTGTGACTGACACCAGGCACTTCTCACCCACTACTCATTACTCATTATTCACATAGCTCCTACTCATATTCACTTATTTTCACAGTTAAGTTGGAAATTCGACGTTCTATGTTGAGGTTTGCCTGGGACAGCCGTTAACCACTACAAATACCAGGCCATGGAGTTTCCTGAGTAATATCGTCCATCAACACACCACTAGAATTATCAAGAGATCTTCAATCAAACCTGTATTTTCTTCCGAGATCGACTTTTGTATCGACACACCTCTACGATCTGTATCAAGTGGGTAAAATTATACTTGCTCATTTCTTCTCAGTGCTAAAATTAGCTATATTCAACTTATTTAATCATCTAGTTTGCTAGGACATAAATAAACAAGAGGCGTATTTCATAACATCATATCTTAATGACAGGAATATTTTCGCAACCACCCACGTTAATACCAGATGACACACAAATTGCCACAACATCAGACTCACAATTAAGAGACAGCCCACCCATTGTACAACCCACACCACACGTTATAGATAAGGAAACAAATACGGGAGTTTCGGATGATGAGTGGGAAACCCCTTCAGACGTTGAGAGTATCGACTTCGCAGCTGCCTTAAATACGTATGCCAATATACTTAACAGGGTTCATCGGTCCGGTCATACATATTCTACCATTCCCTCACATAACGATAAACTCGTACAAGTTGAATTAACAGGGCAATCATTAAATATGAATCAAGAAACAAATACTGCTGATCTAAAAACCACACCTCACGTTTTTGTGTATCACGAGGATAAGACTGCCCCAAAATTCTCTGGCACAGACAAGGATCGCATTGATGTCATTTCATTAATCAGTCAGTGCGAACAAATGTTCATCAAGCGCCACATACTAGATGAACAAGAGAAAATTGCTATTTTTTCATCTTGCATAAGCCAGGAAAGATGTCCAGCAAGCAATTTATTGCGCTCCGATAAGCTACATCGTGCTAGGACATATGATGAATTTGAAACTGAATTTCTGAAGAAATTTTCTGGAGGTATGAACTTCTTGCCAGGTATAATTCCAGAATTACATAAAATTGTAGATCTTGTAAGGGAGCACACTACAAACCATGTGCTCAGTGAAATAACTGCTGATGTCTCCACAATCAAGAGAACCCTATTAGCTACTCTGGAGAATTCTAAGTGGATAACAGATGATGGAAAGATGTCCCCAGACCTCGTCGTGGACATCATTGGTTATGTAGTGCCTTGTGTAAATTACCTGATAGAACCCTGAAGATCGCCAAAACAATTGCGTACACCCCGGGAATGTGCTTACTAGACTTAATGAACGAGGTAGAGATGCAGTGCAGTAAAGCAGGTGTGGTCGACACACATGCACATTCTGGTAGAATCAGGGTACCTGAGACAGTATCAGCTGTGAAAACATCAACACCGACCCCAAACAGAGAACAAAATCGATCGCGACCTGAAATGAGGCAGCCCAAACAACCAAAGACGCCTAGACCTCGTTCCCACACGCCTTCCTACAGGCAGTTTCATAAGTTTTCGCGCAGCCCGAGCAGGTCTCGCGCTATAAACAACACTTTTTATGGGAAATCACCTCGTAGGTCACAGTCAAGGGATAGGTCCATTCTGTGTCATTACTGTGCAAAACCAGGACACACAAGGTATGAATGCTTTATCAAGGCAAAAGAGGATAATCAAAAGACACAAGGGTTTGGTCCTTACTGTAGGCATCATAGATACCAAGGGCACTGGACTAGTGATTGCAAAACAGTAGAAAAAATTGTGTCTATGTTCAAATCGGGGGAAGACCAAGTCATGACAAAAAACGAACAAACGTAAAGAAGAACAAGGTTAAACTTCACATAGGAGGCATGTTGGGAAATGAGTGTATCTTGATACCAGCTGTATGTGAGGATCAAAACGTTTCCTTATTTTTAGATACAGGCTCTCCAGTGAACTTAATAACACATGAAGAACTAAATAGAATTCTTAAAAATAAAAAGAAAGTAACTTTTCTGGATGAAGCTGATTTAGAATTAAACACAGTAGATGGTCAAGAGATTACAGTAAAAGGTATGATAAGATTAAATCTCAGTTTCACAGAAACTACAAGACCATTCTCTGCATTGTTCTATATCGTTGAAAACTTAGCAATTAAAGCTCATATGTTACTGGGCTTAAGATCCATGAGAACTGAGAACATAACTATACTCCCACAAATGAATGGAATAGACTTTGATAATGAATTTATAGAGGAAATACTTTCAGAGCCCTCACCGATTGGTAGAAGAGAGCCAAAAAGAATTGGTAATATTAAAGGCTTTAACAAACATACACAAACAGATGAGTGTATAGATCCACTTACACCAGCAACCCCATCCTCCAGAATTAGTGACCCAGCTAACAGTACTGATTTATCAATTTTTCCAGCCCATCTCACTAATGATTTGGTTATACCACCTAATTCATACATGAAGGTTACCATAAAGAGCAAATTACGGAATAGTACTGTTCTTGTCTTAGAAGAATTATGTAAAGTAAAGGGATTGTCAGTAGAAAACGCATTATGTCATACGAACGACGAAGGGCTAACTCAGATATTCATTATTAATCACATGAATGGGGAAGTTCAGTTGAAGAAGGGAACTTGCATAGTCAATATTGAAAAATGTTTAGCCCCTGTGAAGGAAATAAATATTGGTGGAGTAACAAGTGAGATAAAATCTACGGATAGAGAAAGAATAAAGAGAATTTAATTCACTCAGGTGAATTTGACGAAGAAAATGATTTGTTAACCCTGCTGGAAACACACAGGGACACTGTAGCCTTGCCCGGAGAACAATTAGGGTGTACTAACTTGATTAATCACATGATTAATGTGCACCCAGAAACACCACCAATTTTCGTACCAGCTTATCGCATACCACACTCCCAACGTACACTTGCAAATCAGTATGTCGATGAAATGTTAAAGCTTGGAATTATTGAGCCTTCAGTTTCTCCGTGGAACGCTCCCCTTTTCTTTGTGCCCAAGAGAAATGGAGAAATGCGTGCGGTAGTAGATTACCGTAAACTAAATAATCACACAATCCCTGACAGATTTCCCATGCCATTGCTAAGTGATGTTCTACAGAATATTGGTCCTGAGAATAATATATTCTCGACCATCGATCTCCTAAACGGATACTATCAGATTCCGGTATCTCAGGAGTCACGTAAATACACTGCCTTTTCAACAAACAGAGGCCATTATCAATATACAAGAATGCCAATGGGACTGAGGACAGCCCCCGGTACGTTCCAGCGTCTTATGAATTACGTATTGTCCGGAATTTTAGGACAAGGAATATTTGTTTATCTTGACGATATTATTATCGCAACGAAGAATATAAAGGATCATCTCAGGAAATTAGACTTACTCTTACAAAAGCTTAGTGATGCTGGATTAAAAATTAAACTTTCTAAATGCAAATTTTGCTTTAAGGAAATAAATTTCTTAGGCCACAAATTAAGTTCTGATGGTATTCACACCACTGATGACAAAATACAGGCAGTGAGAGATTTTCCTGAACCCACTACGACTGACGAAGTTAGACAATTTTAGGTCTGGCTGGGTACTATAGGTCATTCGTACCACAGTTCTCTCATATAGCCTTCCCTCTATTCCAACTACTCAAAAAAGATGCTGTATTCCAATGGGAAGAAGAACAAAAAAGGGCATTTAACAATCTAAAAATTAAACTAACGAATGCACCTTGTTTAGCATATCCAGATTACACGAAATCATTTCTTATTTGTACAGACGCATCAGTTAAAGGATTAGGGGCTGTACTGATGCAGGAAGATAAAAGAGGAAAGAATCAACCAATTGCATTTGCCAGCAGACAAACAAGAGGTGCGGAGAAAAATTATAGCACTACAGACTTAGAGGCACTTGCAGTGATTTTTGCATTACAAAAGTTTCGAGATTTGGTATATGGTTACGAAATCCACTTATTCACCGACCATAAACCACTGGTGGGTATGTTTAAAGAAAAACTCCTTTCTGGGAGGAGAGCAAGATGGAAATGTACAGTTGAAAACTACAATGTACAAATACATTATATACAAGGTAAAATGAATATAGTAGCTGACGCATTATCTAGGAACCCGAACACAATTCAGGTTGCGGCGTTAGATCTCAAAGGAAATATCCCAAACCACGAGGATATCGCAAAGGCACAAAGACTTGACCCAGTATGGTCAAAAGTAATATACAAGTTAGAAAGTGGAGATGACATACAATTACCCAAACTGCATGTCCCACTTGAACAATTCACAATGGTCAATAATACATTATACAAAATTAACTCTAAACAACCAAAACGCCAAAGAAATACTAACCAGTTGGTAGTACCTAATGACATGATACCCCAAGTATTACGAATGATACACGACAGCCCACATGCAGGACACCCTGGAAAGGATAAGACATTCAACCAAGCCCAGCTATTATATTACTGGCCTTCATTACGAAGAGATATACACAATCATATAGACAGATGCGAATCATGTGCGAAACACAAAGGATACCCAATCACACCTGCACCGATGGGTAATTACCCAGTACCACATCAACCATGGGACGTTGTCGCTGTTGATTTACTCAAGATGCCATTATCATACAATAATAACCTATACTTATTCGTAGCAACGGATCATTTTTCCCGTTATGTCATTTTAGCTCCAATTAAAGATAAGACAGCAGAGACAGTAGCAAAGGCAATAACAGATAATGTAATATGTCGCTTTACTACCCCAAAGGTATTAATAAGTGATAATGGAGGAGAATTTAATTCTGAGATCTTACAAGAAATATGTAAACAATACAACATTAAAAAGGTTAACGTTTTGGCCTATCACCCAGCATCGAATGGGTTGGTAGAGAGACAAAATAAAAGGTATTAGATGTGCTACGACACATTCTCAGTGAAAATTATGCAAGCTGGGATGATTGGATTCCCAGAGTAGAGGCCTCCATTAATGGGTCTATAAATAAATCCATTGGTGACACACCACATTTCATTATATATGGCACAGATAAAAAATTACCATATGAGCTCCTAGAAGGTGACAGCATGCCTATATACAATTACGATGATTACTCTAAACTCCGTTTACGTGAATTCCAGGACATTCACAAAAGAGTGCAAAAACAATTAACGATGTCCAAGGAAGAAATGACGGAGGCATTTAACAAAAAGGCAAAAGATTCACCTATCAGCTTAGGAGACATTGTTTACGGTGTCATTCATACGAGAGACAATAAATTATCCCCTAAATTTGAGGGCCCATACAGAGTAATTAACATAAAGGCAAACAAAGTTTTAATTAAGTCACTTTCAAGTGGCGAGGAAAAACAAGTTCATATTGACCATTTAAAACGAGTTTCAAGGGAATTATCACATAATTATTCAGCCTCGGATACAACCGAACAGGTGAACGTACCTCAAGAAACCAAGCAAGAACACAACAATGATTACAAAAAGAAATTAAGGTCATATACCAAACAATCGAACATAGGTGCAACTATTCCAATGAAATCTACAGTACATCATTTACGAGAATTAAATATCAATTTAAACTCCTTCTATAAATGAAATAACAGCCAACCGTAACGCACATCATCACTATCATCAACCACAGCTTTATAGGAAATTAATAGATTTTTTTTTCGGTAGGTTACGATGAAGGGACTTATGCTATGGATTCTCCTATACATAGTAAGAGTATATGCGCACCTAGACCCCAAGCATATAGTACGACAAGGATGCCTCATAGCTCCAACGGCCACGACTACAATCGTCAAGGATGTCATGAGTACTGAAATAAGTCTAGATTACTTGTATGACTTACCTACTTATATAGAAAGACTTGCGACGCCGATGCGAACTCTGGACTTCAAGATAGGGAATTATGTTTCACAATCACATATCACCAAGGAAGTGGATGAAATGGTGAAGTTAGCGAAATGGAAACTAGAACAGGCGAAGTCAACTATGCTCGTCATGATCCAAGATCTCCCATCTTATGGAACAGAGGTGCTGAGCGACAGGAACAATATCACACGTACTCGCCAAAAGCGCGGTTTGTTCGATCTGGGCGGCGCAATTCTTGGGAACATCTTTGGATTGGCTACAGAGGATGACCTTAAAGAAATAAACAAAAAATTTAATAAGATAGCTCAGGTACTAACATACCAAGATAAATTCATCACAGGACAGAACTCAGCAATGAAAATAATTGTGAAAAATCTGAAACAAGCAGAAAACGTAGCTCTCGAGAGTATAGATAAAATAAATGACTTGGAGGGTAACGTTACCCTTTTCCAGCACTTCTCCATCATCACAGAACATATTGACACGATTCTACTACAATTAGAGAACACTAGAGATCATTTCAGGGCACTTATGCAAGGAATTTCGAATGCTGGTGATGGCAAGATCACAAATGACTTACTCCCAGTTCATGAGCTACGTCAGATAGTTAGTCAAGGCATACATAAACATAAATTGAAGCCATTGTTCCGCAGTAGGGAATTTATGCAATATTACCCGTACTTGGAAGCAACACTAACACCAACATCAGTGATAGTTCATGTACCATTCATCACGGAAGACCTGTTCACAGTATACCAAATACACCCCTTCCCCTATAGAAACAACAACACTTTAGTCATCATCAACATCAACACAGACACCGAACTCATCATGGTCTCCAAGAGACGAGACACTGTCACTTTCGCAAGTGAGTCAACGATTGAGCGAAAGTGCCGCACATCCTTACATGCTGTTCATCTTTGTCCTGCGTACATTTTCACGTTTCAGCCTACTGATACGGTCCCTTGTGAAATGGCTATCATCAGCAATAACAATATTCATCATCATTGCAACTTCACTTTTGCTCCAGATAAACTTGTACACCATCAACGCATTGGACACTCGCAGTTTTTTTATTTCCCTCATAACACATCAGTTTACATAGTCTGTCCAGATATACCACCATCTCATACATCAGCCTCAGGATTATACATAGCACCAGACTACTGTGCGGTATTTACACCATCCATGTCTACTTTTTCCACCATCAATCACTACGCCATTATCAACCATACACACAAACATTTCCACCCACTGCCTGATATGGACTTAAACATGAGCACAAGTATTAAGCTGACTTCACCTAAGTTTGAAACTATGCAGCTGATCAATGAAACTATGAAGCCCTGGGAAGATTTGAGTTTGAGTATGTTCAACCCATATTATGTGTATAGCCAAGCACCTTCTGTCTTTATAATTATCTGCATTGTGGTTGCAGTATTGCTGTTGGCCATGCACAGAATGCATGCAAGAATTGCTAATTTGGAGTCATTGTTTAGTGGGGGGAGAGTTAACATCACAGTTAACCACCCTGAATGAAGTGTATATATTTTGTATATAGTATTAATTATATAAAAAAAATAATAATAATAATAATAATAATAATAATAATAACACAAAGAAGAATGACCCATATATGGCAGACCAGTACCATTATCTTTAAATGAAATATTAATAACTCTTACAATAATCTTAATTTTAAACTATTTTTATTCTTGCATGTATGCATTTCACTATAATAACCCAAGTACATACTGTATTACAGTTAAATAATTTACTTTAATGCATTTATTCCAATATGTATTCAACTTATTTAAAATGTAATATTACTGAATAATCACTATTTACTATGAATAATATATGTATACAATATTCATACAATTATGTTACTTTACAATATTATGTATTTCACTTAATTAGCTTATAAGTTCATTATAATGTGTATGTAGTATGTATTAATATATTATAACTATTAAATGTCGATGGTACGCCATTTTCGCGCGGCCGAGCAAATATAGGACTACATAATAAATAGATAGATAGGGAGATAGATAGAGAGACAGATAGAAGCAGGAAGTCAAATGATGAGAAGGTGTTGTGTTTGCGAGAAGCGAGCAGCGCTAAACGCTTACACGGAGGAAAGCTGACGACAGCGGCCAGTAAGGAGATGATGCAGTTAGCTGTCAGCAGTCCTCTCGTGAGAAAGTTCTGTTGCCATGAGGAACATACGTGACACACACACCCTACTACACCAGATTTTAGGAAAGAGAGTTTAGAAGGAGACAAGCGACCCTGGAGAGAGGTCGAGACGGAGATTAGCCTTAGAACAGAGAGAGAGAGAGAGATAGCGAGACAGGGAGGTAGCTACCCAGGACTTATACTATTATACCTGTTTAATATTTCCAAGACAAATAAAAATAGTCCCATACTATTCTTTACCTCTCCCGTCACTACATGACATCTGGTGGGGAAACTACTACAAGATATAAAAGCCGCTCGACCACAAGTCTAAAGTATACTTCTCTACAAGTAACTACAAAGTCTTTATGACACAATGACTATCAAATAGCCATAATTTTGCAAGTGGAGGGAAGATCCCCAGTTCCATCAGATGAAAAATGGAGTATAGTACATAAAACGAGTTCAGTACATACCACAGCGACGCCCACTGGCAGGTACGCAATGCAGAACTTACCTGGAAGAAGAAAACGAAACATTAGTATATAAATGACTGCAGTACTGCCAACAAAGGTGAAATCAGTCCTGGATTATATGAACAAACAATCAAGGTAAATGCCTGAAGAAAATGCAACAAAACATCGTTATTATCATCATTTTCATCATCATCAATCATCGTCTTCCTCACCATCATCATGAATCATCGTCATCGTCATCGTCATCATCAGTCAATTATTAATCATCAACATCACTATCATCATCATCATCATCATCATCATCATCATCGTAGTCATCTAGACCTATTTTCTCACCAAAGAGTGGAAAAAAGTGGGATCCAGAAATACAAAAATCAAACGTGGTACAGTACTGTGGCAAAAACATCTGCACATAATCTTTCTGGTATAATTATTTTTATTATTTTTTCATAGGTACGCTTTACATTCAGCTGCCGGATAGTCAAATAAAACATGTCGTCAGAAGCAAGCCTCACGGACCAATTATAGGGCCAAAATAATCACTTACCTATAACGAATGTAATAAAAACATCAATATAAAATAAATTGTCAAAAGCGAGAGTACCTGACCAAAGAGCAAACGATTTTAATTTTGGCCAGGGCTGGATTGGGGATAGGGTTGTATGGGTTTGCAATTTCAATCAATTTTCGTTGTGTATGGCGGCCATGGTTAGGACAACTTTAGCATTTTAATTGTGAGGAGCCTGAGACTGCTTTTATTATCAGTTAAACTAAAATGAACGGGGTAAGTACATTATCTTTTTGTCAGATGAAAACAATCATCCTAATCATAGGGGCCTACAGGTATTAAAATTATCAAAATTTACTCAAGTAATCAATAAATAATGTCAGAGGAATACATGGAACTGAGAGTGAGTCAGAAGAGCCTGGGAGTGTTAATAGATGTGCCACGAAAGTAGACAGTTTTATTTTGAAGATGCTGCACGATTCCTTCTTGCATCAAAATTCAGCCGCTGTGAATGTCAGCAGATGTCAGGAGGAGGAGGAGGAGGAGAAGGAGCTGGAAGTTAAACTCCTTTTACACTAAAGTGGCCTACAACTGTCATCTCTGTGTCTTCACTGCTGAGCCGTAACAATAAGACCAGATTATAGTGGCACCCACGAAAAAAAAAAAAAAAAAAAGCCATGGAAAGGCTATAGAGTCGTAGCATTGTCTATCTTTCGTACTAAACCATGCGAAAAAAAAATGGAATAAGATGAAACACTGAACCAAATAAAAATGGGGGAAGTGTACCAAAATCGGAATGTGTCAGTAAATTATTGTCTATGGCAATAAATAAATAAATGAACAACGAACAACACCAAACCCTCTTGCCCGTGCGCTACCATTAACTCTTTTATGGTGGGAATTACTCCAACGTTTCATCACAGCTTTTGCCAAACGATTTTATTAAGGTTAGGGAGTGTACGCGAGCCTGAAATCGTCAATCCTTTCGCCGCAACATGTAAACTTTGTATTTTATGCTGATTATTCCCACCAGACTATTTCATTTGGCTCTGGAAAACTGATCATGCCAAACGATTTTATTCAACTGGGTGAAATCCATCGCAGCCGAGGGGTTAAGTAGCAATGAGATATTTGTTGCATGATATGGGCTGGGGTGAGGCAGAGTTAGACCAAGATCAGGTTGCATATCAATCGTAATGTTGAGAGAGAGAGAGAGAGAGAGAGAGAGAGAGAGAGAGAGAGAGAGAGGGGAGGGGGGATTTACCCTCATTAAACTTCATGGAAAAGTTTGAATAGAGACAAACGAACGAGTGTGGTAAAATGATATTAATGCTTCTCACCTCACTGGCATAATACTGTGGAAAGATAGTGTTAAAACCCCATCACACACACACACACACACACACACACACACACACACACATACCACATTAAAGAGAGAAATCTGTTTGTGAAATAGCTGGTGAGTTGCATCAGTTCCTCTCCCAGCGTCTCTCCTTAGCTTAGAAAATCACGTCCTGAGGGAGCACGGGTTAAACGAAAAAATTAATGAAAAAATAAAAAAATGAATGAATAATAATGCTGTATTGAAAGTGATATTACTCTTCCTTAGCTAAGCAGATCCTACAGTTCAGTCACTTTAACTTGGCCCTGATTTTCGTCCTTGTGCAGCTTATTTCGCGTCGCTCAGTGGCAGAAAAAGACAATGCTGCAGCGCTACATCCTTTTCCATGGCACTTCTTCGTGACTAGTACTATATTCTAGCGTTAATCACTTGCTACAGCTCAGTAATCAAGATGGAGAGATGGCGATTTTAGGCCAAGTTGAGGTGAACAGTGTATAGTAGTGAAAGAATTACTGAAGGATTACAGATGGATTACTGAACGATTACTGGAGGATTACTGAAGAATTTATGAAGGATTAATGAAGAATTATGGAAGGATTACTGACTGATTACTGAAGGATTATTGAAGGATTACTGAAAGATTACCAAAGGATTACTGAAGGGTTACTGAGGGATTACGGAAGGCACTACATAATCCTTGCCGTTCCTAAAGCCTTCCTAATACCCTTTCCTAAGCGCTTTAATTTATTCATTACACCTTGCTGTACTCTTCTGTGTAACATAAATCATTCCATTATCGCCATACTCTGCATAAATATCATACAAAATCATATTAACCACCTATACTCAATAATAAATCGCTAAAGAAGAGGTGTTACGGAGCTTCCTTAACCGAACAGAATACGAACCAAGGATTTAAAGAATGCCATATTAATCCCTTCAGTTCCAAATCCCTCCTTAGCTGAAAAAAACCGTCTGTAAATAGCACAAAAATGAAGCGAGAAACACGTCCTGGTAGTGAAGGGGCTGTCACCTCCCTCAGCATAATCAGGTGGAAAGATAACGTTAACACCTACCTTGTCCCTCAGAGATAAGAAATGAGGGGGGGGGACACAAAGGTTCCTCTCCTATTAGGGACATTAGCACACTGAGTCCTGGGATTTGTTTTTCAATGTATTGTTATATCCAGACGATTAAATCCAGCTTAGACTTATAGAACGAGAGAGAGAGAGAGAGAGAGAGAGAGAGAGAGAGAGAGAGAGAGAGAGAGAAAATTTACTGTCACTAAACTCCACACACCCCAATACTACAAGGGTGCTGGAGAAAGACGCCTTCACGTGGTGGCACCGATATAGTCACGGCCGCTATAAAAACGCCCCTCAACTCCCTTTCTGTACCCCGAAAGGAGGATGGTGGACGGCAGATGAGTAACTTCAGCTTGGCTTCCTGCTTTACGTCAAGTTTGGGATAACAACAACAATAACAGCAGCAGCAACAATAACAACAATAACAACAACAGCAACAACAAAAACAAGAACAAGAACAGCAGCAGAAGCAACAACACGAACAATAACAACAAATGCAACAGGCCTTTCTTGCACTGAACAAAGTCGTATGGTTGCAGCGGGAACCTAAAATGACGTCACAAGAGGTTAATATCTACCATCACAGGAGGTTAATATCTACCATCACAGGAGGTTAATATCTACCATCACAGGAGGTTAATATCTACCATCACAAGAGGTTAATATCTACCATCACAGGAGGTTAATATCTACCATCACAAGAGGTTAATATCTACCATCACAGGAGGTTAATACCTACCATCACAAGAGGTTAATATCTACCATCACAGGAGGTTAATACCTACCATCACAAGAGGTTAATATCTACCATCACAGGAGGTTAATATCTACCATCACAAGAGGTTAATATCTACCATCACAGGAGGTTAATATCTACCATCACAAGAAGGTAATATCTACCATCACAGGAGATTAATATCTACCATCACAGGAGGGTAATATCTACCATCACAGGAGGATAATATCTACCGTGGTCGGCGGAGTCTATAAGGCCACACTAACAGACAGGCAGGTCGCTATCTTGTGCTGGTGGAATTATATAAACTATGTGGCGGTAATTATCTGAAGTCTTAGCTTTGTAATGGAAATGAAGTGAGGCCGGTGTGATGGTGGAGGTGGAGGAGGGAAACGCTGAGGGAGGAGGGACAAAGGAGTGAAAAGGCAAGAGGAGGAGGGACTGAGAAGGATTGGGGGGACGAAAGGAGGAAAGATGTGAGGAATGAATGATTAGGAGAAACAAGATAAAAGAGGAGAGGAGAGAGAGGTGTGGGAGGATAAGTATCGAATTATGAAGGGATGAGATGGAACGGGGGAGGGCAGGGGGAAGCGATGTAGGCTACCTGATGGGGAAACGAAGAGGGAAGGGGGGGGGAGGAGGGACGAGGGGAGGAGAAGACTGGGGGAGGAATGAGAAAGGGGAGAGAAAAACGAGGTGGGAGGTGGGGAGGGAAGGGTGGGGAGGGAGTGACAGTGTGGAGGGAGTGTGATATAGGAGGCGGAGTGAGCATATAGGGTGGGGAGACTGAGGAATGGGGTCGGGGAAAGGTTGGAAGGGAATGAGGGTGAGGAAGGAGAAACAAGAATGGGAGAAGAGAGAACAAGAAAGAGAAGTGATGGGGGTAGTGAGAGAAGCGAGATGTGAAGGGAGAAGGTGAAGCGGAAGAAGAGGAGTGAGAAAAAGAGTACGTGGGGCACAAAGGAAAGCGAACAGCATCATACCTGTTGGTCCATTCGTGGCTGCTATCTTACAAAACTATTCTGTCAACTAAGGATAATGAGAGAAAAACAGGAAGGCTCCCCCCCCCCCACCACCACCAAACCATCCAGCTGAAGCCGGCAGGAAATAGTGAGTAGAACCAACATATATATATATATATATATATATATATATATATATATATATATACACGTATAACAGAGTAGTTGCATTTCTCTGAACTCTCGAGTCCGATGACTCTCTGTCAACTAAATAACATCGCCTGGATTTAGCTGGAGTAGGATGTTAAATCTGTCCCGACCATGGAAAGGTAAATGCTGACAGTATTAATACTCTGGCCCCAAAGACTAGCTTTCAGCTGGAATGGAATGCTATAGTAATCTCAACCATGAGAGGGCTGAGATTCCAATTAACATATCTTTTCACTTCTCAGTTTCCGCCTCCACTGTCGTGTTTGGTGGAAAGCCAATGAATCATTAACACAAATGATATTACACAGATTGCTATGGAATGCTTCATGATCTCCGTATATCCCCAGTGGAGCTTACCATGTTCAAGATTTTTTTTGCTTAGATGCAAACAAAGCAAGACCCATATTCACAAACATATGTTTGATTTTCTCCTGAAACTGACTTGTTTTTCGTAAAAAGGAGAACGAGAATGCAGAACTTTCCCACATCTACTGTTGATGCAAACGCAGATTTTAGTGACAGGAGAAAACTTACCGGTAGCTTATGTTTCTTTCCTTTAAAGAAATGACAACGGAATGAGAACAGAATCCTCCCATGTTTCTTGTTCGCCAGAAAAAAAAAAAAAAAAAAAAAATCTAGGTGTCACAAGAAACTGGGTCAAAATGGTGGAAGGAAAATATCGAAAAGAACCATTTTTTTTTTTTTTTTTTTTTTACTGCAAACCACCGACTATACATTTTCGATTAATAACAGACTATTATACTATCCACAAGACAAATTCAGGACAGCAGAAATACTAACATCTATCACGACCAATGTTTTGGCTGAATTTTGAGAACTTCGTTTGTTAAATTTTAACTTCCAACGGACGACTTAATAACACCATCTTTAACTAAATAGAACAGAAAACTAAAGTAATGGGAATAAAGGTGTTAATAATGAGCACAGCCAAATAGAAGGCCAGACGGACAGCACCTCCATACTTGACACGCACTGACACCACACGACACACATTGACACCACACTTGACATGCACTGACACCACACTTGGCATGCACTGACACCACACTTGACACACACTGACACACCCTGATAGACAAGGGCTTATCACTGAATCCCTAACCATTAACTGTTCACGCCCTTATCACATCTGGGTCAAGTGCTGCCATATCTCTCTCTCTCTCTCTCTCTCTCTCTCTCTCTCTCTCTCTCTCTCTCTCTCTCTAACAACATACTTCCCATTATTTCACCGTCATATTCTCATTAATTCTTTCAATGCAGCGACGTCCTTGGCTCCTACTCTAGTCGATTAAAGACGCTCCCTAACACCTCCTCCTTAGGGATTCATTTTTGGATATGGCTGGTTAATATCCCTCTATACGTTGTTTATGCAGAGTATGGCGATATTGGAGGGATTTATATAAAACGGAATAGGACAGTATGGTGCAATAAATTAAATCGCTTAGGAAAATGTGTTAGGGGGCTTCCTCAACCGTTGTAATAAATTAAATCGCTTAGGAAAATGTGTTAGGGAGCTTCCTCAACCTACGCGAATACGAGCCCTTTTTGCTTCATTCTCGTTACCTCCATACAATCTGACTCTTCTCTGTAGCAAAAATTTCGAGCCAAAAGTGTTAAAAAAATGTACACTACCCCCTTCACTACCTGCAACTCTCCTCAGGTAAACACAATAGTCTTTTAGGACCAGTATAAATTAGGTATAAAAAAAAAAAAAAAAAGGGCATCGCTATGCCAAGGGTGTTGATGTAATTATGTACTACTCCGTCACCGTTGGCTTCAGTACACTGAAGAAGCTGCCAAGTTGTTATGGGCATAATAAGTCTAAGAGAGTCTTATTTACAAAGCCAAATTATTCATAACATTAGGATCAGCACCTTCTCGTATCTGTTTTTATTTGTAGAAAGACATGAAACCTTAAGTTTCGGCACTGACCTTGTTACTGAATAATAATAATAATAATAATAATAATAACAATAAGAAGAAGAAGAAGAAGAAGAAGAGGAAGAAAAAAGAAAATGAAAGACAAGAAAACAAAAAGAAGAAAATGAACCTCCATATATCTTTCCTCTCGTAACTAGGATGTGTTTGTGTGTAGAAGGAAGGACAATCCTGGAGGTTCAATATTCCGTTGTGTTTCCCGCAAAAACAAACCTGGTTTAAGAAAAGTATTTCATCTTAAGTTTCTTTGTGAATCTCAACCCTGATCTTGTGTTATGCTTCGCCAGTACAAAATGGTGCTGAGATAAAGTTGGGAAGATGATTTAGTTTTTTACTGTCAATAACTATCATCTTATTATTCTTTATGTGATCCACTGCATGATCCGATCTATTAAAAACAAAGAGGGGGAGTGACATCCTGAGTTAACCATCTCTCATGCTAACCAAGGGCGAATTAGGACGAAGTGTCAAACAACATAGAGGCTGTAGGTCGCGGGGATTTGGTAAATGGACACTCATCAGTATTCATATCCGCAGCGACAAATCCTATAGTGTTAAATCTGCCTTTAAGCCCCTGCATCTCCCGTCCCTCTCCCATACCGCTTCCCCCTCCCCCCCTTCCCCTATCCCTGCTTCTTCGTTCCCTGACCCCTTCATACTTCTCCCCCGCCTCATTCTCCCTGTCTATTTCCCTCTCCCCCTTCCTTTTCCCCCCATACTCCCTTTTTCTTCCCTCCCCCTTCCTCCCTACCCCTGCCTCTTTCCCCTCTGCCCCTTCTCATTTGCATCATCCGGCCCTTCATCTGCCGCTTCTTCCATCCCCAACCCAGACTTCTGACCATTCTCTGCCTCTCGCACGCCCATTTTTGCCTGTCTCCTGCCTCTCCCCATCTCCGCTTTTCCCAGTCTCCTGCCTCTCCCCATCTCCGCTTTTCCCAGTCTCCTGCCTCTCCCCAACCTCTCTCCCTATCTCCTGCCTCCCCCCAACCTCTTTCTTCCTGCCTCCTGCCTTTCCTCAATCTCTTTCCCCCTATTTCCTACCACTCTCCATCCCTGCCTCTCGCCCTCCCTTTTTCCTATTCCTCTCTCTCCCCACACCCGCTCTTCCTGCCTCCTTGCCTTATCCCCTGTCCCTCCCCTCCCTCTCCTTCACGCTGACACTGTTCTCTGGATCATCACATAAGCTCTGCATTATGATATGACTCTTAATCTGCAAAATGATTAATCTTTTAACACAATACGTTCATGTTATATGTAAGGCCATATGTGTCTGGCCTCAGCTGATACGGAGCACTAGAAATGTCCCGACCATGAGACATTTGGGGCGTTAAAAATTATCCCAATTTTGTTTTTTTACGGATGAATTTGTTTTTTTTATCCATATTCTCTGACGATTTTCACTGAGCTGAGATGAATCATAGTAGTCAAAGTGTTTTATTTTTTAGGACAAAAACGTGCTTTTCACTTTATTCCAGCTGCCACGAGACGATTTTGCTTACAAGATAGTTGTGAAGGAGTTACTGAAGGCCCTAACTAACCCCTTTACTTCTAAGTACTTATAATCGTTAGAAAATTACAATAAGGAAGTGAGGTCCTCTGGCTGAAGGGGTGGAAGGCAAGCTTGGAGAAATCCTAGTAAACATCGAGTGATCTCTATTCCAACGACGTATTATTCTTTAACCTTTTTTCTACCAAGACACTTAAGACTGATCTAAATAACATCTGGTTGTCTGTGTGTAGTAGTTAACCACTACGAGAGAGTGAGAGGTATTGCTCTGCTCCGTGTGTGTGTGTGTGTGTGTGTGTGTGTGTGTGTGTGTGTGTGTGTGTGTGTGTGTGTGTGTGTGTGTGTGTGTGTGTGTGTGTGTGTGTGATTGCACTTGCACTCAACATAGCGAACGAGAGGCCTGCTCTGCTCGATGTGTGTGTGTGTGTGTGTGTGTGTGTGTGTGTGTGTGTGTGTGTGTGTGTGTGTGTGTGTGTGTGTGTGTGTGTGTGTGTGTGTGTGTGTGTGTGTGTGTGTGTGTGTGTTTTATTGCACTTGCACTCAACATAGCGAACGAGAGGCCTGCTCTGCTCGATGTGTGTGTGTGTGTGTGTGTGTGTGTGTGTGTGTGTGTGTGTGTGTGTGTGTGTGTGTGTGTGTGTGTGTGTGTAAGTAAATTTTACATCTTTGGACCCAACTTGGTGGAAAGACTGAGGGTTTTCCCAGAGTTGGACCTATTGTTTTTGAGAATAGGTCAAAGGTCAAGGTCGTACGGCAAAGTCAACATAAACAGTTCTGATCTGATATGAACCAAACTTGGTGGTAGGATTTAGTGAAAAACATGGGTGACATTACGTGACTCTGAGAACAGTAAACCAAACATCATTGTCACAAGGCAAGGCCATAGGCTCGATCCCAAAATTCAAACACTTTTTAATTGATCTGGACCATATTTGAGTTGAATTTCAGGAAATGATTAAATTATTCGATTTATTTAACAATTAGGTCAAAGGTCAAGATCACAGGGCACGGTTAGCCTAATTTTAATCTGATGTGAGTCAAACTCATTACAAGGGCTGAGGATAAAACAAGGATGAAGCAAATCTATTCTGACAGCTATCCGTCGAACGTCAAGGTCACACGACAAAGGGCCGTACTATAAAAACCAAGAGTTCAGACGGCCCAACGGCGACGTTCAGTCGTCAGACGTTCCTGAGCGTCGGTCATCCTTGCTATAAAAAATCTGGACCGTCAGTCTTGGCGAAACGCAGTTCAGGCGTTTGAATACCACGACAGTCGCTAGGTTGGGCGAGAATGTGCTGCATGAGCACTAAATGCGCGCAAATTTTTGAATGTTTTTCTCTTTAATAAAGCAGACAAATATATTTGCGCTAGAACTGATAACAAATGATGGTAGAACGCATAAAGAGGATGCATTTACAAGCAAGATAGTGTTCTGTACTCTATAGCCTAGACTAAGAATTATGATTATTTATCCTCCTTTTGCAGTTATTTGCATGGAAATGATCATTGAGATTATCCAGATCTGAATTCATAGGAGCAGAGTAAATGTATTATTGCATACTTCATAGATTTCAATGTTTCCGGCCAGCTCACCAGTCATGAATTATACAGAAGTATATCCAGGTTATGTGCACCTCTATTCATGCAGCAGTACATTATGTGTTCCTAAATTATGTAGCAAGATGTAAATACAGAGTTACTGGAGATTTATTTTTAGCATGGAGACTAATTTACTTCTTTATAAAGCTGGTTGAATGGTGACATTCATTGCAGCACCAACACAAGAGGGATGCAGAAGCACTACTCTATTCTTTTTGAGCAGTTTCTTTCCACACCTATCATCTAGCCATGACCACCAGACCATATTGGAAAATATAGGTTATCAGATGTGTGTATTGTAACAGTTGTTCATTCAGTTTCTATACATCTAGATGTAGTTTTTCCTTACATTATTGTCTCCTTCCCTGTTTCAGGTATTACAGTACTAGCAAATTTCCAGTTAAGCTCAGTTATTGTCTCCTTCCCTGTTTCAGGTATTGCAGTACTAGTAAATTTCCAGTTAAGCTCAGTAATTATACTACTCTGAGATTCACAGTCTCTATTATTACCTTTCTCTTCAAGCAGTATGCAATGATTTCCTGAGTTACATTGTACAGTAATTATTTCTGTCCCAGTCTGCTAGATAAGCTTTCCTTTTATCCCAGATATCATTCCACCTCTATAGTACTTTCATGCAGTTCTGTTTTATACATTTTAAGACTGTTTACTCTTCTGTATTCCTAGCTTTCTCCTAAACTGGTTATATGGTTGATATTTGTCTCCGTCACTAAATATTTATCTCATTACTTCCTGTTTGTCAGTCATTGTTTAACTGCACCTTTTCTGCTTTTCTATAATCCATCCACCTTGACCAATATTTCATGCCATTCCTACTTCCACTACTCCTCCATTACAATAACTGTTATTTCTTTGTAATTAACAATTTTTTATTTTATATATGGCCATATCCTTAGGCCTGTAGCTGTTTACAAGTAAAAATAAGCACATGGGATAGAGAGATGCCTCAGGACGTTTTTTTTTTCTTTGTTGTAAATCTCATGAAATAATTTGCATTTACTAACAAATTTTGCTCTAAAGGCAACACACCTATGCTCGAATCTGAGAGCTTGATTGAGACAGGTAAATATTTCAGCCAACATCCTAACCAACCAACTCACTCATATCTGGTAACCTTACCTAACCATCTTAACTACATCGGCTTATCAGTTTATTTTGGTGTAAAAACGAATTGCATTTTTCAGTAAAGAACAGTGATTGCACATACTTGGTACTGAAGATTTTATTTTTTTTTTCATGTTTCTGTAACTCAGCTGTGTAAGAGAACAGTAATGCTAGTGAAAAATAACCTATCTAACCATTTACCAACACTGACCCAATTCTGTGTAATTTCTGCCATGTAATATAATATTTTATGTACACTTTCCTTATTCGTCATATACAAAAATGGGAGAAATGGAGTTCCCCCGAGCTAAGCCCTGTATTGGACTATACAGCCCCGCTAGGGTTACACGAGCGAGCTACCACTCCCAGCACGGCAGCCCGGGCGAGGCTCGAACTCGCAATCCCCCGATTACGAGTCCAGCGCGCTACCACTGTGCTACCGCGCCCCCCTTATTCGTCATATACAGTATTTCATGATTTTTCATGGGCAAGATTGTCACACAAGGATGTTGGTTAGAGGCAGCTTACTGGCTTGCCCTCAAACGTGGTAACTAAATCACTGAACTGGCTAGCACACAAACTTTCAAAGAGATGCCGTTTAAAAAATCTATTGAGAAAGTACACAGGTAGTCAGAAATAAACCAGGAAGCACAATTTATTCTCTTATCTCCATATTACACGCCACGCCGCCACTAAGGAAGTTTTTGTTTACTCGTATTCGTTTCGGAAATTTAGTCTTGTAAAATTTTATGAACAGCCTTGTATTTCTCATATATTTTAGCCTGCTAAGGAAAATTTTATTCCCGAATTATTCAGTGTTTATAAACTGTATAACCGGCTATCGTATTTAAGAATATTTAAGTTTGTTGCACGAAAGGGGGGTTTCTTGTGGCGTTTATCCTCCTGTCACATTCCAATACTATTTTACGCCATGCCAAGCAGACGAACGTCTGGCGTGAACAGGAAATTTATTTATGGTACGAAACACGGGAACGTCAGACGCTCACATTCGGCAATACTGGCGTTTAGTTTTTATAGTACGTCCCAAAGTTATATGTTCGATCCTTAGCGACATGCCCTGCGCGGTGTTGCACTCCGATGCTCCTTCTTATTTGTATTTTAATCTTTCTGCCACTTGATTTTATTCAGCCATGGGGGCCTTCATGAAGAGAAATGGTTAAAATTCAATAAGACTCTCTTCAACAAAACAGAATCGTCCAGCAGTGGCCAATTTAAGTATATAATACGTCATCCCACTATTGGGGTTAACGGGATGGGGGATGGAGGGGGAGACGATTTTTGCTTAGCTAAGAGCAATACTTTGAGTTATTGGGTTAAAAGATATTTCGAGTTCTTCTGATAGTACTGACCAATGGTTTTTATTAAGGGTACACGTATCCACTTGGAGTACGATACGTCAGCGCTGGGATACGACACATACTGGACACTTCACAAGTTACTCGATTTACTTGTTATCAATTCGTGCGTCTGTTTTTACTACCAGACATATTTACTTTCTGCAATATGTGAAATGTTCTTACTACCACGTTATGGTGGGCTCGGACAACAAAGATTATCTCTTTTGGTAAGTAATTTTTAAATGTGATCAACGTTTTGGGTAAAGAGTGGTTGCTAACAATGCTTTGTTGAGACGCTTGGTGTGGAGGAAGAAAAACGTCCAATGTATGTTAAGTTAAAGAGCATTTGCAGGGATCGACCCGTTCCTCCCGTGAATTGTATAAACAGTGTCACAGGATTCAGTTTTGGATCCCATTCTGTTTCTGATTTTTATGATGATACTGAGGAAGGTTTGTGATGTAAGATACCCAACTTTGGTAGAGATACAAAAATTGGTAACTAAGAAGATACGCCACACAAAAGGTGATATCAGTTCAAAGATATCTTGATAAAATATTCGGCATGATTCATGTGCAGCAAAGGATTTTTTAATGATGATAAATGCAAAGTTCTTAATAATGGAAGTAAAAACGAAAACATATAGGTATATTAATAATAATACTCAACTCGAAAACGTAAAACCATGAAAAAGGATTTAAAAATAATAATAACAAATATGTTAAAGCCAAGTCAGCGTTGCACAGAAGCAATATTGCTCTCACTTTATAAAATTCCTTAGTACTCGTATGTCCCTATCCGGAACACTGTGTTCAGGTTGATCACCATATTACAAGAAAGATATGGGGATGTTAGAGAGAGGACAGTGAAGAGTACACAAAATGATACACAGGTACCAGGCTTGGGTTCGAGTACATTTTTCTGTACTCGAGTTCAAGTACGATTACATTACGGTGTCACGAATCCAAGTACAAGTACTCCGTTTTATAGCTGAACTCGAGTCCAAGTACGAGTACATTTGTGCTGCACTCGAATCCAAGTACGAGTACTCCTTGCAATTAGTACCAAGGTGCTAACATATTAAAAGCAGCTTATCAGGAGTTAGTGGGCGTGGCTGTACACCACTTGAACTCAGTGACTCACCAACCCAGGCCACCTGGCCTCTCCAAGGACACACCATTGTTACCCTCACCACTTTTATATATCATGGTTGTACTCGAAAGTACTGTAAAATTGTCGAGTACTTTGAGTCCGAGTACAAGTACAAGTACAAGTACTATGGAAATTTTAAACCCGAGTACAAGTACAAGTACAAGTACATTATATTGTGTGTACTTAAGTACGAGTACGAGTACGAGTCCATGTACTCGGACCCAAGCCTGACAGGTACAAACCATAAAAGGAACATTTAGAAGAGCTAAGACTATAAAACTTAACAAAGCAAAGACTGCAAGACGATCTGAGTCAAGTATATATAACTATTAACGTACACGGCAATATGGTAGTCGTTAAAACAATAGAATTACACGATGTAGTGGTTATAAAATCATCGGCAAATGTTTTCAATCAAATGACGCAAAATACTTTTTTTCATTAATACAGTCGCCAACATTTGGAATAAATGACCCACAAATATGGTAGACTGCTATGCGATAATACGATGTAAGGTGGCTTGGATAAACACCGCTGATTTTTTTCCCTTTCAAACATTCCTCTGAAATTTCCATGGCAGTTTTTCTATCTTGCATGATGGATCTTCTCACCTTTTCCTGCCAACTTCAACTCGAGGGTTTAGTAGGCGGGGGGCGGGGTGAAAAGCCTTTTCGCTTTGCTATCCTGATCATCTAATAAGTAGACGATCTAGTCATTGTCTTCTCTATAACAAACAGTACTGAAAGGACAGTTAAGGCCCCATCACACGGTACCTCGTATCAGGAACGGCCGAGGAAGATTCAAGTGGAACAAAACTTGGACGCTATTACACATGTTCCTCGTATCCTCGGCAAAAGACATGCTTCTCACACTGTTGCCAGAGCCCCGTCTCGCGACTGTGGAAAGTGATCGCTGTCGCTGACTCGGTAAAGAATAAAGAGAAGCAACTTTTGTTTACAAACTGGTACACACGCGGAACTGCCTCAATTTCTCTATAAGGGCGAATTCAGCTGCCCGTGTCCAGGAAATCGATGATAAAGCCATCAGTACGTTGTTGTTGTGGTGGTGTTTTCAGGTGGCGACTGGTTCGTCTACTCTACCTGCAGTGGAGTCCTCAGTTGTAAACACGTGATATTTTATCGACATCAGTTTCTTCGGTGTAGGAAATATTAACTCTTTATAAGGCCTTCAAAACGATTGATATTTATTATAAAATATTAATAAGTATTCATTGTTAGGCTAAATGTTTAATAATGTAGTATGATATATTCTCTGTCGAGTAGCCTGGGTTTTGGTCACACTGTTTTGCCCGTCGTATTCTCGGCAGGAATCCATCCAGATGGGTTCCAAATGTCCGTGGTATCGTCGGCAATTTTACCACGTTACCGTTCCGATTTACCATCGTATCCTCGGCAAACCTCGTATGAAGTGCCGTGTGATAGGGCCTTTAGATCCGTTGCTGTTTTCTGTCGAGTGTAGGTTACTCCTTTGTATTTCTAACTTCCTTCGTATTCCTCCTGTCTTTAGCTTCCCTCCTTACTTTCCTCCTCCCATATTCATCGTTCTCCACTTACCTTCCTCCTTCTCCTACATTCACCAACATCCATATCCCTCTTAATCTTCCTCCTCCTCCCATCGTATTCCTTCTCCTCTCCTCCTTATCTTCCTCCCCCCTCCACCTTCTCCTCTTCCTCCTCCTCCCCCCAGTCGATCTTCCCCATCCTCATTTTCCTTCACCTTATTCTTCCTCTTGTCTTCCTCTTCCCTGTCATTTCTTTTACAGACTATTTCATATCTCCTGCTCCTCCTCTGTCTTCAACTTTTCCTCTTCCTCTTCCCTCATTCGTCCTCCCTGTCTTCCCTTTCCTTATCTTAAAACTCCCTTCTTCCTCATCTTCCTCCTTCTTCCCTTCCTTCTCCCTTCTTCCACTTCCTCGACTCTCCTCCCTCGGGTAATGTAAATCTCTCTTAATTTTCACCTTGCGTCTCTCTCTCTCTCTCTCTCTCTCTCTCTCTCTCTCCCAGAATGTCTTCATTAAGAGAAACATCCAGGGGTGATTTTCTTTAGCTTCGACAATAGCTGGCCATGTCTGCCTCCTGGCAGGGTGATTTTTCTTTTTGTTTTTCTCAACGTCTGGGAGTATACCAGGAGCTGATGGATAGACAGAGATAGAGATAGAGATAGGCAGACAGATAAATTGATTGATACGTGAATATACTCGTATATACAGATATTCATATAGACAGACACACAGACAGACAGAAAGACACAGACAGACACAGATAGATACAGACAGACAGGCAAATTCGTGGATGGATATATATATATATATATGGATTGATAGATAGAGATAGAGATAGAGATACATAGATATATACAGACAGATTGATAGATAGACTGGGACAAAGATTAGGATATTGATCGATATACTGTATATGTAGAGGACAGGTATACATAGACATGGATGGATAGCTAAACATTTACTGTATATACAGACTCAGATGGATACATACATTGTTACATGCGTGGTAACCAGACAGATACAATGGTGTAATTTTCGGTTACTCTAAATGTTCGTCCTGCTAGTCTCTCTCTCTCTCTCTCTCTCTCTCTCTCTCTCTCTCTCTCTCTCTCTCTCTCTCCTCCACGCATTTCTTTATCTATCTATCTGTCTAACTATCTTTTAACACTCACTACACCCAAATGAAGCTATTCACCTCATGAGATATTTTAAACGGGTTACAGCCTTCATTAACTCCTTCATTTCCTTAGCGTTCCTTTAATCAGAATAAATCAGTATGGAGCTGCCAGGAATAATAATAATAATAATAATAATAATAATAATAAGATTTATATTAGTCTTGCATTTTATTTTTTTTTTAAGTTCGGAGATGTGTCATGCAGGCTCGTATTCTGGCAGGCTTAGGAAACTCCGTAACACCTTTTCGTAAGCGATTCATTTTTCTTATCACACCTTACTGTCCTTCTCCGTTCTACATAAACCATTCTATTATCGCCACACTTTGCACAGGTAATTTGCAAAAGGATATTACCCAGCCATATCCAAAAATAAATACGCGTCATGTAGTCCCTGGGCTCCTCGTGGCTATATCTAACACTGCCAGTTCGAAAAGTCTATAAGGTTAAAAGAAGTTCAGAAAAAACAAAGCAGAAAAATATGTCACGGGATTAAAAACATTATTTTTCTAACGTTTATACTATTTTTTATTTTGATATTTTTTAAAGGCTCCAACGTTTATACCATTTTTTAGTTTGATATTTTAAAGGCTCCTACCCGCTGCATTTAATATTCCTTGTCCACGTGGCCTGAAAATTGCCTTATATCAAGAGGCAATAAGAGATTAACCCGAAAATACATTGCTGGTCACGAAGAAGTGCTATGGCGAGGATGCAGAGCCTAGTACTATCTTGTTCTACCAATGAGCTAGCGCAAGAATGTAATACAAAACTATGGTGCTAGTAATGAAGAAGTGCTATGGCAAGTTTAGGTAGGCTATTGTTGGTGTCAAAGTCATGATGACTGTAGTAATGGTGATAGTAGTAATGGTGATTATGGAGATGGTGATTGTAGTAACAGTGGATGTGGTGACGATGACAATGACTGATGATGATGATGATGGCATAATCTATTTTCTATTATATATATCCTTGAAATCTCAGGATGATCATATTTACCCTGCGTGAAATCTCTGAAAATGAAAAGGGTTATCAAAACACGCCATTAAATTTCCCCATCATAAAGCACCTTGCCAGAGTTAAAGATCGGGTAGTACTAATAACATCACAAAAAAGTCATGGTGCTGAAGGGGTTAAGTCTCCACAATAGCCCTTCACATCTGCCTCCAGCTCTGGGATTTTTCTTTGTACTTTCGTTTGGAACCCTTCTGTAAATATTATATAGTATGTAAATATAGTATGTAAGTAGTTGTAAGTAGTTGTACGTAGAATCCAAGTTGGGCATCACCGCCCAGTGTTATGTCTACGAGCATATGAGTCATGACTTCCGTAGTCACACCGCCTCTCTCTCTAGCCAGTGGGAGCCGGCGATCAGTAGCTGTCTGTAACGGTCTGGGGTTGGACACGGATGCTGTCCTCTGCTGTTGTACAAAGATTCAAGACGGTGTTTAATATATTGTCAGAAAACTAACTCCTACACTTTGTCTTCACCTACGTCTGGCGTCAAGGGGGGTTGACAGCATTAACACTTCTCCCGCGTCTGTAATGCTATCAAGAGCTGCTGGTTTAAGACCGGGGCCTCATTCATGTTTCTTGTGTGTGTGTGTGTGTGTGTGTGTGTGTGTGTGTGTGTGTGTGTGTGTGTGTGTGTGTGTGTGTGTGTGTGTGTGTGTGTGGACAGACAGATGAATATGCCATAAGAGTGAATGCAACAGAAACAGATGTGTGGTGAATGGAGAATGAGATAAAGGGTAAATGAATGCTAAATCTAACCACTACAATTCCAATGTGTCTCCAAAGCTGAACGAAGCAATCTGGAAACTGCAGGAGTAAAATGAAAAACACGTCATGGGACTGAAGGGGTAAGGTGGTATATGTAAAAAATGAAATGATAAGCAGTACTGGGAGCCTTCTAATACCACGAGAGCACGGCTCAAATATGCCCCTTCACTGAGGTGGAGGCTCTTATTTTCGTCGGTAGAGGAAGCTCCCGAACACCTCCTCCTTAGCAATTTATTTTTGGATATGGATGGAAAATATCCTTTTCTGAGTTATTTATGAAGAGTATGACGATACTGGATGGAGCTCCCTAACACCACTTACTTAGAGATCTATTTTTAGATATGGGTGGTTAACATCCTTTTCTGCTTTATTTCTGCAGAGTGTGGTGATACTGGATGGCTTGATGTAACAGAAGAGGGAAGCAAGGTGTATTAACCAAAATAAATCGCTTAGGAAAACGTGTCAGGGAGCTTCCTTTACCGACGAGAATAAGGGCCGTCGTAACTTTTTGGCTATTCATATCTCCAGATTTTTTCTCTTTCTTTTTAGCTTAGAGTAGATTTTCAAGCTGGTGCAGTTTGATAGGGCCTTCAGTAACCATTAAGTCCTCCCTAAGCTGAATAAAATCATCTCCAGGTTGTATGAGAGATGTATAATAATAATAATAAAATAATGACAATAATAATAACGCCATTGTATTTAGGACACTGATTAAAATGCTTTTTTTTTTTTTTTTTCTTATTCCCATGTCATTTCCACGCATATTGTGTGACAGAGGCCAGTATTAACGTCGGTTAAGGAGGCTCCCTAACACCTTTTCTCTAGCTATTTTCTTTTGGATGCTGTTAGTTAATATACTTTTTCAAGTATCTATGCAGAATGATGGAAATGGAAAGTATGGTGTAATGGGATAAATAAACTGCTTAGAAAAAGGTGTAAGGGTGCTTCCTCAACCGATGAGAATAAGGGCCAGAGTATACCATGAATGTGGGTATACTATGCAGACATATTAATTCCGTCATCAATGTGTAGTAGTATAATGGTGTAGTAGTATTCATTCAGTATACACACAAGTCCTGTCCGATTTCGTTTCTTGACACTGGCTTGAGTTCAACTGATGGGGCTGTTCTGGAGTGGTCAGGGCTCCTTTACTTATTTTACTTATTTATATTTTTACTTAGAGATTTTTTTTTACCAGTCAGTACAAGCACGAACACTCTTGGGAACGTTGTCGCTGAAGGCCAAGCATGAGTGGTACATGAGGGTAAACGGGCACAGTGACACACACATACAGAGAGAGAGAGAAGAAACTATCACTCAAATACAAGTTATTTCAACCGGGGAGATGAATTTATGGTCAGTTTATGTCCAACATACACTTCTCCAACGCCAGCCGCTGATGTCAAAGTAAACATGAGTGAACTTTTGTGGATCTTTTCTCTCGTTGAAATTCGGGCAAAGTTACCCGTAGATGAAGTTATCAAGAGTAGCATACCAGTGGAGTTGAGAGAGAGAGAGAGAGAGAGAGACAGGGTGTAGATCGGGATGGCAATATTACGCTTTAATCAATGTACTTCCTTTGTACTGAAAGGATCAACTATATCCTTTTCACTCTAACTTGGCCTAAAACTGCCGTCTCTCCATCTTGTATTCTGAGTTGTAACAGTATATTAATACGAGAACATGATGCTTGTCACGAAGAAGTGCTATGGAAAGGATGTACTGTCATAACACTTTTTTTGTAACATTTTTGTACGTGAAAAAAACTTGCAAAAATGGACGAAAATCTGGACCAAGGTAGAGAAAAAAAAAATACACCAGTCGTGTTGTCAACTAGATTGAATCTCTCTCTCTCTCTCTCTCTCTGGGAAGGGGCGACTGAAAAACACGTTAACATCAAACGTGAACAAAAGCTCAATATTCCTGAACAAAAACTGATAAAAACGAGGCTTAGGCGCTGTCATGACTTTAATTAAAAACAGGTGGTGTTGTTGACTGACATTTTATCATTACAAAGTTTTCAGTATATCTCAGCTTCCGAATTTTGCTGATATGAAACTTAATTACACGTCAGATATTAACTCTTGCCTGGATATAAGGTATGTGAGAGAGAGAGAGAGAGAGAGAGAGAGAGAGAGAAAGAAAGAGAGGGGGGGGGAACTTTACATAACTCGTCATAATACAATCGCCACACAAATATTACCAGCCTCTCTTCAATAACATCTCACCTCAGGCAATCCATCAGTTATCAGTGAAGAAACACCTATACACTCATTTCATGCACAGGGCAATACAACATTTCAATCAGATCAGTATACTACAAGTTCCCCTCCCGATATCCACCCACCAGAGGTATCCTTAAATAGAGATGATCGAGTTCACCTGGCTAGACTTAGGGCAGGTGATCACCTAGCCTTCCTCAGTTATTAGCTTAGATTGGGTTGGGTGGGATCACAGTTACCTTCACGGTCACAGAATAGCCCCACACAGCATAACATACATTAAGAGCACTGCACAGCATTACCACACTAAGACACAAACACATCAATACATGTAGTGTAGGGAACCTATAGGACGATGCTATAGGGACAGTTCGTTATTTTTGGTCGACGTGTCTGCTAGGCCAGGCATGATCGGGGTTAAAAAACATCAACAACTTTCTTCATCACAACAACCCCCACCGACCACACTACAACCACGACAGCCATCACCACCACCACCATCATCTACATCACAACCACCAGTTATTACCACAGCCGTAACTACCACCACCCCTACCTCTCATCACAACCACTACCACCACCTCTCACCACGACGACCACAACCTCCTCCCACCACAACCATCACCACTACCCTCCATACCACAATCACAGCCATCATCCCCACCACCACCCCCATACTGAAACCACAACAACCATTAATCCGCTATTATCACAACCACCAGGACCACCACCACCATTACCCTACCAAAACCATAATCACAAACACTGCCACCACCACTCTCAGCTAATCCATCCCTACAAATTATCACCACCACCACACTCACCACAATCATATTCAAGGCTGCCAGCATCATGCTCACCACAGCTATCCATAAAAATAATCACAATCACAATAACAACCATCACCATCACCACCATAACTGTCTCTATAAACTATCACAACCACTGCCATCACCATCACCATCCTTGCCACCACCACATCTACCCCACCACACTCACAACAACTGTCCCTACAAACCATCACAACCATTACAATAATCATCACCTTCAACACAGCCAGATCCATCACAACCACGACTCTCACCATACTCCTTCCTTTACATCACAACGACAGTCACTACCCTCACTACTGCCACATCCACCACAACCACCGCCCTAACCACATCCCTCCCTACAACTCACCACAACGACAACCACCACCCTCATCACCACAACCACCACACCCACGCCAGCCCAAGACCTCACTAGCACCGTGGCAACTCGGCTCGTCTCGATACGTAATCCTGAAATAATCACCAGCTTAGAGCACCGCCAGAACCCAAGACTGACGCTTCGACAGGTTGTTTGTTTTGTGTTATACTTGATGGGTGGCAAATGACTGGATAAATGGATAGATAGATGGGTGGATAGATAAACGGATGAATATCTGGACAGATGGACAGAGAAATGGATAATGAACAAAGAAATGGATGCACTGATAAAGGGATGACTTAGCTGATGGATAGATGGATTAATGCATGGATAAGTGGGTGAAAAAACACATAGGTGGATGGACAGGTCGTTGGATAAATGGATGAGGCCACTGGTATATGGATAGCAAGGCGGATAAAAGGTTGACTGATAGACAGATGAATTAATGTATACGTGGATACATGAACTGGGATAGGAAGGAGGAGGAGGGTTTTAAAAATGGCTAATGGGCTTGACGGGCTAGGATTGTTGGGTGAAGGAAACCGAGAAGGTAAGCATTCTATGTGAAAATGGGCGGGGTAGGTCGGCTGGCAAAGATTTAGTCTAGGATTTTCCCGCTACGTTAGCGATTTATTTTGCATATTACTCCTCTGTGTGGTGGAGAGGGACGGCGTCACGTGCTTGAACCGATACAGAAGGACAACGTCGCTGCCTGGTTATACAAACGTTCTTCATCTCCCTCTCGGTCTTTTGAAAGGAGATGGTGGACGGCAGGACAAGAGCAACTCCACCGCACAGTCCACCAGGTTCATGTTCAGATGGGCTATGGTGTATAGTATGATCATCAGCAATAACAACATTACGTGAATGTTGTGGTTGTGGTGACAAGAGACGTGATGCTCGTTGTGATGAGTTGTAGGGATGGATATACAGTAATGAGGGTGTTTGTTACTGACGAAAATGTCGAGATTAAAACAAGGTTCAATAAATAAAATACAAAGGCACATCTTACAGTGTCATAAGCGAAGAGCACATGTTACGGTGTCATAAGAGCACATGTTATGGTGTCATAAGGGGAGAACACATGTTACGGTGTCATAAGGGGAATGCACATGTTATAAAAGGACAGCACGTGTTACGGTGTCATAAGAGGGACGCACACGTTACGGTGTCATAAGAGGGGAGGACATGTTACAGTGTCATAAGGGGAGAGCATATGTTACGATGTCATACGGGAAGAGCACATGTTACGGTGTCAGAAAGAGAGAGCACATGTTACGGTGTCATTAGGGGAGAGCACATGTTACTGTGTCAGAAGGGGAGACACATGTTACGGTGTCACAAAAGGAAAGTAAACTGCTGAGGAAGAAGTGCTAGTAAGGCTCTCATGCCACCAAAAAATGAATCAATAATACAGTATCCCATACGTCCTTTGTAATATCGATGTTGTAGGCCCGCCCATGAAATTGTAACTCCTTGCATCCGCTGACGTATTTTTTTTTTTTTAACCATATTCTTACTTCTTCCTGACGATTTTATTCACCCTGTGATAGATTTTTCAAACTGGACGGCTTAGAAATAACCTTCACTAACTTTTTGACTATGGTACTGTACCAGAGGCCTCTCCTAAGCTGAACAGAATCTTTTTAAAGTACGTCACAAAAACGAACGCCGTTCTCATATTTGACGTCTAAAGATGTATATACGCAAAAATTTGCTCACTTATTTGCGCTTTCACTGTTGACCGATGAGGCGGAAACGAAGTAGAAATGATGATGGGTAGAAAGGGTGATTTATTCATGCTTAAGACTCCTACGAATTAAGAATATCTGTTTATCCATCTATCTGCAACCAGACTCCTTTCTTTTACACATCACGAACAAATCGCCATGCAACTCTGTCCTTCGCCGTCTGGATGCCCTTCCTCCTGCCCACACCACCCTCAATCATATACCTGCCTACCTTATCCCTCTACTTCCATTAATCATATGTAAGTTAATTTAATTATTACCGGGTACCGTTTCTTTTCGTGTTAGTACATATATATATATATATACATACAGTATAGATAGCCTATATAGATAGATAGATAGATCGATAGATAGATAGATAGATACAAACGAATAATGAAGAATTAGCAACAAGCCACTGGCTATATGGTAATGCAGAAGTAGCGGGAAAATAAAGGCTGCAAGAAACATGGAAATACTCGTACCAGGGAGAGAGGTGGGATGGAAGAGCAGAAGAGGACAGTAAGGAGAGACAGACTAGAGACAAAAAGGCCCCTTTTAGTCGCCTCTTACGACAAGCATGGATACTGGGGAAGTACTCTTTCCCCCCCTCCCCAGGGGGCAGATGGATAGACAGATATAGATAGAATGGAAAACGAAAACACGATAAGCTACGCGGGTAGGTGAATCAAGTGTTAAAGGCATTCCTATCGTAAATCCCTCGACCCTTGGTTGAATGCATAACAGAACAGCACACGCTGTCCGAAATCTGTACCAATACCTAAGCAACCTGTACATTGTAATGCACGCAAACTTTAGGTTAAGCATTAAAAAACAATGCACACATTTACTGCGCAAGGGAAATGGGAGGTCAGCACAAAGGAAGAAAGGAACGTTCTGGGACTGGCACACACTCATGAATACTTCCATGTTTACTCATGCATACTTCCATCTGTTCTACACACTCTGGGCACGCACCATCATGAGAAGACCCCTTTATTAATATCGTTTTACCTTAGTTACAGTCGTTATGATTATTTAGAGCGAAAATCCAGACAGCTAACGTGATTAAACATACCTTTTACTTTAACCTGCAGAAGCACCTTACCAAATTAGTTTCTCTCTCTCATAGTCTTTTTTTTTATTATTATAATTTTTGGGGTGGTAAATAAACGTTTCACGATAAAGTTCTTTCCCTATTGTTTTTAGCCATGTTCCTTCTGCTCTGTCAACTGTTCTTCGAATGTAATGGCAAACATTTATTTCAACATACCCAAATCTACCAAAATTGTTGTTGACGTCCCAGTCGCCTTTTAGTACCTCTTCCACACATTTTAATCTAACCTGATCTAACCTAGCCCTGCAGTTTAACCTAGACTATCCTATTCTAGTAAGTTTTAGTAAGTTCGCCATCACGCCCGTGAAATAAAACGTCAAGATCAACAGAGAAACAATATCAACAGTACACATTATTTATGCCCATAAAAATAGTAAACAAAAAAGGCAGAAAAAGTAAATACAAAAGTAAATGAATCTGGGTGGATTTACGTAGGTATGAGTACGTCTCTTCCATTATGCCTGAGGAAAAACAAACGTCGGTGAGGCATAAGGAACATTATGACAGAGGGTGGGGCGGAGGGAATAAAAAGAAAACTGTTTACCGCCATGAAAATATTCAGATAAAAACAGAAAACAAACTGGAAGAACAGGAACTGAACACGTAAGGTCTTTCTGCTGCTTAAGCCATACATTTACCGAGTATATTACCAATATCTTAGGCTGGCGATGTTTCTACCTGCTACCTTTCTCCTTTCAGCACTCCCATTTCCTCCACTTACTCCCCTCTCACCCTCCCTTCCTCCACCTCCCCTGGGGCGCGAACACACTTGCTCAAAACATATATAATTTATAATCAACAAGAGAAAACGAGACAGTCTTCCGTCAAAGATCCACACTCTTAGTTCAACAAAACATACCCGGTACTTCGTTTCCTTTCTTTTTGTCGATGAAAGGTTTTGCGTAAGAGTCAGCGCCTATAAACCCTCCCTCTGCTCTTCTCAGCTTTATCAACCACTCATCTATTCATCCTTACTTACCTCTTGCAAATGTCTTTTTCTTTCTTTTTTCTAATTACCCAAAAGTGCAGACATTTTGTCGGTCACTGAGGTCAAGGATTGTATACAATTAATAAAATGCCAGTAAATATACTAAGCCATTTCCATCACACCTGTTGAGAGGCCACCCTCAGTGTGTGACCCCCTCCCCCCACACACAAACAACACACGCTTCATGGTGTTTGACTACGTCGCATATTTAATACACCGCACTGTATTTCACCCATACGTCATTCTTCACCCCTTTTAACGACACGAAGTACCACAGTAGGTAAACATTGAGATAAAATAAACAGTTTGAGTTTAACACACGGTCGTATGTTTAAAGCTGTGGGGCCTTTCCTAAGGTCCCTATATCAAAATGGTATGCCAAAAGTTTAAGTAGAGAAAGATTTCACTCTCTCTGTAAGGGTTGTTCAAAAATTTTTTGAAGGGGAAGTATGCTATGAGTTTCACAAACCCTATATTTTATTATTCGTAATAAAGTAGCTCTGTTCATGCAGAAAACAATGTAAATAGTTTATAGACAATATCATAACATGGTGAAAATACAATGCATGTATACACTGCAACTGAAGTGTTTGTTATTAATACTCGCGGGCTATACCTTAAGGAGTAACAGGTCAAGGGCAAGTCAGGCCCTTAGCTGCGCTTGTGGTGACATGCACTACTTTTTTTTTTTTTTTTTTTTCAGTCGACAACAGTAGGGTAAGATTCTCACTCTGACATGCTTAAACCAGTTTTACAAATTATCCAGGTGACTTAACTGAATATCGGACGTACAGTCAATGCTATAAGGAATAATATAGGAGTACATGCTGTATCATATAACAAAAAGTTACTATTCTTAGCACATAGGCCAAACTATGAAGCGCCGTGACGGCATCAGATCTCAGGCACTGCAAACTATATATTTTTTTTTTTTCTAATACAATTTTAAATATTTACCAGAAGCATCCTTTTCATAATTCTTGGTAATCCTTGAGGAGACGGGACCGAATTATTTAGCGGTTTTCTCACTTTTTCCTTACTCTTCAAGTATTCTCCAATTGCGTTTATTTTTTTTCAATATATATATATATATATATATATATATATATATATATAGGGTAAAAAGAACCTAAAAAAGTAGTTTGTTCACGGACACTATCTTGCAGTCCATGAAGACTGACGGACGCCATCTTAGAACGCTATCTACAGTATATGCAAAATTACCCGTATCATGGCCTACTTATCCAAACCTAACTTAAATTTTCGTAACAAGCCAATCTTATTCATCCTAACCTTACCTACCCTTTTTTTGGCTAACCTAGCTAAACTTATCCTAACCTGTGCGAAGACAGACGGACGCCATTTTTGAACGCCATTATTAAGCACTTTACCTACTATCACGATGTGCCCATTTACCCAAACCTAACATATTTTCGTACTTCAACCCAACCTTATTTATCCTAAGCTATTTCATGCTAACCTAACCAATTTTTTGCTAAGCTAACCAAATTTATCCTAACCTGGCTGAATCGGCTGAGGCGGCCTGCAGTCTTAATGGACCCAGGATCGAATCCCGGTTGGGGCAGGGAACAGTTTAAGGATTTGAGTTTCCTAAAGCAGACTTTCCTGATCTACCAGATAACCCGCCGACATGTCGTAAAAATACCCCCGCTAATACCAATACACCAGTCCTGTATGAGGTAGCCCTAGCATGTATTCAGTAAGGACGGTGGGTGTTAGTGCCGAAGTGGTGACATGTGGAGGTGTAGGAGGACTACTGGGCCTTGGGATAGGTCACTGCCCCCGAGAAATAGGTCCTGAAGCCTTTGCCCAGAGTCGGACACGTAAAAAAAAAATAATCCCTTACGTAATAATTTTCCTTGTTTATTGGTGGATCCTCCTCCTACTTCAAAACACACTTCAGTACACCTATATTAAGTCACTAATTAGGGTCTTTTTTTTTTTTTTTTTTTTTTTAGGTGGTCCTACGTCTCCCGATTACCTAATTCTTATAACCACAGCGCTAGTTATCATTTATACAACATACATACTGACTGAAAAGTTTATTACTGTAATATTATATACAGTATACATAAAACAAGTGCTAAAATATAAAAATAAAAAAGGAAGAGTTTTGTTGTTGATGGACAACGTAATGAATTGTTCGGTGACTCCCTTGGGAGCGGACCTTCCAACATACCAACTACGCAGGACTGTCAACCACCCCTTTTCCCTTAATGCTGTCACAGCATACCATGTAAAAACTGAGGGCTTGCTTATGCTTTCCTTACTGTGTAAAGTAGGGCCCAATGCAGGGCCTCTCCATTTGTGTTTATGCATACGGCCATCAGTGATCGGCTAATATATTCCTACAGACGCTGCGGGTATCACTGGAGATGGAAAATAAACTTACCTCGTCCCACTGCCTGATGTCTTGGTCCATTCCTTCCTGCTTGTTCTTTCACTACCCACAGCTATTGCCCTAATGTCTCGTCTAGCACACACTCAGACCGTTGATAAAGCACCAATAAGGAAATAAAACAAAGCAACAGCACCATGCATCCAGTTAGGAGGCAGGCGTATAAGTAAACATGAGGTTGAGGAAGCTTAGGCGTGACGTCATGGGATCCAGCCAATAAGAGCCTTCGCTGAGTTTCTATATATTTAATTGATTGCTACTCGTGCTGCTGGTGATGGCAGAATCTCTACACTCGTACGATTACGTGATACTTACGTCGATGCGATTCACCATGCTTTTTCTTAACAAGATGCGTCATCATCATCAGTCATACGATCCACTGCAGGACAATGTTCGGTAAACTTACGCTTTACTTGAAGCGGTAGAAGGACCTTACCAAGTCAAATCATGTTCTTCCAGTTTGTTTTCTGTATTTCTCTGATTATTTTCTGGGTGATAGTTTATTTTTTCGTGCTGAAAAATTTCCCACTTTTTATCATTTATCTTCTCCTGCTGAAAAATTTCCCACTTTTTATGATCACGCTCCCGTAGGCTACCTACGATTGTCTTACTCATGGTAGTCAAAGGTTGTTTTCGTTTCTCAACTTCCCGACTGTATGCAAGGTTGCGTTAGGTTAGGTCTGGTTAGGTTAGGTTAGGTTGGATTAAATTATTAAGTACAGTTAAGCTAGGTTAGGTTAGGTTTAGTTAAACATTTAGGTTAGGACAGTCCCTTCCGCCATTACCCTGACGAGTCAAACGAGCTGACACCGTGGAACATGGCTAATAACAGCGGAGAAACAGACATCGCATGAAACATTTAAGTGCCACCCCAGAAATAATAAAAAAATATATATATAACACAATCAAGAAAGAAGAAACACTGGTTTGGTAAGGTGCTTCTACTGCTTCAAATATAGCGAATGTTTACCCAGTGTTCTCTTCATCTTCCGTCACTTATTTATCAGTTAGTATGCTCCATCCAGTTACCCCAAATTTCCGAATTTACACACACACACACACACACACACACACACGAATACCTATGTTTTACCACAGTCAGTTGCTATGATGGTTTAGAGTGCTTACACAAACAACTGACGAAGAAAAAAAAAATGCTGCCAAGATAATGAATAGGTGATACGATGATTCTTGATTTGGCCAATTTCGCCTCCTCACCACCTCACCTCAAGGACATATTCTCGCTAGGTTAGAGGGCCTTGTTTTTTTTTTTGTTTTTTCCCCTTTACCTTGGCTAAAAATTGCTATCTCTCACCTGACCCGTAAAAACAGATTAACAACAAAATAGCATCCTAGTCACAAGGAAGTGCTACAAAAAAATGTAAAATCGTATGTGAAGTAATATGCAGAAGGACGAAAATCTTGGCCAGACTAAGGGTGAAGAACTAGCACCTCTTCTTGAGAGATTTATTTTGCTTTCTACGCCTTAGTATTCTTTTGCAGACTATCGTTATGTTTCTAATATTTACACAGACTGAATTAATAACCTGTAAGAAAATATTACCTCTTCATATGCAGCAATAGAACTGGTAAGGAAGAATTGTTAAAGAGCTTCCATAACCGATGAGGTAAGGTGATTCTGTCTCTTGTTTATATCATTATCATCTTAGTCATGAAGATTTAGAATTTCACACACACACACACACACACACACACACACACACACACACATATACAATTATAACATTCTCATTTGTCCTTCCTCAAATATACACACCCGACTCTCTCTCTCTCTCTCTCTCCCTCTCTCTCTCTCTTTGGCGACACCCCGGATATTAAAAAGCCACTCCAAATGTCACCTCACAGGTAGGAGGGGGGAGAGAAAGAAAAAATAATTGAGAAAGAGAGAGAGAGAAGCATTTGGCCGTTATCTGCAAAATTCTCAGTGCTAATAAAGAATGCTCAGCAGCTTACTACGCCTGGACAGAATAATTAAAAGAGACAGCCTATGCAAACACTAAGGCACCTATTCCCGTGTGTTAAGGAAACTCCCTAACACTTTTTCTTAAGCGATTTATTTTGCTTATTACACCTTAACGTCCTCTTCTGTGTTACCGAAATCATTCTAATATCACCTTACTCTGCATAATTACGTACGATATTAGCCATCCGTATCCAAAAATAAGTCGCTAAGGAAGAGGTGCTAGGGAGCTTCCTTAGCCGACGAGAACAGGGACTAAATCCCCCTCATGCTCCGGATGCATCTCCCTAAGGGTTGTATTGTAAATGGCTTCGGAATATTTCGTAACACCTCTTCCATGGCGATTTATCTGGTACAATACACTTTAATATCCTCTTGTGTGTTAGTGATGCAAGATATGTCGATATTGAAACGTTAAAAACAGCATACGAGGGAAAATGTGTAATACTCAAAACAAATAGCTCAGGAAAGAGTGCTCCGAAACTTCCTATGCCACTTGAGAGTATCTGTGAAAACCAAACTGAGTAAAGAGCGTTTGTCTTCTCTGCCTTGCTGATCAGTGCGGTATGTATCACTGCACACAGCCTGACCAAACCAAATGCTCGTAACTTTTCCACAGTAACCCTAAGAATTTTGAAAGGTTACACACACACTCGTCCCCTTGGTTTTAAGAATACCAATATTGCTCTCTCTCTCTCTCTCTCTCTCTCTCTCTCTCTCTCTCTCTCAGCTGAAGGAAATACAAAGATGGTCCGACAATGAGAGGATTTCTGACCAGAAGGGGAACCACAAGGGAACGGAGATGAGAGAGGGGAGGACAAAGAGGGGAAAGATGGGAATGAAGAGAGAGAGAGAGAGTGAGAGAGAGAGTGAGAGAGGTAGTGCCTGGGTGTTACATACTAACCAGGTCATTAATTTGATTAATCCCGGACCTTCTGGATGATTTGCTTATGAGTCTGGATCCGCGCCTTGGGGAGCGGGGAGGGAGAGGTGGAGGAGAAACTGATGGAAGGAGGGAGAGGGGAGGAAGGAGAGAGGAATAGTGGGACAAGATATAAAATGAAGAGGTGGCAGAGGGCGTAGATGAAAGAAGAAGGATGAGGGAAGGGGAGAGGTAGAGTGGTGGAGGGAGGACAGACCGGTAAGGAAGGGAAAGAGGGTGCGCAGGGGAAGAAGGGGTGAAAATGGTGAGGGAGGAGGAGATGATGGAGGTGGGAGAGATGGGAGATAATTGAGGAGGGGGGAGGGGAGATTATGCAAGAGGGAGGAGGGACAGTAATGAAGAAGGGAGAGAGTGGAGATAATGGTAGAAGAGGAGATGAGAGATAATGGACGAAGAGGAGAGGGACGATAATGGAGGAGGGAGAGAGAGGGAGATAATGGAAGAGGAGAGAGAAGAGATAATGGAGGAGTAGAGAGAGGAGATAACTGAGGAGGGCGGGAAGGGGAGATAATGGAGGAGGGGAGAGAGAATACAACGGAGGAAAAGGGAGAGGGCAGAATGGTGGGGAGGTGGGAATGAGGTAAAGCCTAAAAATGCATGAGTAGTAGAAGGGGTGACTATTTTTACCACATTACTTCCATATTTTAAAACCGCAGAGTATAAACAAATTGCCGGATTTTTGCAGAGCATTTGGGTAGCACAGGAAGATTGCTTCGCACAGATCAGGCTAGAGAAGACTGGGATATTATGGGTAGGCTAACTGTAAAACAATTCAATTGCAGAACAAATCATAATAAAAATGGGATAAATCACACTATACGCTACAAGGAAAACTTAGATTTGATGTAAAAAAAAAAATCGTATTTGTGTGAAACTGCATGTTCTCGGACTAAGCAACCATCCACGTATCCGGGAAAGTGAACAAACAAAACGCGCTAATTTGGTGGTCAGAAGAACCTCATGCAGCACTGGAACACGTAAACAATCCAAAGGTTAATGCCTGGTGTGGCTTGTTACGTCATCCTGTGATTCGATACTTTTTGTTTGCTAAGCAGACAATAAACCTTTGCCAATATCTAAATATATTTGGTAATTATCTAGATCCAGTATTAGATAAACTAAGTTACAGCCTAAAGTATTTTTAAGAACAAGGTAGTACACTGCCACATTAAAATCTGTTGGTACCACCGCTGATACAAACTACATAGTCCCATGGATTGGCCGTGGAGGATCCATCTCCTGACCAGTCACATTTGAGGACAGCCTACCGACAATACCCTGTAATTTTTCCCATGGGTTATGTGCAGCTCCTGTGACTGACATCAGTAAGTTAAAATATTAAAATTCTTGCAGGATTTTCAAGAATTAGGAATGATAAATTGGACAATACATGAAAGAGGGGTAACGTTAGGCTCTCATTTGTAAATCTGCAGCAAATGGTGTTCATGTTACATTTATCTGACTTTACAATACACCGTGAACATTTTTCTAACACAATCCCTTGACTACTTATCTGCAATACTGGCAACATTACTCATCTGCAACTAAAGCCAGACGTTCAGGCATTTAGGGAAACAAGTAGGCTTTTAATATTACACGGATATTTGGCCAACAGGCACCGGTATGGCAAGGGGGAAATCCGGCTCACATTGTATCATCCCCGGGGCCTCATTCCCTTCGCAGCCGCATCATATCCCGCACACAGCATGACCATTAAGACCCCTCGCAATCCATTCAGGGAGAGATGCGCTCTTTACCTGCAGGCCTTTGATGATAACGCAGCGTCGTGGTAGCCTTTGATGCGTTTGACAAGTATTTGAAACATATTACTGGGTCCTTTGGTGGCCAGCCGGCGGGAATTTGTACAGGGGACTCGCTCACAGGCCCACAAGACGGAGGGAGGCGAGAGAGAGGGAAACTATCTGGGAGGAAATGGGAAAAATGTGGTAGGGAGGGAGAAAGGATAGGGCGGGGAAAGACTGGGCAGGCAAGAGGTGGGGAGTTAAGAGAGAAGAGAAACAGTAAGAGAGACTGAGGAATAGAAGGAATGAGGAAACTTACAAGAAAGAGACGGATTGATCTAATGTTCGAAAGAATGTGAGTTTCGTCTCATGCAGGAACAGGGAACAGCTTGATTATTTGGATTTCCTAATAGCGGGCTTCACTGAAATTGCACAACATCGACCTACCGTAAATATCATCTCACTAGTCCTGAATGAGACAGCCCTAGCATGTATTCAGTGGTGGAGGTGAGTATTAGCACTGAAATGGTGGCATGGGAAGGTGTCTGGCACATAGGAAGACTGCTAGACCTAAGGGAACGAACTGTCAAGTCTACTGTGTCCACAGTCGGACGCAGTTAAAAAGAACGAGTAGGAAAGGGAGGGAGAAGCTTAGGGAATGGGGAAGACAGGACGGAGAGGATGAGGGAGGAAGATAAGAAGGAAAAAGTGGTTGGGAAGAAGAGAGACGGTAGAGGGAAGAAAGAAAGGAGGTAAGGGAACAAGAGAGTAGGATGGAGGATGACGGTGGGAAAGAAACAGGAAAGAGAAATTAACAGAGAAGAACAGCGGAGAAAGGAAGCGGGGGAAAGAGGGGAAAGGTAGTCATCATCTCACCCCAAATTCCCACCTTAGAGATGGGGTATGGTAGAGTGCATTAGAAAGAAAATGAAAGTAAAACATAAAGTTACGAAATTAAGATAAAGTCAAGCGGCCCAAACGATAACAGATTAAAGCCTTCGTAGTACCTCTCCCTTGGCGCTTTATTTATCATGATGTACGTTAACATTCCGTTGCATATTACGGTACATCGTTTTAATACTTATATAATTTGCATCAATAACATGATAGGATATTGAAATGCAATACTTATAAATCTCCATAGAAACGGTGTTACGAAATCTTCACTGCTACTTATAAAACGACCCTTCGTTCAGGCGCAGTCCCGGAAGAAGACGCCTAAAAAGACAGTTATTACCAAGGCTACGATAACCCATTGATTCTCAATCCCTTACGTGTCGCGTTCCCTATACGCCAAATCTGTACAGCTGTGTACCGTCTGATCCATCGGCATTTCATTAAAAAAGGATTTTTAAAATGTATCCTTAACTAGTCACTAGAACAAAAACTTGCATGAAAATGCTTGGAAAACATCAGTTACCCAAGTTAGCCATGAAAAAATGGAATTGTATACAAAATTACGTTAGTAATAAGCATTTTAAATTGTAGCGGTAAAATTGGACACAATTCATATACAGGAATCTAAACAAAAATTACTAAGGATTTTGAGAAAAGAGATATGAATCCCCAGCCACAGCTCCGTACATCCTCTGAGGGTTTATGTACATAAACCCTCAGAGGATGTACGGAGCTGTGAGTCTTCTATGTAGGCATATAAAGTATATATATATATATAAACCCCTTCAGGCACGATAAGTTGCGGTAAGTATTCTGGCTCACGATTTTATTCAACCCCCCGCGCGCCTATGAAAACGTGTATTCATGCCTTATTTTCGCCACCCAAACGTGTGTGTATATATATATATATATATATATATATATATATATATATATATATATATATATATATATATATATATATATATATATATATTGCTATAAAAAGTACATCATCTAATTCGCTAATGTTTGTTATAGCCGATAAACACACAAAAAAAGAAAGAAAAGAAAAAGAAAAGTACGAATAAAAGTACATTAGGCCGGTGTGAATAAACATTCTGGAACATCACTCTCACTTCCCAACATCATAGCTCGAATGTTGTCCATCATACAAAAACTTGTTATTAGAAAGAGAATTTCATCAGCTTTCTCATAAAGTTTGTGGCCTTTTGATATGGTTTTTAGTTTTCGAGAAAACAGCTAGAAACTTAGTCATTTCCTACAGGTAACTGATTTTTTGTTCAGGACGCTCTAGCGCAAAAGTTTTCTTGCAAAGTGTAATGCTGGGTGTTTTAGGTCCGGCTTCCCGTCCCGTAAACGCCTAGTGTGTAGCGGGGCTCTCTTTTTAGACCGAAGCTTAGACAAATAGGAGAGAGGTAGGACAAAAACTCAAAGCAACAACCTTACACGTGTATTACTAAGTTGGACAGGGGAACGAGTAGATGTCACTGATACAGATACACTGGACAATTACAACTCTTACGTCTAGATATTGGTTATTAGTATCGCGCAGGATACTGCTCGGATCACAGTGAATAGCACTTGGGGTAGAGTGTTATCAATTATGGGAAGTCCGGGTTTTCTATATTTGTGGAGTTGCTAATATTGTTCCTTGCTGGTAAGTGTTTCTTTGGCACTGGGGTCTGATTATGGTCTTAATATCAGGAGGTATTTTCTGGTGGTAGCGTGTTCACTCTGATAGACTCGACTCTCACTGGGTGGCCTTATTGGTGGTTACACTGTCACTGTTACTCACTCCACCACTTTGGTATTATGACTGACTTTCATTAGAGGGTTAGTTCACTGTTCTGTCTCTATATTACTAGGTCACAGACACTGCACTATCACTGTCACTCCTTTCGGGTCCGGGCGTAGTGGCGGTCAGGTACAAGGGCGGTGGGGGTGTCACAGCTCCGCTACTGACGGGGCTGGGTCCCGCCGGGGGCTTCTATATCCAGAGGCCACGGGATCACGCGCAGGGGCGTCCGTTCTCGTCCAGGGCTGTGGGTGGCGAAGGGTCCCGCACTCTCGGGGCTGGGGACGGGGGTATGCCCCTCAGGGCTGTGGCCGAATAACTGCCTGAACCTTTTGTTCAGGCTCTTGACGGAGGGCAAAGATCTCCGACGTCGAGGTGTAGGGAGTTCCCGCCCGGGAGTCCTGGGTGTGATCTGGGGTTCCCAAGGGCTGCAGTCCCCAGGGCTTGGCGGCACTGTCAGAAAGGGGCTGCGGCACCTGCCTGCGTCGGGGTCCGTCAGGTGGGTCTCCTCCAGATCCGGTTGTAGGGAGCAGAGGCCGGGGGAGACCAAGGGGCCTCTCCAGTACTCCTCTAGGCCCGAGACTCCCTCTGGGTCGTGGGTCGGGGAACAGGCGTCAGCCTAAGAGGGAGAGCGGCTACAGGCCATCTCCTGCCATAGGGACCTGTTACTGGCCGTGGCCCTCTGGGGGTGTGGCTACTGGCAGTGGACCGGGGGAGTGAGTAGCTACCAGCAGACACAAAGGCATCTTTGGAGCGGCTACAGGCCGTCTCCTGACGAAGGCGGGAATGGCTACATGTCGTCTCCTGATTACCCTCAGAACGGCTACAGGCCGTCTCCTTCAGGAGGGGCGAGCGACTACAGGCCGTCTCAGGGAAGACACCTTCGGAGCGGCTACAGACCGTCTCCTGATGAAGGCGGGAGTGGCTACAGGCCCTCTCCTTCCGGAGGGGTGAGCAGCTATGGGCTGTCTCGGGAAAAGCACCTTCAGAGCGGCTACAGGCCGTCTCCTTATTACCCTCAGAGCGGCTACAAGCCGTCTCCTTCAGGAGGGGTGAGCAGCTACAGGCCGTCTCAGAGAAGACAACTTCGGAGTGGCTACAGGCCGTCTCCTGACGAAGGCGGGAACGGCTACAGGCCGTCTCCTTATTACCCTCAGAGCGGCTACAGGCCATCTCCTTCAGGAGGGGTGAGCGGCTACAGGCCGTCTCAGGGAAGACACCTTCAGAGCAGCTACAGGCCGTCTCAGGGAAGACACCTTCAGAGCGGCTACAGGCCGTTTCCTGACGAAGGCGGAAGCGGCTACAGGCCGCCTCCTTCAAGAGGGTTGACTGGTTACAGGCCGACTCAGGAAGGACACCTTCAGAGTGGCTACAGGCCATCTCCTTATTACCCTCAGAGTGGCTACAGGCAGTTTCCTTATCGAGGGGTGAGCGGCTACAGGCCATCTCAGGGATGCTGGCAGGAGCTGGAGAAACAGCTCCACCCCGAAGCTGGTTGGGGAAGGGTCACCCAGAAGGTAGTCTAGTATTCCTGCTATGGTGGCGGCGGCGAGTTCCGGGTCATAGGGGCGCGCGGCCTGGGCGGACTTATGCCGTTGTCGCTCCGTGTACCGGCTTGCTGTCGTTGCTCCTCTGTGGGCTCCTTGTGGGGGTGTCTGGGCGCTTTTGGAGGCACTATACTGCATTTTACAGAGGTTATGTTTTTACTTCATAATCTTTTGTAGAATTTCATGGGCTTTCTCAGGGTATCCACAGATTTTTCATGTGCCTCATAGTTTCTGAGTAAATCACAAAAAACTACTGGGTACCCATGCCTGTGCTGCACTTTCGTCATGCGCGCACAGTAATCGTTATACTCCCGCCTATGTAACAATTATTTTTTTAATCAACGATATTACATTGTTATTTTATGCACATACGTAGAATTTTATGTGCTTTATCATGGTTCTTTCAGGCAATCGATATGTCCAATACTAATTTAGTAAATGGACAACAAAGGTAGAATACTCCTCCTCGCCCGCAAGCGAGATAAAAACACTCTCTTCCCTTGCATCATCCACACCTACATATTTTCACTCGCTAGGTTTTATTTTATTTTATTCAAAGTATAAATGTAATATATCATAAGCTTTTTGACAGTGCTCTCAGAAACTCGACATGACCACTAGTCTTTTTCGCTAGGTACTGATACTGAAGCTGAACTTTCTTCCATCTCATAAGTGTATATGTAAAAAACAATACTTATTTGTGTAAAAAATACAGAAATATAGAAATAGGTCAATATACAAATAAAAAAAATTCAGCTAACGCACTTCCTCCAGAGGTGTTGAGCTGCTGGCAGGACCTTGAGGAGTTTGAAGATGAGGAGTTATGTAGTGTGTGTGTGTGTGTGTGTGTGTGTGTGTGTGTTTCTTCTCTCCTCCTTGTGCTACGTTTGCCTAACACATTTGATACACACCATAGATTTCTCCATGAACACTCGCTGCACGACATACGTATATTTCACACTAAACCATACGCAATATAGCACTGTCTGAGATTGGTACAATACCTTTTCACTGAAGTCTGTGGTTGTGTGGCATATTTGTTGTCTCTGACCCTTGCGCTAGGTTTGATCTAAGTCAGTCAATTCACGCAAGATTTCTCTACGAACACTCGCTGCACTATTTTATACGTATATTTCACACTAAACCATATGCAGTATAAAACACTATACAATGATTCCATCCCAACCTCCTCTATTATTCCCTTCCCGACTCTATGGCGTATGGGATCGCCTGTTCCCTTAGCGACTACGGCATATCTCTATGGGATATGTAACGCCTCCTAAGGTAAGTCAATTATTTCACTAATTCAGGGACTATATGTTTCACACAATATAAGTACTGGTTTCGCTACATAGGTAAAATACTCACATCATTTACGGGCAGGGTGAAGCAGCATGGCAAACCCCGCTATAGCAAACCCGGCTCCTGCCTCTAGGCCTAATGGATGATAATGGGCTCCAATGATTTACAAACAATATATCTACGTTCCATAGACACAATCACTTCACAGTATAGTAAAAAACACTATACAATAACAATATTTCAATCATGGCTTCTGCCTCGGGCGGGAGGGGGAAAATGGAGAAGTTAAAGGGATGACTGACACAGTGCTACCTTTCAGCCTGGCTGGTCGCAAGGTACTGAGGATTACTGATGCGCATTGTACCATCAGAGCTGTCACAGTGTTGCAAAGTATTTACTTTGAATGCGAGAATGGCCTGCTAGAACGTACCAAAATTTTACGCAAATTGGCCAAAAACTTAATTTTTGGCTTTTTTTTTTTTTTTTCTGCTTTGTCACTTGACTCGTGTCAAAGTGCTTTTACCAGGAAACACCCACAGACCGTGAATCGCATCTCTCTCTCTCTCTCTCTCTCTCTACATATATTTATATGAAACGGTGGGGGACAGGGTGATATGGAGGCAACTGGTTTATGGCCTCCCCTTATGGGATTGAGGTGTTTGGCAATAGATAGATAGATACAGTAGTTGTGTGTGTGTGTGTGTGTGTGTGTGTGTGTGTGTGTGTGTGTGTCATCATCACCATCATCATCATCAGTCATTGCAAGTCCACTGCTGAACAGAGGCCTCCCACAACCTTCTCCATGAATTCCTTGACTGGGCCAATCTCTGCCACGATTTACCTGCAAACTTCTCTATCTCATCTTTCCACCTCTTGCCTGGCCTTTCTCTGCTAGCTTACAATCTCTTTGAGTCCAGTCAGTCAGCCTCTTGCTCCATCGATTATCTCTTATTCTTGCTAAATGATCTGCCTACTTCCATTTCTGTTCTTTTATAACTGCTATAATGTCTTTGACTTTAGTCTACTGAGGTTTACAGGAAATATCTTGGAACCCAACCATGAATATCCTATTGGTGAATCTGAGTATTTTCTATACAACAAGCAATTCACAAGACAAGTAATGGAACATTAACAAATTTGACAGAGCCTAATAAGTGAGCTAACGATTTGTAGTGGCTTTCCTGTGACTAAAAAAGATAAAGAAAGAGAGTTGGTGAATGTTGCAATTTGTGTTACTAGTGTCTCACTTTCATGTGCTGAAATAGGACAAGAATTGCTAGAATATGAAGGAATAAAGGCGTCAGGTAAAACTCTGCCTCGATTACGCTTGACGCATCTCCAGCGACTAATTCTGTGAAAAGATTAAGTATAATTGTCCAGGCCAATAATTTTTTCTTTTTCCTAGGGAGAAATTTTGCCAACCAAAAGGTTAACCCCACCAGTATGGAGACGTATATTACACATTTCACTTGTAGACGAGTTTATTCAGCCTGAAAGATACTTCTTGAACTGTGCTGGTAAGATAGTCTTGAAAAACACTACATGGGACTTTTTTTTTTTTTTTTTTTTGAGAGAAATAATACCCCGGCAGTGGGTAGAAATCTGATCAGGTAAGGCTTTCGTTACGTTGATAGTCGCATATTTTGCAGCAGAAGCGAAGAAATAAAAAATAGGAATATGCTGTGAGGCTTTTGGTGTATAAGCGCTGAAGTGGTTATATTAAAAAAATATATATATAGTATAAAAGAAAGAAGATCACGCAAAGACTGAATCCTTTGGTGTGAGCCTGCTTAATATTGTCCCTTCCACATAAAACTGCATAACAAGAGAGCCAGATCAAGATCAGTTGATTTCTGGATGCTTATTCTCATTGCATTTAAAAGTCTGGAGATTATAGGCGGTGGGACACACCTCCTTTAAGAGGATAGCTCCAGACATGACCAACTGCATACATGAAAACTTGAGAGCACCAGAAGAAAAAAAAAAAGTGAGACTGTGTTACTAGATGGGTGCTGCGAATCCTCTGTAAAGGGGAATGTAGGTACAAAGTGCTGAGAAAAACAATGATCAGAAGACCATCTACAGATTAGCCAGATGCAACACTACAGCAAAGAAAGAGACGGACTGGAGTCAGTGTGAAAAGAACTGATGAAATGAAAGCCTTTGAATCCACCCTGTTTAGAAACGTTGCATGTGGTAACTTCTCCACATATAAAAGCCGCACACTGTACACTGGTGAATAAGACCTCTATACAAATAAAAGCTGGGTGGAATTAAATTATGGACGAGTCTGGTTCACCACACCTAATCTCCGCGATGCTGTTTTTGAGAGAACGTTAATGTGATCGTTCTAAGACAGATCACGATAAAAGGAGATGCCAGTAATATTAAGAGATGGTGAAATAATGAACTCCATGTTGCTAATGGTAAGGGGACAGTCATGTGGGAGATTAGGCCGAGTTGAAAGATGTATGAAATGAGTCTCCCATGTATCAGAAGTCAGATATTTTCTTTTCCTCTAGCAGCAATAGACGACAAAAACATATGCGTGCCAAAGCCTCATCCCGTGTTTGCCGTACTTTTGTAATGAATAATGTGAGAACTGAGTGGATAATTGGAAGGTGCAATCAGTATATGACTACACCTTTAAATGTACAGCCCAGTGGCGACTAATGACGAGGAGGAAGAGTGTAGGTAAAAAGACAGAGCCAAGGAACACCGCTCTTGACAGTTTTGGCCATTACAAATGCAGTTGTAAAGAAACAGTAGAAGAAATTTCAGTTAAAGGCACAGAAGGAGGCACTGAAACCATTATATGGATGTTTGGGTGCCCTGCTCACAGCAGCAGCGTCAATCAAAGGCCAAGGGGGAAACACTGGATCCACTGACTCCAGACCTTCCATGTTCCAGTCAAACTCCTCATTCAGCAACCGGTTATAATGCTCTCTCCAGGCGTTTTTAATATCCTCACTGTTCAGAATTCTTTCCTTCTTCATTCTTCACACACAGTGCACCTGTGATATCTGTTTCCCCTCTTCATCTGATTTGCCACCTCAATTATCATATTATTCCTTTCAGCACTATTTAGGTTACTCAGTAGAGGCCTCCGATGCTCAGATTTTGTCCTGTATATCTCTTAGCCCTACGCTTGGCAACTAAGTACACTGCAGCACTTTGTTACCAACACTTTCCCATTCCCAGATGAGCCTTCTTTTCTCCCTAACTGCAGCTTCAACACCTTCATCCCACCACCATGTTATTTGTCTTGGGGAACCCCTTGTCCATCCATACATTGAATCAGTAATTCTTAAGAGATTTTTCTTGAGAGCCCTGTACTGTTCATTAACAATTCTGTCAACAGTTCCCTGTTCAGCCACCACTCTACTCATCACACTATAGAAGGCATCCTTTACTGCTTGGTTTTCCAACTTTCATGCTTTCCTCCTAGGTGCATAGGTTCTCTTCTTCTTAAGCACCATGTCACTTACCAATAATTTGTGTTGCTGCACACACTCTTCGCTCCCTATAACTTTATCATCCCTCACCAACCCCTTATTAGCCCTCCTGACCAGGAAATAGTCTATCTGGCTACTATTTCCCCAATACTCGTATGTAATCAACCTACCCTATTCCTCAAGTGCGTGTTGCACACAATCATGTTAATTGCTTCTTCAAGCTCGAGTATCCTTTCCCCTTTCACATTCCTTGTACCATATGCACATCTCCCATGTACCCCTTCATATCCTTGAGCTGCTTCACCTACATAACCATTTCAGCCCCCTCCAAAAACTACTGTATTTTCTCTCCATTGACCCATTTTTTTTCCAGTGAACCTATTTTCTCACCATACTGCACACCAGCTCTGCACGTGGACCTATTTTCTCACATGAACCTCTTTCCTCTTGTTTTTACCCACTGGACCTGTTTCCACTTAGGCCCATTTCCCCTGACGACATATCCCCCATGGACGTATTTTCCCATATGGGCCTATTCCCACCATGGACCCATTTACCCCGTGGACCTATTCGCTAGTGGACCCCCCCCCTCCTCCAACCACACACCTACCCATCCAGCCAGTGTAGCAAGACCATCTCTTAGCTAGTCCTCCAGAAAGCTATCCACCCATCCAATCAATAAGTCTAAAGCCCTCCACCGCCCCCCCCTCCCCGCGTCAAACCCACCCAACCAGCCCAACCCACATCTTCCACCCACTCAACTCACATCACCGACCCACCCACCTACAGTATCTCACCCCACCTGCTCCACTCATGCACTCCAACCAGCACACCTGTCCACTTACCATACCCACCCACCTCACTTGTTCGAGTAGGTCATCCTTAACGAAGTGGGTCATCTGCACTCGGTCTTGCATTCATGACTTTCATAGCAGGAGAATATACAGAGAAATTACCATGCTGTAAATTTTCAGCAGCCCATCACCGTGCCATCTGTTAGTAAGTAATTTAGGTCCTAGATTGACAGCATGACATGAATGAAAATTGTATAGAGTAACTCATTTAACAAGATATGAGTTATAACTAATATATAGATTACCATCATTCATACAAAACATGAGATATACTGAAGTTAACTTCCTTCCTAGAGGCGTTTTAATGTAATAATACGAATATCATTTGATTTTAATGTATAAACACATTCGAGAATACTAATCCAATTCACGAAAAAACAATGTCCATTTTTTTAAGTAAGAGAACAAAGGAGGGAAGAACACATGAAAAAAAATTTATGAGAATCCTGCTTTCTTCTCTAGTTATATGAAAATTTTTAATTATGATCCTGTATATTTTTCTGGTGTTACCCTCAAAATAATGAATATATAGTTATAATTTCATTCTTGACATCACCAAATGATTGAATTTCATTCATTCATCATCTAATCCTGTGCTGCCCCATGAGAAGCGTAGACGCTCAGGGCTAGGCATGTTGGTCCTAACATTAAAGATGAGACTGACCAGCTTCACTCATCCCTGAGTGGTATTACGTGAGCATTAAACCTCAACCACCCCTTGGATGTAAACCTGCACCGACTCAATCCGATAAGAGCGCCTTAATTACCCACTAAACCACCAGGCGCCATAATCTGGTTATATGGTTACCACCCAGTGTTGCAAATGGTTTCCTGTTGTACAGGAAACTATTTGGCTTGTCACTCATTGTAGTCACTCGTAGCCAGAAGGAAGAGGAAAGACTGAAGAAAAGAAAGACAGAAGAGGAAGGAAGGAAATAAGAGAGGAAAGGGCAGTCATCCGTGAGCAGCACTATATCAAGTGAGTGGATGGTGAGCACCCCCACCTACCACTAACGATTAAATCAATTATGTTATTTAACTCTAGTGTTGAAGGGACTGATTAAGGCCGTCCAGATCGAAAAGTCTGTACTACGGAAAACAAAACTCCCTGAAGAAAATAATATAAATAATAAGTGATCAGATTAAATAATTTTAACTATTGTATGATACTGTAAGTATCCCTAACTACTTTATGATTGTTAAGATATTCCTGCCGCTGGGAGTGACGGGTGTCAGTGGGGTGCTGATGCTGTCTGTTGCACACTCATCCCAGGTCCACGACAGTCCAGTCAGGCAGAACTTTCTGCTGACGGCACTCTCAACCACCACCGGGTGTCCATCCGTGAACAACTGGGAAAATAGTAAAAATGATGTTAGATAAATACTGTGAATGGCAAACTGCAGCCAAAAATAATTTTGTTCGGTATAGGTCACGTTAATAGTCACACTACTTGGCCTCTGAAGTGTTTTCAGCAGTAGGAGTGAATATTAAAATACAAACGATCTATCTTCAGTAATGCCCACAGCCAAGCCAGCTATTATGGGTACTATCAGACACTAATGTAATACATGTGGATCATCAGATCTTCAATTTTATACACACTGTGAATGTGATGGTGCAGAGCCACTGTGTACTGTAAGGGGTGGGTAAAACTTTGGCAGGAAAGGCTGTGGTTTTTTTTTTTTTTTTTTTTTTTTTTTTTTTTTTTTAAGCAAAAAGACGGTCGGGTTATCGTGTAGCCCTCAATAACAACCAAGCGTTCTGTACATCACAGTGGATGGCTACAAGGGAAAAAGTTAAATAAAATGTTACTTTACCAAAAACAAAGCCTACAAGATTCACACTAGGACCTTGCCTAGTGTGGCTATGTCTCCAGGTGCTACTAATCTTAAGCCTATGTCCCACTGTCAGGAACTTCCCACGACACGCCACGATCCTGATGTCTTCGTGTGTCGCCGCATGTCGTCATGAGTAACGTGGCGTGACTTAGTGATGACGTAGCGTTGACGTGGAGAACTTGGTCATTCTTCGCCGTTCTTGGTGCACTACGACAATTCTTGGAATGTTCAAAAACTGTTGGCGTGGGCGCCGACAAGGAGGAGAACGTGACATGTCGCGACGGTAATGTCATTTGTCTTAGCTGTGACTTAGCGTGTATTAGCGTGTCTTAATTTGTCGTAGGTTGTTGTAGCTTGTCCTTTAGGTGTGACTTGAGTTGTCGTAGCAATAACTTGGAGATCGGATCCCGAAGACCCGCTACGACACACGAAGTTATACCTATGACAAGCAAAGTTATACCTAAAACACACTATGACAACTTACAACACACTACGTGGCGGTGTCTTGGCGTGACGTGGAGTCAAAGTGACCGTTATTTTTTAACTGAGGGATGATCGTAGCATGTTGTCAGGATAACGTGACGCTTCCATAGCGTGTCGTGGGATGTCGTAGCAATGTCTTTGTGTGTCTTGGCACTAATGTGACTTTGTCGTGAAATGGCAGTTTAGGCATATCATTTGAGGTATGATCGTGGCATTTCACCAAGATCATACGTCGAGGGTAAGATCGTGGTGATCGGGGCCGTTCTCGAAGATGAACTTGAATATGGAACACGAGAATGACTGTGATGGTACCTGGCTCCTGCACTTGCCACACTCATGCCCCCCACACAGACGGGGTTCCTGACACCCGTAGTTACTGCAGATGTGAGTTTGTGAACTGATTGTTTGATGTTTAAGTAATGACAGAAGCACAAGCAAGGAATCTTACTAACGACTTCAGCTCAATAAATTTAAATAATGAAGTGTTCAGTGTACAAAAAGCAATCCTGTACATGACTTTCCATTGTGTAGTATTTAGTAGATACATGACAGATGACACTGCAAACAGGAAATACATTTTACACAAAATAAGCCCTTTATACACAACTTATATTCAATAACTTTAGTTGTAAAAGGTTTTGGATGTAAAAGCGTAAAGAAGGAATCTTGTACACAACTTTGGTAGTATAGTATTTGGTAGCTCTAAGAGTTAAGATAACTGTACAAACAAGAAATAAATATTACACGAGTAATGCTCATGCTACACAGCTTAATCTTTATATGCTTTGGTTATCATGTGTTCTGTAAACAAAATTATAAGTAACAAATAATGTAAATTTTGGAGGTGTAGTATTTTGTGCCTGAAAGAGTGAGGGTTACAATACAAACAGGAAAAATTTTTTACAAGATGTAAGCTCATTATTCACTACTTAAGCTGAAGAAATTTTGTGAATAACAATACCGTTTCACAGCACTCCTGGAAGCTCATGCCCACAACACACAAAGTGTTCTTGGGGTCCTTGGCAGCGTCGTAGAAGCAGCACAAAGGACGGGTCGAGGCCCCGGTTGCAGAACTCTGAGCAGTTTCTGACAAACACCTCAGACTGACGGAGGGTGCCCTTGTTGTCTGAAAGAAGAGATATAGCACACTGACGGTGTGAAAATAATGCTGTTAATATGAGATGGTGCCGATATATCAAATAGGAAAGGGAGAAAAAACACCGTGAGGAAGTGGGAACTGACTCGCCCGTATGGAAATGAGGCCGATATTTGAAAGGGAAATTAAAAACGTAAAACCTCAGGGCACTAAAATCAGTCAGTATTGTTAGAATTCTGTCTGCATTATGGGAACGCTTTCGATATCCATAGGAAAGAGAGCAACTTTATGGACTGTGCAGGTAATATACAAGTGTAACCGATATCTGCAGTAACACCTAGAAGTAAAAGCTGTGCAAAGATCTTAGAATGGTGCAAATGAAAACTAACTAACTTTCAGCAGCTACCATTATCCCATGCTGACTGAATAGTGCTACTGCTAATTCATAAGATGGAAGTATCATAATCATGCTACATTATTTTGTGTTCTAGAGAATGGTTTGGACATGTTGAGAGAATTGAGGAGGATAACTGGATGTGAGAGTCACAAGTGTGAATGGGGAGGGAAGAGCGGCCAGAGGATGACGTAGAAAGACTTGGGATGGCTGGGTGAAGTTGTGCATAGAGACCGCCAAGATAAGGGGACTGAGCACAGAAATGGCACTAGAGAACTGTCATCGGGTGAAAAGACCCACACAGGCCTGCACGGTCAGTGGTTTGTAACTATATACGTAAACACAGAACAATTTTTATCCAACTTGAATTCTCTTCTCAGGTCTAACTAAAACTGTTGTATTAGCATGAATCGCACAATTTCAACTTGTAGATAAATTTAATCGAAAGTGTCGTAGTTTATAAGGAATACTGAACGTCAGTCTAAAGAACAGTTACTGTTACTGTGGTACCTTTGTCAGGGTGGGGCCAGTAGGACAAGAAGCCGAGACATTTTTTGCCAATAGGTAGACCATCCAAGGAGTAGCCCAGGTCGGTCATGGGGTGCTGACTCACACACACAGGCCATACCACATCTAAGGAAATAAATTATTATATAAATAAATGAAAATTATATAAAACATCGAAGCTCTGCAGTTAAAAATAAACAATAAATAGACAAATACAGTCATGCAAATATAGAAATAAATAAGCATATTAATATAAATTGGTAAATGGGTGAAAACAAATGTCAGTGTATGATCAACTAAGAATATACACAAAAAAACTAATATATACTCAAATAACTAGTGGGATCTTAATTCCTTTTCTGGTGATAATGGTTAGAACACCTCAGTTATAGAACGCATCCCCGTAACGTGACTGGAGGGTTTTTGCTTGTGTAATGTCACCAAGGGGAGTAGGCTGGTCATCTACCCTTACGTGTTGTGGAAAACTAAGGCCTAGGCTCTTATCACTACACGCCGAAGGGAATTGGCTGATATATATTATATATTTAACACATGAAATTTTATAGATAGATAGATAGATAGACAGATAGACAGATAGATAGATAGACAGACAGACACATAGATAGATAGATATAGATAGATAGATACAGATAGATAGATAGACAGACGGACAGATAGATAGATACCATAGTTAGACAGATATACGGCATACAATATCAACCGAAGTCCAAGTCCAGTTTAATCGAATGACAAAATAATTTGTAGGTTCAGTTTCACTGAACCTCGGGCTCTTGATGCTGCTTCTGCTTACTCAAAGTATCTGGCGGTAAAAGGGCCACCGACTCTTTACATTGGGTAATGACCAGACAGCCAACAATTGGACATCTGGTGGTCTAGTGAGCCAAGGTGATTTAACGTAATGTGATCTTGAATGGCTTAAGTCCGAGGGATAGTTGCAATTTGTTGTACTCATATCATTCAGCGTTACTGAGCACCCTCACCTAAAACTACTGGACTAAACTTCCTAGCGCTGGACCCCTATACTTCTGATGGGGCAACAGAGGTCTAATGCCGTTAGGAATGAGGAGTTTCTGCATTAAGGTGCATTTCATCTGGCAATCTTTTGACAGTTCTACTTTCGTTATTTATTGTTCCAGCTTCTGGATCCCTCCGACCTGTTATGTCACTGGTACACACAGTTTGGGTCTCATCACACTGAGGTCAGACCCTTACGTATTTTGACCCAGAATGTCCACTTGTGTTGGTCGAGATATAAGTTAGCAGAAAACACTTCGTTTCACTGGGTCACGCTCTGGCCATTACTGCTCTGACTGTCACGTACATTATAATTATATGACAATGAACAGAAGCTTTCCAGGACGTGGTTCAGGGAAGCGAGATGTTCATTTCCCAGGTTTCATGCTGACGTACTCTATCTCACAGTTTGTGTCAATACACTACCGATTCTGACCTTCGTGTGACAAGGTCCTTAGGATTCTGCCTGGACTTTCTTGGCTCGAGTACAGCAGGCTCCTCCAGGATAAAGACAGCCAAATTGTAGTCTACTTGTACCCCGTGCTTGGTCCGTACCGTCACAAGAGATGTGATATTCTGCACGCCTGTAGAGTTCGTCTACTGGTGCTGCCAAAGTGTCGCAATCCTCTCCCTGTTACATGATGTCACGCTAATTACTTGCCTTCAGTGGCCTAATGATGGACTTAATACAATGGTGTAAAATCTGAATGGCTTGAATCGACTGCAGAGTGTGAAACTCATAGGAGTACTTAATAATGAATGGTGTATAATTCTTAGGTGTTCTGAATAATGAATGGTGTATAATTCATTGGTATACTTAAAAAATGAATGGTGCATAATTCATAGGTGTACTTAATAATGAATGGTGTAAAATTCTCAGGTGTTCTTCAGAATGAAAGGTGTTTAATTCTTAGATGTAGTTAATAATGAATGGTGTATACTTCTTAGATGTAGTTAATATTGAATGGTGTATAATTCTAGCGGTAGGTGGTGGCGACCATCATCCACTCACTTGATGTAGTGCTGCCTACTTCTTCCTTAGCCTTTATCATTCTTTTTCTGTGCCTGCACTCCTCTCTTCCTATTTCCTCCATCTTTCCTGTCACTACTTATTGCTTTTCTTTCCGTTACAGGTGGCTTTACATTAAGTGACAAGCCAAATGGTTTCCTGTAAGCCAAGAAACCATTTACAACGCTGGGTGGTAACCATATAACCGAACCATACGTGCTCCCTACGTGTCAAGTGGGTTGGTGGAGGGTTAGTGCCCCTCCCTGTAAAACAAATAACTGGGTCAAATGGCCACCCCGTACGGGATTATGGCGTCTGGCAATAGATAGATAGTATAATTCTTAGGCGTAGTTAATGAATGGTGCATAATTCTCAGATGTAATTAATAATAAAAGGTGTATAATTCTTACATGTAGTTAATAATGAAAGGTGTATAATTCTTAGGCGTAATTCTCAGATGTAATTAATAATAAAAGGTGTATAATTCTTACATGTAGTTAATAATGAAAGGTGTATAATTCTTAGGCGTAGTTAATGAATGGTGTATAATTCTTACATGTAGTTAATGAATGGTGTATAATTCTTACATGTAGTTAATAATGAAAGGTGTATAATTCTTAGGCGTAGTTAATGAATGGTGTATAATTCTTACATGTAGTTAATAATGAAAGGTGTATAATTCTTAGGCGTAGTTAATGAATGGTGTATAATTCTTACATGTAGTTAATGAATGGTGTATAATTCTTACATGTAGTTAATAATGAAAGGTGTATAATTCTTAGGCGTAGTTAATGAATGGTGTATAATTCTTACATGTAGTTAATGAATGGTGTATAATTCTTACATGTAGTTAATAATGAAAGGTGTATAATTCTTAGACGTAGTTAATGAATGGTGTATAATTCTTACATGTAGTTAATAATGAAAGGTGTATAATTCTTAGGCGTAGTTAATGAATGGTGTATAATTCTTAGATGTAGTTAATAATAAAAGGTGTATAATTCTTAGGCGTAGTTAATGAATGATGTATAATTCTTAGATGTGGTTAATAATAAAAGGTGTTTAATTCTTAGGTGTTGGGAATAATGACTGGTGTACAGTTATTAGGTGTGGTTAATGATGACTGGTTTACAATTCTGCGGAGGACTTGCTTATGAATGATCCATAATACATGGAGGGATATAGTTAATGTGGTAAGTGTGCGTGACCACCATCCATTCACGTGATGTCGTACTACCTTCATGTGCCTCAGAGTCTACACTGACTGACAAATGAACTGTTCCTGTACCGCAAAAAACTAATTACTACACTGGGTGGTAAGCAGATAAACAAATGAACACCTGTTGGGCTATTGGGTTAAATCGTTCCAAGTGGGTCTGGCTCATACAAGTTAAAAGCCAGGGGTTGGTGGGGGATGTTGTTCACGTGCTGCTGCTCCGGAAAGATCAACTGGCCACCATCACATTCAAAGTTTTGACGGAGTGGCCTAACCCCGGTGCCCTAAGCTCATGATGATACAACAACGGACTGGGTGAGGGATGATTGGATGGAATTTGCTGATGAACACTATGATTCTATTGTAACCCTTTGAAGCTATGTATGATTCTTTTGTGGCACTGATAAATTGTATCACTGACCTGATTAATAGATTATGTGGTAGGTGGGGGCGCTCACCATCCACTCGATGCAGTGCTGCTCTCGGGTGTCTGCCCTTTCCTCTCCTCCTTCCTTCTCTCGTTCCTTCCTCTTCTGTCTTTCTTTACTCCATTCTTTCCTCGTCCTTCTGCCTTCGGATGGCTTTGAATTCTCTCTCCTGTCTTTCTTTCCTTCATACGTTCCTCCTCCTTCTGCCTATGGGTGATTCTATTCTGAGTGACAAGCCAAATGGTTTCCTGTACACCAGGAAATCATTTACTAAGCTGGATGGTAACCATATAACCAAATTATGGCGCCTGGTGGTATTAGTGGGTAATTACGGCGCTCCAATCAGATTAAGCCGGTGAAGGTTTATATCTAAAGGATGGTTGGGGTTTACTGCTCACGTAATGCCACTCAGGGATGAGTGAGGCTGGTCACTTTCATCTTCAAAGTCAGGACCAACTTGCCTAGTCTTGGGCTCCTACGCTCCTCATGGGCCAACGTAGAATGGATGATGGGTGTATATATATATATATATATATATATATATATATATATATATATATATATATATATATATATATATATATATATATATATATATATATACAATACATATATTACATTTATGGAGGTATGTATATACTAGCTATTGTACAAGTATACACTAGCTAGTGTCCCGAAGACGAAATCCTTGCCTTGTGCACCGGATTCTGTGTCTTGTGTTAATCTTGGGTTTTGCAGTCACTCAGTCAGAATCTGTGATTCTTTCACTGGCAGGTATTAAGGTGCAATTAATCCTTTAGCATGTTAGGATTAATTTGTCGTTTTTCGCTTCCTCCCTGCATCTCAAGTTATATATCTCTGCCCACCAACCTATTCAGCTACCTACCTCACTGTCTACCTACCTTCCTGCTTACCTACTTACCTATGTCCTTGCCTACCTATCTCCCCACTTACCTTCCTTGTTGTTTATTTCCCTGCCTACCTCCCTGACTACACCCCTTCCTACTTACCTTCCTACCTATCTCCCTGCCCACCTCTGACTACACTTCTACTTACCTTCCTACCTGTCTCCCTGCACACCTTCCTGCCTTCCTCCCTTGTTGAACTTCTTACCTACCTACCTCCCTACTTTCCCCTCTGCCTACCTGTCTACATACTTCCCTACCTGCCTACCTAGCTTCTTACTTGCTCACTTCCCTACCTGTCTAAGTATCTACCTACCTGCCTCCCTGTTTACCACCATGCCTAACACCCTATCTACCTAACTACCTGTCTCCCTGCCAGCTTCCCTACCTACCTAACACTCTAGCTACCTCCCTACTTACCTACCTCCAACATTTACTGAGGCAGCGACACGGGAACGTATTTATTCATTTATTCATTTATGAGTTGTACCATTATAAAGGCAAACGTTACTGTATGTTGAACATCCTTGCCACTAATACCAGTGTTATGCCCATACTGATATAAATGCAGACTTTACTGCATGACAAAGATATTCCTTGTGTCACAGCGTCCTTGGGATTGATCTAAGCGTGTTGACCACTCTGATGAAGGCACACCGGCAGGTGGGGAGGATTCATATCACACTGCAGTCGTCAAAATCGGTCCATCATTGCACCCTGTAGAGCGCTAAAGAACAAGTGGACAAAGCCTTCCGTTTCGTCTTCGGGAATAAATGTTGGATTGACGTACGTGGATGCAATAATGACTGATGTATAATTCTCTGTTGGCCTTGCTTAGGCTTTATGATAAATGATGAATAATTCATGGGTGGACCTAGGAGGACTTTAGACCCATTGATAAACCATGCATAAACAGGTGGACTTTGGAGGAATTACTGATGGATAACTATCATTTTTTGGTAATTTACATAAACTCAGAAAGACTTAAACGAACGTATATACAACATATAACTTACTCAGGCAGGGAGCATCCTTTAAGAGAGAGGACGTGTCGATCACTTATCAGGAAGCCAAGGCACGTTTCAACCCCGGAACTCCCTTCTGATGGGGGAATATTTAATGGTTTAGTCTCCCTTACAACCAGCAATTTTATTTAACTTAGAAATGCCTCTGTCCTTTTACGTTAAACACTCAAAGCAAAAACACTGGACTTTTATTCTGACTACCAATATGCAATTCTGTTTAACGCAGGATTGACTTTTTCCATTCTTTAATCCCGTGAATCTGGATGCAGTCTTGTTTATTCCTGCAGGTGGCATATTGATTTCTTTCATTTCAGGAATGGGTCTCAGATTGAAGGGGTTTATTGGCACAATTATACAGTTATTATTTAGCCACTCAGTTTCAAAAAGTCTACCGTAAGATGACCTCTCCCCCCCCCAAAAAAAAAAAAAAAAAAGTCAGAAAATGGCTATGAAAACATGAAAAAACAACCGCACGCTCCCTTGCCGAGTGGGTGAACACTTTAAGGATCGTATGACCCACTCCCTACTCAATAAAACAGTCTGCATTAAAAGGAATACTAGTCAGCTTGTCTTCACATGACGGAACTTCGCCACTCCCCCATTTTGAATATCATGTCGTGGTTGCATGAAATTCAATGGACCTTCGTCATGGGGTATGTATACTGTAAATCTCTCTGTTTACTAAGTACGTGAACCTACAACAGACTCCTCTGAAACGCTGAAATGTTAATAAATCAAAACAAAAAAACCTTAATACATATAATGAAAACGTCAGCATATCAGATTCAAGACAAAGCAAAATCAAAACAAAGCAAAAAGCAAAACTTGAAGCATATAATGAAAGCGTCAGTAAATCAAATTCAAAACAATTTTTTAGTTACATCAGAAACAAAAAGGTTCAACTCTGACATAAGGTCCATTGGTTTTAACAACTGAACAGCCAACTAAAGATGCAAATGAAATGGCTAAAATTCCCACCGCTTTCTCTGTATCTGTGTAAATGTTCGATATTCCTTCCTTTTCCCTTGTACATGCAGAAAAGGGTACCAATATTATCAACATTATGCGAGAGAGAGAGAGAGAGAGAGAGAGAGAGAGAGAGAGAGAGAGAGAGAGAATGTGTTTTTGCAATAAACTTAAGATCAAAAGAACACCGGTGCCAGATCTTCTACCAGCATCAATGGCAGTAAGAAATGAAATATCCAAGTCTTTTGCTCAAATTTTAATATATCATTAAGGAGTGGTTTTGTACTGCATGAGAAACTAGCAAAAGTAATTCTAGTATTCAAATGGGGTAGTAAAGCACAACCAGGAAAATACCGTCCACTTAGTTTAGCATCAGTGGTACACAAGTTGTTGGAAACCATCATAAAAAAAAAAAAAAAAGTTAAGCATTTAGAACAAAATCTCATGAAAGACTCACAGCATCAGGAATAATTGATCACGTCTAAATAGTCTCCTTGATTATTTCAGTAATATTATTGATATGTACAGTAAATCGAATTCTGTTACTGTAATCTAACTTTATTTATCGAAAACATATGACAATGTCCCCCGTAAGAGATGCCTTCAGAAGTTTAGAGTCTGTGGTATCAATGGCAATGTGCACTGGAAACTGGCTCACGTCACGTAAACTGACAGTTGTAATAGGGCAAGGGATCAGATTCGATGAGTGTCACAAATGAGTGCACAAGGTTCAGTTTGGGGGTTTCATAGTTTATAATTTATATCGATGATACTGCCAACGGTTTGCTTTGTAAAATAACCAATTTGCTGAAGAAACAAAAATCGGTAGCAGAGCAAAAACACTCGAGGAAAGGCAGAAAATTCAGAGATATTTTGACAAATTGTTCAACCGAGGTAAATTATAGCAAATGGAGTTTAATACTGACAAGTGAAAATTCCTCAATAATAGGAGGAAAAACGAAGAGTTACCTAAGCTATAGATAAAATTCAATTCAGAAATGTAAACAAAGAAAAAGATTAGTGGTACTCCTGATTTAAAACAGTCAACAATGCACGGATGCCAGAAAGAAAAACAAACTAGTTGGATTCAAAGAACATTCAATTTCAAATCAGAGAATATCATCACCTTATTACTATGTCCTCATCTGGAGTACTTCGTTTAGTTTTGGTCACCCTATTACAAAAACGATATGGAAAATTTAGAGAAAATACAGTAAGGAGTGACAAAAACGACATCAAGAATGATAAATCAACCAAATTAGGTAAACTTAAAAGAGCTTACGTAATAGAGATTATCAAAGCGTAGACCGTACGAGGAAATTAAATTGAATCAAGAGTATAAGACTTTTAAATGACAAGATAACATGGTGCGGTAGTCAATAAGCACTTTAGATATGATTTAAGAACATAGAATTATTAGCAGTTTCCAGTAAAATTATGCAATTCATTTCCTTTCCCTTCAACTGTTGTAAACATAGGGAACACACTGCCTAGGAATGTGGAAGTTGCTATGGTGCGAGTATTTACAAATCAAAGTAGCTTGGACAGGTTCCTAAACTCGAATCCCCACTTAAATATAGTCATAGGTGAATTTCTAAAAATCTGGCTCATAGTTTTCTTCTTACCTTTTGATAAAGAAGAATACTGCTACTGCACGATATTGTTAGTAAACTGGTGTCCATTTTCCCTTAAATATTAAGATACAGCAGAATAGCGGTTTAACTTTCACTATTTCTGTGTGAAATTTTACATGACAGCATTTCTCTTGTTGATGGTAGCGTCCGGCAAATAACTGTATTTCCTGCCGGTTACTTCGGTTAAGAGGGTCTGATATATATAATTATATTTTTTTTCAAGGAAGAAGGAACCAAAGGCCAGGAGCCATCAAACCGTTCCTTCCATGAACAAAACAAAAACACAAATTATAGAGAGCCAAATTCAAGATCCGTTCATTTCGAGATGTCTGGACACGACTGCGTTTGGACAGACTGAAGATCACAGGGAAAGTAGGAATGATACAGAGGAGACAGTTCCAGAGTTGACCTGTTGCATTTTCAATGAAAGATTGGGTTGTAATGGTTAACTCTTGCATTATAGAGTTGGACAGAAAAAGAGTTGAGAGTTTGTTGATGGACGGGGTGCTAAGCAAGCCTTCAATGTAGAGGTGGAGGGATGCAAGCAGACAGTTCAGAGGAGCAGTGACCAAGTTGAAGTTGCGATAGAAAAGAGATAAAAGATGCAACAGTGTGGCGAAGAGACAAAGCGTTGAAGGAAGCCATGTAAGAGAAGAGTTAATGAGACGAAAAAGCCTTTGACTCCACCTTTTGTTGAGAAGAACTGTATGGGGAGCCTCCTTCCACACATGAGAGTTGTACTCTACACAGGGGCGAATAAAATCCGTGTGTAAAGTCAACAGCTGTGCAGGGGTAAAGAAGGTACGGAGTTGGCTTAGCACATCTAATAATCTCTTGGAAGCAGATTTTTGACAAGAAATGTAATCTTTCCAAGATAAATTCTGAGAGAATGAAACCCCAAGTATGTTAAAACGATGATGCAGGATTGAGCTGGAAATTATTAAACATTAGTGGGTAGGCTTACTCCTGTGGAAGATTTTTCTCGGGTTAATAAGTTTAAGAACTGGGTTTTTTGATGCATTAAAAACAATAAGATTATTTCTTTTACCCCAGTCAGATAAGAGGCAAGTCAGACATTAGGTGTGCCTGTTAGCCTCATCCCCTGTTTGGTGAAGTAACTGCTGAGATGGACGTTGAAAGGGAGCCCTGTTAAACTCTTTTAACTCTTCTCTGCTAACATACAACCTCGAGAGGGTCATTAGGCCTATTGCCGTTTGCTACTATCATTTGTACTCCCTTTGAACACTTGGCCATTAACCAAGCCGAAAGGAGTTAAGGATGGGTCTGACAGGCGTTAGAGCAAACGTGGTATAGTTGTCACAACCATAAAAGGGTTAATGATGCCAGCACATCAACACTTCTATGACCCTACTACTCACTCTCAGCTGAATAAACACATGTGGGGTTCCATGCTGGGAATGATCATCTGATAGGCCACGACCGTCAAGACGGCTACTGTGACGATAGACGCGAATCTCGTGTGGTTAGGAAGTATACAAACTCCTCCTCCATACCGGTTTATTTCTCCATTCTGCTCATTTACTTTATTCTTGATATTCATGCAATCTATGACAACATTAAAAAGATGTAAGCGAAAAAAAAAAAAAAAGAATAATGGGCAGGTTGGGAAATAAATGTTTAAGGGAAACGTGGTAGGAAGCCTTTTCCCGACGAGAATACGAACTTCTATGCTGAATAAAATCACCTGGATTGAACTGGAACGAAATAATGAAAACGAGACCGAAAAAGAGGGGATAACAATTTTATTTTCACCACCGTCACAAGGCTTTTCTTTATATCAAGAGTGCCTAACCGTCCTCTAAAAGCTTATTACCAGCCTTCTTTTATTATCACTTCAGTACAACCAGCTCTTTCATGCTCTCCAGTAAATCATTTTCTACTATTGTCAAAAAGAAAATTCAATGAAGAAATTGACTACAAACTTAGTGATCTTCTGAGAGAGAGAGAGAGAGAGAGAGAGAGAGAGAGAGAAATTCATTAAAATGATAGAGACTGAAAAGAACGAAAAATACCGTCACCGTATGATGAAATTACCACCGGAGACAAAACACTTATGATATTAAAACTAAGAAAGCAAAAGTGTGTACCAGCACCCACACTTGATTAACTCTGTTAAGCATGTAATGATGATGATGAAACATTTATGGGTGTTTTGAATTACCTTTTGCCTTACACTCTGTGAGATGAAGGCTAAATTCCTTTGTAACAATTACAGGTTTTCCATATATGGCCATAAAAACATTAGGCTCTTTCTACTAGAAGCATTAGGTAACTTAGTTTCACTAAAAGGGCCATTGAAGAATTTAGATTACGATCTTATAGTCCAAGAGCTGGGGACCATTTAATTAACAAAATGTACCAGATGTTTTGTTGTCTTTTTTTGAAAAGCGTGTACCTTGGGGCATTTTTTTTTTTTTTTATAAATAACAGAACGGAGGAAGGAAAAACAAATGAGTAAAAAAAAAAAAATCCATACGCCAGATTACTAGCGTCCTCTGTTTACATGAAATATATGTAACAAAGTAGACTTGAACAGTTGTGGGCAGAAACTTGGAGTGAAAACAACTCTGGGGGAAGCTGAGTTCCAGAGAGATGCAGTTCGGGGAATGAAAAAATTCTGATAGGCAGAAGTTCTGCAATATGGCTGAGTGACATTCCAGTCATGAGCGCTACCAGATGCCCGTGTAGCACGAGGGAAGGCATGGAGAGGTGGCACCATGGACGCAACTTCGTCTGAACATTTGCCAAAAAAAATCTGTAAAATAATGCAAGGGAGGCAAACATTCCTTCTTACTTGCAGGAGAGTGTAGTTTATATGTAATGGCAGGGTTGTTAATGATTCTAACAGCTTTGTTCTGAATTTTGAGTCTGGATTGTCTTAATGCAACCTCTCCACAACCATTCCACAAAAGAGTGAGGAATATTCAAGAAGCTGAGAGCGCACATGACTCTTATAAAAATTATGTTGGCTACAACTGCTCATTCGGAGAAGAAAGTTACGGACTCTGTACAATAATCCAAGTTTCTTTGAGGTGGTTTTAGCAAGTGATCTGACATGAGAGGAGGTCCAGCTGAGGGCACTGTTAGAGTGAGACGCCAAGAATGTCAATACTTTGGAGATGGGAATATTAGCCCAGCACTGGAAGGCAATGTACGAATCTGGCAATATCTGTCTATTAGTAAACTGTATATATTTACTTTTTACTAGAATTAAAAGAGACAAGGTTGTTTTGTCCCCATTCACTGATTGTAGATAGATCCTGATTTATGAAGATGGCTGTACTGAGTTGAGAGGTGGAGATATTAGACTTTGTAAATGGATGTCTGAGTGTGAATGAACTATGTAGTGTTGAGTCATCTGCATATGGAGTGAATGGGATTGTGGGTGACAGATAAGAGATCATTAATATGAACCCAGAAATAGGGTTGGCATCAGAACTGATCCCTGCGGCACGCGCCGGCATTAATTAAGTGAAAATTGGAATATACATCTCATCTATTTTTACTCTTATTTTCCTCTGTCACTAAGATAAGAAAGAGGAAAATCAAAGGAACAAAAAGATGTTAATCCATTCCAAGGGAGTTT
>NC_136954.1:43680350-43750409 GCF_032717465.1 Coenobita brevimanus | reverse complement strand
AGAGAGAGAGAATTTTACAAGTTCCTTCAACTTGTACTACAAGTTCATCGAGAAGGCTGCCATCTTTAATTTTTTTTTTTTTTAATAACAGAACAGAGAAAGGAAAAACAAACGAATAAATGAAAAAAAATATCCATGCACCAGATTACTGGTGTCCTCTGTTCATAAAATATCTGTAACAGTTAGACTTGAACAGCTGTAGGCTGAAGTTTGGAGGGAAACAACTATAGGGAAGCGAATTCCAGAGAGACACAGTTCGGGAAATGAAGAATTCTGATAGGCAGAAGTTCTGCAGTATGGCTGTGTGACATTCCAGTCATGAGCGCTGCCAGATGCCGGTGTAGCACAATGGAAGGCATGGAGAGGTGGGACAATAGTTGCAATTTCGTCTGAGCATTTGCCATAAAAATATCTGTAAAATAATTCAAGGGAGACAACATTCCTTCTTACTTGCAGAGGAGGTAGTTTATTTGTAATGGCAGAGTTGTTAATGATTCTAACAGCTTTGTTCTGCATTTGTCTAGTTGTTTTAATGCAACCTCTCCACAACCAGCCCACAAGGGTGAGCAATATTCAAACTGAGAGCACACATGACTTATAAATTATAACTAACAGCTCATCAGCCAAGAAGTGATCTAACATGAGAGGTCCAGCTGAGGGCATTGTTAAGTGAGATGTCAAGAATTTCAATACTTTTGGAGATAGGAATATTAGTAGCACTGAAGGTAATGTACGAATCTGGCAATATCTGTCTATTAGTAAACTGTATATATTTAGTTTTAATTGCATTAAAAGATACAAGGTTGTTTTGTCCCCATTCACTGATCAGAGATAGATCTTGATTTATGGAGATGGCTGTACTGAGTTGAGAGGTAGAGATATTGGACTTTGTAAATGGGTGTCTGAGTGTGAATGAACTGTGTAGTGTTGAGTCATATGCATATGAGTGAATGGGATTGTGGGTGACAGATAAGAGATCATTAATATGAACCAGAAATAGGGTTGGCGCCAGAACTGATCCATGCAGCACGTCGGCATTAATTGAGTGAACATTGGAATATAAGCATCATCTACCTTTACTCTTATTTTCCTGTCACTAAGATATGAAGATATAAAATGAACAAAAGACGTTAGTCCATAGCAAGGGAGTTTGGACAACAGGGAACGGTGCCATACTCTATCAAAAGCTTTAGAAATATCAAGAGCTACTGCATGAGTTTCTTCATGTAGATCAATTGATTGATGGAGATTGAGTTAGGAGATTGAGTATGAAATGATGGTGGATCTTTCATGGCACAAACCATATTGTCTATCACTAATTAAGTTGTTGGATCCAAGATGCTTAACAATGTGCTTATTAATTAATGTTTCAAATACCTTACCAAGAGAAGATGTGACAGCTATTGGTCTGTAATTGGTGAGGTCAGACGAACTTCTCCTTTCGGAATTGGGTGGATATTGGCTTCTTTCCATGTGAATTTGGGAATAAAGAAGTACGTATGCATAGTCTGAATAATTTAGCTAGAACAGAGGCAAGTTCAGGGAATCACTTTTTTCAAAACAATTGACGGAATTCCATCTGGGCCTGAAGCTTTACGATAGGTAAATTGTCTAGGATGGATTTTACGTATCTTGTATTCATTTTAAGTGGGGCAATTTCGGGAGAATCAAGTTCTAGTACTGAGACATTCTGGCTGGTATCGTCTATGCAGGCGAGTTTCTGGCAAAGGTGCTAGCAAAGAGATCTGCTTTCCCACGTGGGTCATTTGTAACGTTATCATCTGGAAGATTTTAGTGTGGGAATGGAAGATGACTTGTTAAAGTTATTATTGAAAGAATTAAGAGTTGACCAGAATGTTCCATCGTCATTAGGGTTGTTAAGTAGTTTTGATGCTTGCTTTTGAAGAAAGTTTGATGTAGATAGATTTAACACAAAGCTTTTGCATGATTTCTAGCAATTTTAAATTGGGAGAGTGATTCAGATGTTTTGGATTTTAAGTGGGTTATATGCTAATGATTTTTGGGCTGTTGCTCTGGCACAGTTGCCATCAAACCATTTTGGAGAGTTCGATCTTTTGGTGAACAGTTGACTTGGTGTGAATAAATCCATACCAGCTAGTATTAAGTCGCAAATGTGGGACTGGGTAGAATTGGGATCACTGGAGAAAAAAGACTGCCATGGAATGTCAGCAAGATAATTTCTAAATTCATCCCAGTTTGCCCTATCAAAGTGCCATCGGGTCACCCTGACAGGTTCAGAACGGGGAGGTGTGGCGGGGTTTACTAACGAGGCTTTGATGAGATTGTGATCAGAGAGTCCAAGTGGTGACAGTACCTCTGTCCTGTATTGACCTGGATTATTTGTCAAGAATAAATCCAAGAGATGGGCATTATGGTCAGGATTATCAGGTATTCTGGTTGGTTGCTTTACCAACTGGGTGAGATTACACGATTCTGCAAAACAGCTCAACATTCTAGACCAGCGTATTCAGTCCTGGCAGAATGCAATAACTATCCAACATTATGTATGTTAAAATCACCCAAAATGGTAATTTCGGTGCTAAGGGCAAGGTTAAGGTTGCTCAACTGAGTGGATATGGACTCAAATACACCGGGGCTCCGAAGAAGCATTAAAGGAACGATAAACTACACAAATATATTTGGCAATGTTTTGACAATTTAGTTTATATAAACAGTAATCAAAACTGGAAGAAGTGAAGTTTAAAACAGTGTCAACTGCATATTGGGATTTGATATAAGAACAGGTGCCGCCCTTGTTACGGAAACTTGTAAGGAGATGGCAACTGGGAAAACAAAATGGAGATATATCGGTAGAGGGTGAGATTTGTGGTTCTGTGGAGGAAAAGGGCCAAAGGGGATATGGACTGAAGAAAAAATAAACTGAGTTTAAATTTGTGGTAAAAGGCCGCACTTTCACCTCTTCGGTGACGAGAGTATCTCCAGAAATAGCAACAGTCGCTGCCGGCGCAGTCGCTTGATTACGACCGGGAGGACCCTGTGCCGCCAGCCCTATCCTGCCGGTGGTGGCAATCCAAGTTACCTCCTCATTTGATATTGGGATTGCAGTGGCCATTACTAAAGACAGTGAATAGAAGGTGTGATATGTTATGCGCATGTAGTGTATGGTAGACAGTTGAAGGTAGAGGCATTATGAGAGCATGCTGGCCTACTCTCTGTGTAAATGAATGCACCGGAAAATGTTCGCAAAGAGAGATGGTCAGGATCAAGTCCCGAGGGCCGGTGAACTGGAGCTCCAGCTCTCCCTGTCAGCAGCTTGCCATCAACCTCGGGAGTACTAGTTCTGTTCGATCTGGTGCTACAGTCGATTCCTTTCAAAGAAGCTATTATTATTATTATTATTCTGTCCGACAAGAAGAGTATGTTTTCCCCTCTCGTTTGTTTGTTTACTTGCTTGTCTTTTAGCGGGATTACTCAAAATTGCAAAGAGAGATTTGGACCAAATTTAACAGCCATGTCCCAGGGGAACAATCGATTAACTCTTTTTGCGACCTGGCCGGATCGTACACAGATCCTAGATTCAGACGCGAAGCCCTAGTCACTGATGAGAAAACCTGACCCACATGAAGAGTGGTTTGGAAATTATTGTTGCCCTTCTCGGAGAGATGCGCTCCACTGAGTGACACTCTTGTTATTATTATTATTATAATTATTATAATTAATATAAGAATATTAAGATAATGATTAAAATTATTACACACTTCTGTTCTCGACTGCAGCTTCCATCAATTATTAAATCCCAGTTATCATATTCCTTCACCACTTGCTTCACGAAGTCCACTTATCCTAAACAGTAATTACTCACCCAGTCCAGTCATTTACCATTCTTCAGTTTACCTACAGTCCGAGGCAAAAGTTTGATTATTTCTCTTCCTGTACTTATGACTTTCTTCTGCTGACTGACATTCATAAAATGACAGTGTCTTGGTATGTTTTTCTACATAATATTTCCTCGCCTTCTTGTGCTAATTGAATATTTCTAAGCTAGAGCGTGGCTTGGTATGATTCTTAGCCCGGTATTTCACATTTCCTGCTTATTTTTCATTGGTGGCCAATATTCTCAAGGTCTGTAATATTGGCAAGAACCAGAGAAAAAGCAGAAGAATTTAGGAAAGCAAACCTATTAGAGGAAAAGAAGAGGGAAAGAAAATAAGTAGGGAAACAGATGAAGTAGAACTACATAAAAAAGGAAAAAAAGAGAAAAAAAAAGATTCCAGTGAAGTTGGGTGTTAATGTGATCGTAGATTCTGCCTCAGACCCAGGAGGAAGAAGGAAAAGAAGAAAATGATAAGGAGGAGGACGTGGACAAAAGAAGGATAATAAGAAAACTGAGAAGAAAACTAGAAGAAAAAGAATTAAAAACAGGGAAGAGAAGAACAAGGAGGGGGAAGAGGGGAAGAAGAAGAAAGGATAGAAGAAGAAGGACAAGAAGAAGAGAAAAAGAAAAGAACAACAGCAACAACTAGAAAATATCAATAATATGTGTAAGAACATGTAAAAATGACGCAAGGTGAACAATGGAACAGGGAAGGAAAAGGGAGGGAAAAATGGAACAGAATAAGTAGGCAGAAAAGACAAGGAAAGGAACTAAGAGAAGGTGAAATGAAACTCGAGTGTGTTATAGAGTATTGAGGTGACTGGGACCGTGGGATCTGTCTCGAATCATCTCTGAATTCTTGAATATGTAAATGCCAGTCCCTCTATCACAGTGCCACACCAGGAGAGAGAGAGAGAGAGAGAGAGAGAGAGAGAGAGAGAGAGAGAAACTGCATGTTTCACACTCTCGTTCGGCTTTATTTTCATTTCTCGTATGATTTGCCTTGTCTTTCTTTTCACCTTTTTTGTTATTTTTCATACGGACGGAATTCTTGAAAACAGTAAACGCCTCTCAGGTGGTCTCTCTCTCTCTTTCTCTCTTTCTCTCACCGTCACGTATCGCTATCGTTATTGTCATCATGAAGAGGAGGAGGATGGTGATGGTGACGATGATGAGAGAGAGAGAGAGAGGGAGAGAGAATCAGAATTTTCACTCTCTTTATCTCGTATACTTTACCTCACCAGATAATATTTCTATCTTTCTCGCTGCATATGTCTTTCTTTTCCTTATCTCTTGCTGTATTTCTCAATTTCTTCGGAATTGTTTCCCTATTCGTGTGTTTTTCCGGATGAAGTGGCCTCAGAATTCTTGAATATGTAAATGACTTCCGGCACTTCTGTCAGACCAAGAGAAATTCTCTCTCTCTCTCTCTCTCTCTCTCTCTCTCTCTCTCTCTCTCTCTCTCTCTCTCACACACACACACACACACACACACACACACACACACACACACACACACACACACACACACACACACACACACACACACACACACACACACACACATTTCTGCCTGTCGGTTTTTACGTAGGCTAAAAGTCTTGTTTTACTTACACACCTGAGGCAGTGCGACATCCAGTCCACCTGCATTTTTCATTACCTGGGTAAGGGTGGGAGGTGCCGGTAGAATTTTAACACCAAGGTCTCCTGAAACTCACTCTGTGCTGAATAAAATCGTCTGGGTTGTACTGGAATAGGAGAGCAGTGTTGTGCCGGTCAGGAATCATCGTACATGTACCGGTATTAACACTGAAGCTTCCCTGACTTACTCATACCTGGAAGGTGGTACCTGGTGGCCACCGTCGTCCACTACTTGCTGTAGTGCTGCCTACGTCCTCCTCACATTCATCATTCTATCTGTGTGCCTGCCCTCCTCCCTCTTCCTATTTTCACCTTATCTTCCTAATACCTTTTACTACCCTTCTTTCCTCATCAGGCGGCTTTACACTGAATGACAAGTTGAATGGCTTCCTGTAAGCCAGGAGCTATTTACAGCGCTCGGTGGTAACCATATAACCATGTAACGGTGATGTGGAGCTTGCAATGATGCCTTCTGTTAACTGCTGGAGCAACGCAAATGGTCCAAGAACCAAACCTCCGCACTTTTCCCCGCGCCTCGCTGTCGCGGAACTCTGTCAGTCACAAGGTAGCAATGGTTCACTGGACGGACAGCCCTGCAATGGCGGTTGCTTGCTCATAGTTGATGGGTCTGCATAACCAAACAGACTGGGTTTGATAACAATTCTTGAACTGAAGAAGTTCGTCTGTGGTTGTCTGACAGAACACTTGAGTTGTTCTTGATTATGAGAGGGTTCACACACACACACACACACACACACACACACACACACACACACACACACACACACACACACACGCACGCACGCACGCACGCACGCACGCACGCACGCGCACGCACGCACGCACACACACACACACACACACACACACACACACACACACACACACACACACACACACACACACACACACACACACACACACACACACACACACACTCCGCACAGCCAGGTAATAGCACTATCTCATCGTTCATCAAGTAATTAACTTATAAATTAGGCCACGCCCTAATTACCTCCCTCCCGTAATATCTCCCTCCTCCCCTTCACTATTTTTCCCTTCCCTTATCCCCTCCCCTCCTCTCTCCTTCCCCTCCCATTATTTTCCCTCCCCTCTCCCTCTCCCTCTCCACTTCATTCCTTCCTCTTCCTGCTTCCCCAGCTCTTTTCTTCCGCCTCTCCTCTCGCCGCCACTCCTCTTCTCCCCACTTTCCAGTTCTGTTCTGTATTTATCTCCCTTGCCCACCCGCTCCCAATCCCTTCCCTTCCCAACTCCCCACCCTTCCCAATCCCCACCTTTCCCTCATTTTCTCTCTCTCCCTTCTCTATTCACGTTCTCTACCCTTCCGCTCTCCTTACCTATTTTCCTCTTCTCCCTTCCTTCCCCGACCCTTTATTCTTCTTTCACCTCTGAACTCAGTCCCATTCCTCTCCCCTAATCTTAAATTCTCACCCCCATCTCCTCATTCCTTCCCTCCCGCTCCATCTCATCTCTTTGTACCGCTCCACCCCTCCCCTTTCTCCCCTCCCCTCCTCTCCTTTATTTTTCCTCCACCCCTTCTCAGACCCCCTCTTCCTCCTTCCCCCTCATCTCATCTTCTTTTTCTCTTCCCTTCAAATCTCTTGTTTCTCACCGTTCCTTCCCTCCCTTTCTTCAACCCTTTAATTTCTTCCTCCTTCTCCTCTCCTCCTCCATCTCTCCCCCTCCTCTCTTTATTTCTCATACTTCCCCAGTCTCCCGCCTGAGAGCGATTAGCGTGAAAATCCCCACTAAATAATTTTTTTGGTCGGTGGGGTAATTAGCGGACACAAGGTTGAAACTTCTGTGCAGAAGCTAATATTAGTCTTAAAGTCGACAAGTTTATGTTGTGGTGTGCGTGCTGACGTCAGTATTCTGGATTCTACGGCAGACGTGGGCCTGTATTCACGTGGGGTAAGGAGGCTCCCTGACACCTCTTCCTTAGTTATTTGTTTTTGGATATGGCTGGCTAATATTCGTTTGTACGATATCTCTGCAGAGTATGGCGATATTAGGATGATATATGTAACACGGATAAGGTCAATAAGGTGATACAAGCAAAATAAGTCGCTCAGGAAAAAGTGTTAGGGAGCTCCTTAACTGACGAGAATACGGTGCATAATTGCACATCATGCTGAGTGTAGGCGGCGTAGGAACCTTCTTGGCACGCTATCGTAATTTTAGCTTGCATAGGAGGCTTTTTAGATTGCATTTTTCTTTCGGTGGACGGAGGCATGAAAAGATTGGTGTGTCCGGTCTGTGTGTGCATGAATGGGTGCGTGCGTGTGTGGGTTCGTGCGTCCATAACACTCCCCAGGCCGTGATATCTCCCTGAACCCATTGACGGATTTCCACCAAACTTTGGTCAGTGATGCAAGTATCAAGGGACGGTGAAACTGACTTGGTCAGCAAGGTCGAGGGGGTTAGAGATGGAGGTCATATGGGGTCACCATACTTTATCTTTTTTGAGCTCATTGATATCTGAACTCCATCGACGGATTTCTGAGAAAATTGTTGTCAGTGATACAGTATGAAGGGACGATGAAGTACTTAGGTCAGTAAGGTCAAGTGGTTAAAGTACAAGGTTATATGGGTGTGGGCGCGATAGCTCCTGAACCTCTTGACGGATTTCGACAAACTTGTCAGTGATACAGTATGAAGGGACGATGAACTGATTTGGTCAAAGGGATCATGGAAGTTGTATGGCGAGTCCGTACACAAGGCTTGGCGGAGTCGTACTGAGCAATGCATTGCAGGCGACAGCTAGGGTTCTTTTGTTTAGCGCATTACCCCTGAACATTCTCTTGTGCTATAGTTTTATTATCGATGTAGTTGGTACATTGGTACCAACTGTTATGGGTACTGACCTTGACTTTGCTGATATTGCTGGTATATCATCCATTTCTATTGCTTCTTTCACATTAAATATTCTCATGTAATTTATTGAAATTACATGAGAATATTAACGTGGGAAAGTGCAGAAATATACAAGTTAGGAAGATGTGCGATAAAGCTACCTTGGACGCCGCACCTCGTCCTTAGCTGTTTATCTAGCAAACTTATCTTTCTGTTTGCCATTTATATCGTTAAAATATTGGCATAGCATCAGTAATATTCTTGGGGTTATCGACGTGTAGTGTGCAAAATGAAACGTCGAGAAGAGGTGTTATGAACTCCTCAAAGTCATTTAGAATAACCCTAAAACATACACCCAATCGATATACAGCAGTAACACACACATGACTCCTTTAACGCGAGGATCTCATTTCTGTTTCATTCCTGATGCCTCAAGACGATTGTGTCCCAGCTTAGGAGAGAGATTTGCTTCTGGAAATGTTAGATATACCGTCATTAATCCCGTAACTACACGGCTGTGGGTCGGAATTGCTATTATTGTATTAGTTACTGACCTTGACTTTGCTGATATTGCTGGTCTATCATCTACATAATATGTGCACGGCAGCTGTTGGTGTAAGGGCACGCAGCACGTTCCCATAGGCTTATCCCGCCCATAGAGTGATGTCTGAGCGTCATTCAGGCTGGAGTGAAAAGACCCCAGGGGGGAACAGTAAAGGTTATGCCTAGAGGAAGTAGATTGTTCCTGCCGGGAGATACTTAGAATGGGGAAAGTTGGTGCCTGGAGGTTTGCAGGGTGGAACCTCTATGGGTGGAGTCGTAGGGTGAGTGAGGCAATCTTCCACCGCGGGACGCCGACTTTGGGCATAGACCCCACAGCTTTCTCCCTGAGGGCCGGCAGTTCTCCCAGGTGCCAAAAGCCTTCACATGTCATTACTTCGGCATTAAAGTCCACCGTCCATTTTGAATACATGCTTTGACCTGTTTCCTTCATTACTGGTGTAGTTGGATTGATGAATATTGTAAGTGATTAAAAGACAAGTACAAAAAAGTAGATGAGGAAGCTGCCAGGCCCTTCGGTGTATGCCCTTGGTGTAGTGTAGTGTGGGAGGAGTGATTTTGTTTGGTCTGGTGTGAGGGTGGTGTGGTGTGGTGTGGCTCCATTAAAGTATTTAAAGTCTATGAGAGTGAAGTAATGCACGTCCGAAAATCATTAGGAAGATGGCAGACGGACAAAGCCGAACCTAGAGATGCTGCCACGCCTGTCAGAAGAATATATGAGATGAAGAAATGTAAAAACTGAAATAAAGATTGACCCTTTCATGATCGGGAAAACTTTGGTACTCTTCCATCTAACGGAGGAGGATTTTATTTATCTGCAAGTAACTCATTAGAGCTTAGGAGTGTCAATGCTGAAATGATTAGCTTTCACATAGTCGAGATAACTCAGGTGTTTTACGGCAGCACACCAGACTTTGCTCAGCTAAGTGTGAGCTTCATGCAGGGAGCCTGAGAATGTGGAGAGAAGATATTAAAGCTCAGAGAAACAAAACATCTGTTAATCTGACGATATATAGGAGTAAAGACTTGAAAATGAGAGGAAAATGAAAGAGGAGAAAGATGAGTTGAAAGTGAAAGAAAGGGAAAATGAAAGGGACTGTGAGACCAGAGAAAAAAATAGAGAAGGGAAAGAAAAATGGAAATAAATTATGGAAGAGCTAAAGAAAACGATGTGAGTGGAAAAAGCGGAAATGGAAGTATGAAAAATGGACAGGAACAGAGAGAGAAAAGTGGAAGGAAAAAAGAGGCGGGGAAAGAGTGGATAAAAAGTTTGGAGAGGTGAAGAAATATACGTAAAGGTGGAAGGGGTGAAAATGAAGAAATTTTTAAAAAGATTAATAGAGATGGAAGAAGGTGTGTGTGTGTGTGTGTGTGTGTGTGTGTGAGAGAGAGAGAGAGAGAGAGAGAGAGAGAGAGAGGGGGTGGGAGGGAGGGAGAGGGAGAGAGGTGAGGAAAGACAAGCGAGAGTCAAGCCTTAATCCCGTATTGATTAAAGGAGACAAATCGTTTTCGTTTCTTACGGAACGGGTCTCTCGCCCAGCCAATTTCTTCTCTGACCTCCCTTTCCTTCCTCCCTCTTTTCCTCCTTCTTCCTTGCACCGCAGTTCCACTTCTTCTTTTGTAATTCACACACACTTTCTCTCAGCAACTTTCATTCTTGCTTTCACTATTCTGCTATTTACTCTCATCACTTTCCGTTTCTTAAGTACTTGGGGGCTGACGACAACCAGGCTTCTGCTCCACTATTTCTCCCATTCATCCTGTCCTGTCCCCTTGCATTGGCTTTATCATTTTTTTTTTTACTTTTTTCCCACTTCTTTACAATCTTTAAAAGCTAATAGTATCTAATGGAATCTGGCTTTAATTGTTCTCACTGCAAAGACCTGACTTGATTTTGTTTAGCTTGGGAGAACCGTCTGGCACTTTTGATGGGAAGAATGAAAAACTAACCCCACCTGTGCTGAAAACCGCACCTCTCAGGATCCACTAATATACTCTCAGGTTGAATAAAAATCATCACTGAGGATACATTTACCTAGACTTGTTCCGACCAGAGAGAAGGGTTGACAGTGAAAGTACTCTGTGGCTCGTATTCTCCTTTTGGTTAAGGAGGTTTCCTAACACTTCCTGGGAACGATTTATTTCTTACTTTATTACTCCTTACTGTCCTCCTCTGTGTCATCTTGAATCATTCCAGTACCACCGTTTTCAGCACGTTACGAATTATTATTAACCTTAGCCGTATCCAGAAAGTAAATTCACTAAGAAAGAGGTGCTAGGAAGCTTTCTTAACCGATGGGAATACGAACCTCTGAGTTCAAATTGGGTACCCAGCTGAATAAAATCGTCCTGGTGTAAACTTTGAATAAAACATGAAAGACTGGACCAAATGCGGGTCAAAGGTGAAAAAAAAAAAAAAAAATCGTCAGGAGGAAACAGAAATAGAAATGAAAAATTAAAAACAAAATTATGTTCTTGGGCTACCTTTTATTTCACTTAGTCTCCTTGTTTTTGTTTTGTTTTGTTTATACACATTCCATTTTCGTCTGTACACTCTTCTTTCGAGCTTTTTTATTTTGGCCTCCTTCTTTTCTCTCGTAGGGTCTTTTGTTTTTCATGTTTCCTCCTTCCTTGTTCCTCAACGTCCTCCTCCTCTTCTCTGCTTTTCCTCGATTCGAGTTAGAGTATATTGCTTTTATTTTCCATTCCTCATACACCATCTTCCCACTTTTGCTCCTCATCTTTTATCACCTCTCTTACTTTATCTCAATTTTTTCTACTCATTCATCCTCGGCCCCCTCATCCTTCCCTCGTTACGTTCTCCACATTTGTTCCTTCATTTATGTTATCTTTTGTTCTTTGTCTTCACCCACTTCTTTCTTTCTCCACTTACTTACCTCGTTTGTTTTTTTCCTCCCCTCAAACTGCTTTTTCTTACCTCTCCTCCTCCTCCTCTTCCTCCCAGCAAGCGAAAGACCAGTTGGAATCTCTCTGGAACAATAAGAACTAAACTGATATTAATGGTGTGTGTGTGTGTGTGTGTGTGTGTGTGTGTGTGTGTGTGTGTGTGTGAGAGAGAGAGAGAGAGAGAGAGAGAGAGAGAGAGAGAGAGAGAGAGAGAGAGAGAGAGAGAGAGAGAGAGAGAGAGAGAGAGAGAGAGAGAGAGAGTGCTGGGTAAAGACACTGAAAAATACAATAGAACAAAGTGACACTACTTAAAAAGGTGATAGCAAATTGTGATAGGTAAAAGTAAGGAAATATTTGAGTGACTGAAATATAAATATGTAAAACATTTGAGTTGCGTGAATAAATTTGTCTCGTGATAGTAGGAATAAAAAAAAAAAAAAAAAAAGTGATCTTGCTGTAAAACGATGCAAAAAGAATGTTCATAAATACTTTACGACAGAAAGAAGTCTTTACTGAGCTAAATAAAATACAGTGATGACTGTAGGTCGGATTATTTCATCTGCCAAAGAATCCCTCAACACTTTCAGATTTAATTGATGACCAGTTGTTGTCATATTGGAGGGCTGATTTGAGTAGTAACCAAGGAGAGTCGTAGCGCTACCCCACAATCAAAGTTTCAAGAATAGCCGCAGTACTCCAGAAAATGAAAACAAACCGTGTATAATTACAAAAAGTCATCTGGTTATGAACAGTACAAGCAAAGAGGTCCCTGTTCTTGAAAAAATGTTAATTAGTTAGGAATTAAGTGGAAAGTGGTTGATTGCAAAAGCAGTTGGGCTGGCCTGATTTTGACATGATGCAGTGTGGTGGTGGTGAGGTGGTGAGAGTATGATGAGGGTGTGATGACAATTGTAGTTAGCAGTGAGGGCGTAGTGGGAGTGTGGTAAGTTGTAGACAAGCTTCCGCCCATCCATAATTGAATGAGTGGTGATGACGGTGAGTGGTGGTGACGGTGAGTGGTGATGACGGTGAGTGGTGATGACGGTTTTGGTGGTGACGGTGAGTGATGGTGACTGTTAGTGGCGATGACGGTGGTGGCGATGAGTGATGACATTGAGTAATGAGTAATGACTGTGAGTGGCTGATATCAGTGAGTGGTGATGAGTTAGTGGTGTGATGATAGTGGTGATGGTGACAATAGTGAGTGGTGATGAGTGAGTTATGGTGTAATGATAGGTGGTGATAGAGTGGAAGCCAGTAAGTGAATGGTGATGAAGTGAAATGAAGCTGAGTTGAAGTGATGACAGTGAGTGGTGGTGAAGTGATGATCGTGAGTGATGATGAAAGTGATGACGAAGTGAGTGGTGATGGAAGTGATGATAGTGAGTTGTGGTGAAAGTGATGATAGTCGAATGGTGATGAGCTGATCGTGAATAATGAGTGAAGAAAGTGATGATAATGAACGATGAGTGATGATAGTGAGTTTTGGTGAAATAGATAATGAGTTGGTGAAAGTGATAGTTGTGAAAGTGACGAGTGGGTTGTGGCGAAAGTGACGTACTTTGAGTTATGAAATTGACAGTGAGCTGTGGTGATGGTGATAGTGGAGGTTGTTGAAAAGCCATGATTGTGAGTTGTATGGTTGAAAACGATGATAATAAGTGGCGATGAGTGATGATAAAATGGGTGATGATAGTGATTGATGAACTGTGATGACAAGGTTGGTGATAGACAGCGTGAAGGTGGCGATGAAAGTGTTGATAATGATGGGTGATGAAAATGATGAATGACGAAGTGGTAGCGATTGATGATGAAAGTGGATAACTTAATGATGATGACTGAATGGTGATGATAGTGATGTGTGATGTAAGTGGTCGACTGGATTGGTGATGACAGTGAAGTGGTGATAGTCAGTTCCATTGGACAGTAGTGTGACCTGAATGGTGATACCAAGTGAATGAAGTAATGGCAGTGAGGCTGCATTATTGGTTGATGGCTGTGATGACAATGGTCAGTGGCAGTGGTAGCGATGACAGTGATCTGTGTTGAGCTGGTCATTAGTCATGACGCTGATGCCAGTGATGGGAGATAATGGTGATGACCCGTGGGTGGTGATGTGAAAGAATTGGTCGGTGAGTGATGGTGGTGAGTGGTGATGAGTGATGGCAGTGAAGATAATAATGACAGTGACTGGTAATGGCGCAGTTTTAGAAAAGTTAGTGGTAATGATGGTGGTGATAGTGATGGTGATGAGTGGTGATGAATAATGATGAGTAATGACAGTAATGGCAGTGAGTGGTGGTGACAGTGAGTGTTAACAGTGATAACGGTGAGTGGAATTGACAGTACGTGGTAATGACAGTGAGTGGTGATGACAGTGAGTGGTGAGAGTGGTGACGGTGAGTGGAGATGACAGTAGGCCTAAGTTGTAATGATTGAGTGGTGATGACAGTAAGTGGTGATGACAGATGACGTTCCTGAACTCGGTGGATTTCTCTGATGGTCTCGGCTGAATCACAGAGTCCTGCCCATCTCTCTCTCTCTCTCTCTCTCTCTCTCTCTCTCTCTCTCTCAATATTTATTTTTCACATTTTCTCCCTTCATCTCACCTTCCATTAACATCAGCCTTCTGTATCCAACCCTTAGAATATTATCGTCAAACTTTAACTAAAATATAAAGCTTTAATTGTCACGCCCATACGACAAAGCACTAGGTTTATTTCGTCAGTGTGATATAATACGGGGTTTTTAGGAAAATGATAAAGTTAATAGTACCAGTAGTCCCATTCCCCGGCCCCTATAACACAGTAACATAGATTGGTGTTATCTGTAAATGAATAGAGGATGGTTCCTTTGACTCACTGATCTGTATTAAATCGTTTGTCAATAGCGGGAATACGAGTAAAAAAGGAAGACGCGACCGTGAGGGACTTATGCCCGTTTTTCTCGTCGGATAAGGAGGCTCCTGAACACCTCTTAACGATTTATTCTTAGATATGGCTGATTAATGTCGTTTTGTACGTTCTGTATGTAAAGTGAAACGATGTGAGAAGAATTTACAAAACACAGAAGAGGACAATAAGGAGAAATAAGCAAAATAAATTACTAAAGTAAAGGTATTTGGTAGCTTCCTTAACCGACGTGACTACAGGCCTTAATGTCAGGTTATTGCTTTACTTTTGTGACGGGTTTTAAAATTTAGAATAGTTTTATCATTAGTTATTAATTAATTGTTTTTGGTAATAGTATTGTTAGTCCATTATTTGCTATATGATATACTTGGCTATCCTATTCAGGCGGAAGTCCTAGCTACCTTTGTTGAATTCTGGGAAGTCCTAGCAATCAGTGTTTAAATCTAAGAAGTCTTAGCAGTCAGTGTTTAAATCTAAGAAGTCCTAGCAGTCAGTGTTTAAATCTAAGAAGTCTACAGCAGTCAGTGTTTAAATCTAAGAAGTCCTAGCAGTCAGTGTTTAAATCTAAGAAGTCCTAGCAGTCAGTGTTTAAATCTAAGAAGTCTAGCAGTCAATGTTTAAATCTAAGAAGTTCTAGCAATCAGTGTTTAAATCTAAGAAGTTCTAGCAGTCAGTGTTTAAATCTAAGAAGTTCTAGCAATCAGTGTTTAAATCTAAGAAGTTCTAGCAGTCAGTGTTTAAATCTAAGAAGTTCTAGCAGTCAATGTTTAAATCTAAGAAGTTCTAGCAGGCAGTGTTTAAATCTAAGAAGTTCTAGCAGTCAGTGTTTAAATCTAAGAAGTTCTAGCAGGCAGTGTTAAAAGCTGAGAGGTCCTAGCTGCCAATGTTTTTTTTTTTATCTAAGAAGTCCTAGCTACCAATGTTTAAATATACAGTTAAAAGTCCTAGCTGTCAGTTTAAGAAGTTCTAGCTGCCAGTGTTTAAATCTGATTCGAGCACAAGTTTTGCTTGTTTTGATTCACCTGGGAAATCAGTCTATGGAACCTCAGGATTACGTTATTCTTTTGAGAGAAACTCTGGCATTCAGATGTTAAAGATATGGGCATTGAGAGGTGCAGCAAATTAATGTCAGATTTATTTTACTTCCCGAGTGACTGGCCGTGTAATTTGGCATAGCGTTATCTATTTATTGTGGTCTTCATATGTGCAGACCCTACAGTAGGTGCACATTTTTTTTTCGTTCTTTCCACCAAACACTTGTCAAACTGGGGACCATTGTCAAACTGGGGACTATTTCCATATTTCCTCATTATTTTACTTCAAGCATGGTACGCTTGTTCCTTGGGTAACTAGCTAGATACCTCATTATTATTATTATTATTATTATTATTATTATACCTTACAATGGGTTTTATGCGATCAGTGGTCAGACCCTGTAAGCACACACATTTCGTATATTTCGTGAAGTGCGTGAATTGTGGAGACACGAATCCACAGAGTTAACAAACTAGGAGTCTGAGTGCTGGCGACTTTTTTTTTTTTTTTTTTTTTGGGAAATATCCCTCCTTCCTTTTGGAATGTTGGCAATCATTAATTAGTGAACTGTATCCGTGGTAGTGTAGTTAGACGTAATTATATAAATTAGCCAGCTATTTATAAACAGCAGCATATCACAGGGGCTTGTACGAATTTCGTCTGATTAATTAACCGGTTTTAGGAACAGCATCAACCACCAGGGTCCCCGTTCCTATACCGGTCGTGTTGGCCAGTTTCTCATGTGCCCCGCCCCCTACTGATGCCCCGCCCTCTTCCAGCTCTACTTGTTGCTGATTGGCTGAGATAATTATTCTTATTGATAGAATAATGAGCCTTACCACGAAATATTATTGTATTATTTACCCCCCCCTGGGGGTAGGGGGGTTTCAAGAATACTCCCCCAGTATCCCTGCTTGTCGTACGAGGTGACTAAAAGGGTTGGTGGTGGGTTAGTGCCCCACCCCGTAAAAAGAACTAACTAAAAAAGCCAGTAAAACGCCTCGGACCCAGACGGACCATACGTTGACGACTAAGGAACGGACAAAGGATATTCTTAGGGTGGGAACATGGAATGTGAGAGGAGTGAATGATGAAGTGAAAGAGAGAGATTGTTCAGATGCTTGAGAATGCAAAAGTGGATATATGTGGATTGACTGAAACTAAATGGAAAGGTGAAAGGGTGAGAGAATGGGAATATGGTTTAGGTATATGTGCGGGAGTCAGTGAGAATGAGAGGGCAAGAGAGGGAGTATGTCTGATGATAAGCAAGAAGTGGAAGGAGAATATAAAAGAGTATGGAACAGTGGGTGCAAGGATTGTATGGGTGAGGATGAAAGTAGGTATACAAGTGTGGGCGATTGTATATGTGTATGCCTTGACAGAGGATCGAGTGGCAAGAGTGAAAGATGAGTTTTGGGCGAGAGTAGAAGCATGTATGGACAAGTTTGGAAGGAGGCGAGAGAGTGCTGTTGATTGGAGACATGAATGGCAAAGTTGGGAATGTACAAGTGGATGGAGTGGTTGATCAGTGGGGTGTGCCAGCTGAAGTGGATGGGAATGGTAGTGCTTTGGTGGAGATCTGTGCTTGTAAGGGGTTGGCAATAGCCAACACCTACTCGTCAAAAGATGATCCACCGGTATACATGGAGAGTAACGAGGAGGATGGATGGTGAACTTGTTGAACGAAAGGCAATTATAGACTACGTGTGTGTGGATGAACGAATGAGAAGACAAGTGTTGGATGCAAGAATGTGGAGAGGGTGGGGGAATGGAGTCTCGGACCATCACTTAGTGATGGCCAAGGTAGAGCTGCAAAGAAAGTGGTTGAGGAGACGAAGGGGACGACAGGAGGAAGCAGCTCCTGTGAGAAGAGTGGAGAAAATTGCAAGATAGTGAGAAAATGACGGAGTATAAGAGCGTAGTGGAAGAATGATTGAGAAGATATGAGCTAGAGCAGATGGAAGGGGTGGAAGACGTATATAAGATATTCACGAAAGAGATAGGCGCAGCGTGTGAGGTGGTTTGTGGAGTGAGGAGGAGATGCAAGGGTGTGCAAGGGACAGCATGGTGGAATGATGAGGTGAAACGAGCTGTGGAACAAAAGAAGAAGGCATATAGTGAATAGTTATCGAGTAGAGGTAGGGGGAGAAGATGAGAGAGAGAAGAGAGAGATATATGTGAGCAGGAGAAGGGAGGTTAAGAGACTGGTGAAGGAGAGTAAGAAGAAAGTGGATGAAGAGTTTGGGAGGAATCTGAGTGTGAAATGGAGGGAGGGTAAGAAATTGTTTTGGAAGGAGATAAAGAAAGTAAGGCAGTGTGAAATGGGAAATAGTAGAGGAGTGAAAGATAGGAATAATAGATTGCTGGTGGAGAAGAGAGAGAAATTGAGGAGATGGAAAGAGCACTTTGAGGATTTGTTCAATGTAGAGAGTGAGAGCAGTGCGAATATAAGTGGTTGGGGAATGGCTGGGAGAAGAAGAGATGAGAGGAGGGAGGAAGAGATCAGTAGGGCTGAAGTAGTGGAAGCGATGAAGAAGATTAAGTTGGGAAAGGCCCCAGGAATTGATGGAGTGTGTGGTGAAATGCTGAGGTATGGAGGTGAGATTGTTGTGGAGTGGATATGGAAGTTGTGTAAATTGGCTTGGGAAGAGGGGAAGGGTTCCAGAGGACTGGAAATCAGGTATAATTGTTCCTTTATACAGGAAAAGGGGAGAGAGAAGTATGTGGTAACCATAGGGGTATTTGCCTTTTTAGTGTAACTGGTAAAATATATGGTAGAATACTCATTGATAGGGTTAGGCATATGACAGAGGAGCTAGTTGGAGAAGAACAAGGGGGATTTAGGAAGGGAAAAGAGGTGTGTAGATCAGATATTTGTTCTAAGATATTTAGTGGAGAAGTATCTAGAGAAGGAAGGAAAGTGTATGCTGCCTTCATGGACTTGGAGAAAGCTTATGACAGAATAGATAGGCAAGGTATGTGGAAGGTATTAAGAATAAATGGAGTGGAGGGGAAATTGTTGAGTACTGTGAAGAGTATGTACGAGGGAGCTAGGGTTACGGTGTTAGTGGATGATGAGCTGAGTGAATTCTTTGATCTCAATGTGGGACTGAAACAGGGTTGTGTGATGTCTCCATGGCTGTTTAATATGTACATGGATGGGGTTGTAAAGGAGGTACAAGGTAGGGCAGTGGATGTAGGGGTAGCTCTAATGAATGAGGGTGAGATTTGGAAAGATTCCGGTGTTGCTGTTTGCTGATGATACATTATTGTTGAGTGAAGATGAATGGGAGTTGCAAGGTTTGGTGAATGAATTTGGGACAGTGTGTAGGAGGAGGAATCTGAAAGTTAATGTAAAACAAAAGTAAAGTTATGGTGTTTGAGAGGAATGAAGTCACAGAGTGTGCAGTGAGGTTGGATGGTGAGGATATGGAGAATGTGAGTGCATTCAAGTACTTTGGTAGTGTGATGAATAAGGATGGAACTTTGGGGGATGAAGTGCGTGAAAGGGTACAGCAGGGAAGGAAGGTTGTTGGTACACTGAAAGCTGTGATGAGAAATAGGGAGGTGTGTATGGAAGTTAAGAAGTCACTGCATGATAGTATTGTGATCCCTACTCTGACGTATGGAAGCGAGGCGTGGACCTTGCAAGAGGGGAACAAGTCAAGAGTGAGAGCAGTGGAAAAGAGTTACTTGAGAGGAGCATGTGGAGTGACGTGGAGGGACAGGTTGACGAATGAAGAAGTGAAGGAACGTTGTGGGGTAGATGTGGATGTGGTTGAGAAGATTAGGAGAAATACACTGAGGTGGTTTGGACATGTGAAGAGAATGGAGAATGAAAGACTGACTAAGAGGGTGTATGTAGGTGAGGTGGAGGGAGGGAGAGGGAGGGGTAGACCGAGGATGAGGTGGAGGGATGGAGTAGAGAGGTATATGAGGAAGGGGGGGTGAGTTGGGGGGAGGGTAGTCAAATGGTGGGTGACAGAGCGACTTGGAGGCGTTTTGTCTTGCGGCCACCCTTTGCGGGATTAGGGCGTCGGGCTATAGATAGATAGATAGATAGATAGACTTTGAATTCATTTCTTTATGACAAAGGTAGCACTAAAATTTGGTACCTGAATCAAAATGTTTGAAAAGAACCAACCTGCCTCCTCCCATGACTGCAGCTGATTGCCGCCAAGAAAGTTCGGAGCTTGGCAATAACACATCGCAGCTGTGCCACTATTACTGTTAAACATATTAAGTCACCTATTTGTCATGGCTGGTAAGTTACCACAGTATCATAACCATATTGTAATTTTCCCTGTGTAATTCCTTAATATCAGAGGTTTGAACATAGAAGTAGGAAAACGAAATGTCACTGGCTTCGCTTCGAAATGAGATATCTCATTCTATACACGTGAAGTCAGTGAAATCTTATAGAGAGAAAAGGGTTTTGTGTGTGTGTGTGGATACCATATTTAAGGAAAAATGTTAAAACACTAAGTTCTTTGTAGAATATGTACCTTTTTGTTTTCATAGAGGGAACTTTCGTTACTTTACAAACCTTTCAGGCCGATGACGTTCCTTGGTACTTTTTTTCCAACATCCTTTACTACAAAACATTTCCTAGTTAAATGGAAAAGGTATCATTGCAGTTAAGGTTTTAAGCAAGTTTTGTTGCTTCGATTAGCGAGAGCGCCTGACATGTTTACCCAGCATTGGCACGGCAAAGACTGGCTCAGAACTCCTACTCGGGCCGACGGGTAAGTGGGCGTGGCCAAGGGGGCGGGGCACAAGAGAAACTGGCCAACGCGACCGGTATAGGAGGCCTAAGATATGGCTGCTGATAATGTAATAGCGTACTACTGACATTCACTCCTTCACCACGAGGCTGTCTGCGAGGGATGATGTAGTGGCAAGAAAGAGTAATAGTGGCCTTCCTACCCTATGCCTTTCCACTTTATCCATTGCCTTACTCTTGTACACTATAATTTATCCACTAGTTCCGTTCCATGTGCCCCAGAAGCTTGAGTTTAGTATTAAATGGGAGCTTAATGAATCCTTTGGGTACGAGTTAATGTGGATAAACATGGCAATGAAGAGAGGCAGAAAGGAAGAAATGAAAAGAATTGAAAGAGAGGAAAATGTGAAAGGGACATTAGGAAAGGCATGTGATTAAAGAGAAGAACGTGAAATGAAAAATTTGAGGTGGATTAGCCTATGAGAGGGTAATGTATTGTCGAGAGGGAGATGAAAGAAAGAAAAAATATGAAAAATAAAGGATCAAGAGTGAAAAAAGATGAGTGAAATGTGAGAGCATCTGAGTAATATGAATGATAATGAGATTCACGAGGAGGATAATGAGAGGAGACTTTGAGAAGAATATGGGAGAGAAAATAGGGGAATGGTTTTAAGGAAGGAACACAAAAACAAAACAAAACATAACAGATTATCAGCATATTCATTGCTCTTCCTGATGGCATCACGAATTCCCCATAAAACCACCACTACCTCTATTACCATGTGAAATTTCGTAGCGTACATAAACAGATGATGGATATTAGTGCCAAAGTGTTAAGGGACTTGTAGGGGTCGCTGGGGATCAATCGTTTGGTGGTATATCGTAGCTAGACTAATGGACCTTGGAAATGGACTTTGTAGCCTATGTCCAGAGTCTGGTGCAGAAAAAACAAATCTAGGGATAGTAATAAGATGAGGAAAGACGTCTTGTTACTGAAACTTTCATAGGTAAGATGCAGCCTTCATTAATCCTTTCACTGCTAAAGATCCTAAGTGGCAACAGAATCGTCTAGTAGTAGCAAGACTAAAAGGAAATCTCTGTTGAATTTCAGGAGCTAATGGAGGCAGTTTCTAACCTTGTCACTATCATAGACCCTTCTTAATTGAATAAAATAATTAGAGAGTAGCAGTGTAGAATTAGCGTCATCATCGTAGTGGTGTGTAGACTTTATCATGACGTTTATTATTTTCATGCAGTGAGCAGCGCAAGTCGGCATGGATTACTCGTTACCAGTTGTGCCTATATATACTGATTTTATAGCTTGGCCTGGGTTTTCTTGTCTTTCTTTTGTTTTTGGGGGTGGGGGTGGGGCTTCTTCAACATTGGTCATTGGCAGAAAAGACAATGCTGTGGTTGTACATCCTTCTCATGGCACTTCTTCATGACTAGCACCATATTGGAGTGTCAGTTTATTGCCGCAACTCGGCATTCAAGATGGACAGATGGCAGTTTTACTCCAAGTTAATGTAGTATACTCGTAGTTAGACATTTGGTAACGAAATCATTTACGGGTATTCTGTGCACCTTATGAAAATACTTGTCTCACCCCTTTCAAGTCCAGAGCATGGATGTCTTCTCGTTGTGGCATCAGAATAACAGGGCAACTCCGCTACACGGTTTTACAAACACCTGTCAACTCCCTCTCTAGCCCGCAAAAGGAGGAGAGTCAGTTTGCAGTCTACTGGGTTCACGTTCACACATTTAACCTCCATCAGTAGTTTGACAATTTTTGGCATGGTCTTCCTACCTTCAACGGTTTTATTCAGCACAGGGATAGGAATCAGATGGTAAAGGGATTATTAGGTGATTGCTTTTAACCCCGTCACTATATTTTCTCCAACGTTAACACAATTGTAAGTAGTAAAGAAAAATTATGGCATTGGATTGAAGGGGTTTGCTTTATTCTTGCATTTTCCAGACGACTGTACTCACTAGCTGTGTTCTGCATCTTGAATGATTGCTTTACTCCTTGAGCCGGTGCTGGAGAGGGACGCCTTCATGTGGTGGCACCGATACAACCAGGCTGTCCAGTTGCCCGGTTATTACAAATATCCCCCAACAACTTCGCTATCTACCGAAGGAGAATGTTTGACTGCGGGTGGAGGGCAACTTAATCCTGCTGTCCAGTGAGTTCACGTTTCAGATGAGCCTGAGGTTGCAACTACTACCACAATACACTCACTTTATCCAGCAAATACTAACTAATAACGTTGCTAAATAAAATACTTCTGTAGTGTTCGAAAAGTCTCTGACGCAGTTTCTCATGGAACAAATATAATTGAGTATCATGCATGTGCTTTATGTCTGTTCATCCCCATGAAGGATAGATAATCACTGCATTCATTCCCTCTTGTCCTTTCTTCCGCCTCTATAAAACTTCCTATTTCTCTTCGCACTTTGCTCTTTCCTGAAATGTTTCCCCATACTCATCCCCTCGCCTGCTTCCATTACTTCCTCCTCCACTCCCCCATCCATATACCTCACAATTACTCGCATTCCCCTCTCTCTTCTTCCTACCTTTCAATTCCTCCTCCTCTTCCCTCTCCTCATCTCCCTCACCTGCTCTTCCCCTTCCCACTCTTCCTGTCACTCGTCTTCTCTTCTCACCTCTTGTTACCTTGCCCTCCCCTCTCTCCTATTTTCACCTTCCCTCCCTTCTCTCCTCCTCTCACCTTCCCATTCCCTCTCTCTTCTTCCCACCTTCCCTTCCCCTCTCTCTTCTTCTCACCTTCCTTTCCCCTCTCTCTTCTCACCTTCCCTTCCCCTCTCTTCTCTTCTCACCTTCCCTTTCCCCCTCTCCTCGTCTCACCTTCCCTTCTCCTCTCTCCTCTTCCTCTCACTCCTCCCTCTTCCTCTCCTCTTACCTCCTCCTTTTCTCATCTCCTCTTCTTCTCACCTCTCCGTCTCACTTCCCCTTCCGCTCTTTCTTCGTCTCACCTCTTCTTCCTCTCTCTCTCTCTCTCTCTCTCTCTCCTTCTTCATCATCATCATCATCGTCGTCGTCGTCGTCGTCGTCGTCGTCGTCGTCGTCAATCTTCTTCTTCTTCTTCTTCTTCTTCCTTTCTCTCCACTTCCTGTCTTTCAATCACTCAGAGCCAGTCGAGGGTTTCATCAGAGACGAAAAACTCTCTGCTTGTTCCCTGATTTCCGCCATGTTGAAATGTTACTGACAGGACGCAGGGCACATGGGACGAGGCTAGGGTTTATAAGATTTTGGGAGAAGAATAGTCTACCAATATATTTATCTGTTTTATTTTTTCCATTTTATATCAGGCATTAATTTTCCATATTTGTCTGTGTGTCTCTCTGCGTATGTCTGTCTTTCTCGCTTTGGTGACATTGAGGTAGGGATTCAGTGTGAGAACGGAATATTGAGTAAGAATTTGAAAAAGAGTAGAGAGGGATCATTTGTGAGTGCATGATAATTCACGATGATTGTTTCTTTTACGTCATTACATAGATTTGCTTGTATTTGTGGCTCGTATGAAACAAGTTGCAGATTGACTAGGTTAAAGGGCTTCTTCGAATCGAACTTGAGTCGCATCATTACCGCGTTCAGTGCCAGATAAACATGCCTGTATTGGAAGGGTTGTTTGGGTGTTGATTGGCTTTGCGCACGTCTTTTGGTGGTTACTTACTCGTCTTCTAACATTTCTTGGACTGTAAGATCATTCCAAAGGCCTTAATGAAGAAGAGTCTGATAAAGGTGACTCTAGTTACCAGTCCCAGGTACTATATATACTTGCAGTTTTAAGGTCAGTCAAGTCAGATATAAAGTCGTGTGGGTGTGGCAAAGAGCGTTGGTATTAAGTAGAACAAGAGGCAGCGGGAGGATAAAATATTACTGTACATTCTCCTTTTGGTAATTATAATTATTATCTGTTAAGCATATAAAAATGTTTGGAGAACATTTTGCGATTTTTATTATTTTTTATTTTTAACTGGAAACGAGTCTTCCGCTGTTTAAGCATGATTGTTTTCCCGCATATACCTGTCTGTCTGTCTGTGTGTCTGTCTGTATCATGCTATGTTATCTGTCTGTCTGTCTATATCTATATCTGTTTGTCGGTAACTCACTGTCAATTAGTCTCGAGGTTTGCAAAAAGTATCAGATAATTAAGATAGAATAAGATTTGGAAAGAATTCTGTGGGTTAGTGTCTCACTGTATATTTGTCTGTCTGTCTGTATATTTGTATCTATGTCTTTCTGCCTGTCTGTCTGTCTATCTGTTTTTCTGTTTATCAAATGTAGTTTGTCTGTCTGTCTATCTATATCAGTCTTGTCAGCCAGTCATATGTAACTTATTTGTGTCTGTGTATTTGGGGGCTTATAGAAGGAATTAAATCTCGATCAAATGTACAACAGGATTTGGACTGAATATAAAATGAGAACCTCTGTTTTATAATCTCTTGCATTGTCTGTCAGTCCGTCGGTCTGCCTGTCTCTGCCTGTCCGGCTGTCTCTGTCAGTCTGGTTGTACAAGATGTTGGGGCACGAATCCTAAGTAATGAAAAAGATTGGGAAGAATATTATACGACTCTTGAAATTGAAATATCAAGTTCGAACATTGGGTACAGTGAAAAGATGGAAGTCTGCCTATTTATCTGACTATCTGGCCGTCTGTCTGTCCAGTATCTATCAGCATTTGGCTGTCTTATCTGTCTAACTAGAGTTTGTCTGTATATATGTATAGCCTGTTTATATTTCTAAGTATGAGTGATTGCAAGCTTGTGATTGTCTATTTGGTTATTAATTTGAGGTATATTTTTATATTTATGTATTTTATGTTTAGCAATCTCTATCTGTCTTATGTGTCTTTCCATTTACCTACATTTTTTCTCCTTTGCGACGGATTCACATTCTTTTTAGTTTTTCTTATAATTCTCTTCCGTCCATCTCTTTCTTTTCCTCACACATTTTAGTTAGATCTTTAGTGTAAGTTATCATTCACTTCTGATGTGTGAATTTCCTCTCTTTCTCTCACCTCAACTTTTTCTCTCAGTTTCTCTTCCTCTCCTCCAGGCTTCCTTTCTGGGCAACTTTTCTCCTTTTATATTGGTTATAGATTTCTTCACCCTTTTCCTCTTGTGGTTTCTTGTCCTCATCCTCATTGTTCTTTTTAGTCCATTTTTTTACCTTTTTTCCTCTTCTTCACCCTCCCTTTCTTAAACAAAATTTTCGTGCAGTTATTTCCTTTTCCTTTCTTCCTTATCCTCCTTCCTTCTTCTTACTTTTCCTCGTCTTCTCATTCTTGTTAGCATCTCCTGACGCGTTTCCCCTTCTCATTAATTCATCCTTTCCCCCACAGACTGTCTTACAATCTCTCTCTCTCTCTCTCTCTCTCTCAAGGAAAGATGATTCTGTGGCTGATGAGAGAGAGAGAGAGAGAGAGAGAGAGAGAGAGAGAGAGAGAGAGAGCAAAATAAGTGTAAATTGTGTGTGGGGTGAGAGTAAGCTGACCGATGCTGACTCGTATTCTTGTTGGTTAATGAAAGTCGCTACCACCTTGACTTAGTGACATTATTTTCTTATTGCGCTTTACTATTCTCTTGTCTGTTATTAATACCTTTGTAATACTGGTATTAATTCCATGAATAACATTTGAACACCGCATAGGCTACAAAAATAAGTTATATTCTTTTTGCTTAAACTTGGCCCAGGTTTTCATCCTTTTGCAGCTTATTTTTACGTAGCTCAGCGGCTGAAAACTACAACGCAACGAGCCTACTCCCTGTCCATAGCACTTCATTGTGACCAGCATCAAATTCGAGTGATTACCTCTTGTTTCCAACTCAATATTCAAGATAGAGATATGACAATTTTCGGTCAAGTTAAAAGTAAAAACCGTGTAGTATAGAGAAGAGTTGCTTGCTTGTCTCTTTAGCTGTTCACAATACGAGCCTGCTCAAATGTTGGGGCGTATTGTGGGTGGCATTGAAGGCTTCGTAGCACCTCTTCCTCAGCGATTTATTTATTTATTTTTCTATATCACATAACTTTCCGTTATTTATACTGTTTCATTACCTCCAATAGTTTGCATCAGTAACTTTTATGTGGATGGTGAACTGTAATGTGCAGAATAAATCGCTAAGGAATTGATGTTAGGGAATCTTCAAAGCGACCTAGAATGTAACTCAGCCTACACTTTTCAAGGTAGTGTTCCTTTCTCACGACTTATTGAATAAATGGTAAAATTTAGTACCTGTCAGAACATGATCAATGGGAATAAATCCGCAGGTGTAGAGGAAAATGAGGAAGAAATAATCAGGGAATCAGGTGAGAAACTAAGTGGAAAAGGAGTTGTAAGCTGGAATGGCGAATAGATACATAGGCTTAGAGGAAAATGAGGAAGAGGTAATCGTTGTCAGGTGAGAAAATGGTTGGGAAAGGAATGATAAGCTAAAATAATGACACCATATATGATAACTGAAAAGGAATTATTGAGATCGTTAGAGTGACTATAGGTAACGGATAATGGCAAAAAAAAAAAAAAAAAAGGTACTGAAAGAGGAATAGTATATTAAAAAAAAAAGAAGATACAACGCTAGGGGAAAGTCAAGGAGGCATTGAAAGTAACAAAGAAAACTTCACTGGAGACAGACTATTGTAATTAAGAAAGGAGATGGGGAGAATTATTAATAATTATATCAGATAATGCGAAAAGGAAGGGACTGGCAAAAAAATGAAGTGACAGTGAAAAAAAAGGAAGAGGCTAAGAAAAACAAAAATAACCCAAATGGCTGAAACACCAGAGTGAGAATCATTAAGTGGGGAGGAGGAGGATTGAGTCTGGGTTGGGGAGATTGATTATGGGATGAAGTGGGGGAGTAAGGGGAAGTGAGAGAGTGAGGGCATGTGAGTAGAGATGGGAGAGGAGGATAGGAAGTTGACTGGGATGAATTAGGAGAGAGAGAGAGAGAGAGAGAGAGAGAGAGAGAGAGAGAGAGGAAATATTAATGTCAGTAAAGAAGATGGAGAGGAGACGAGAGGGAGGTGATGGAAAGATGAATTCGAGAGAGAGATGGGAAGGAGGAGCCGATGAGGTAAGGGGAGAGAGAGAGTGGAGGAGAGGAAGCTGATATCAGTGAGTAAAGGGATATAGAGAGGGGAAGAGGGAGGGTGAGGGGAAAGAGGGGAGGAGAAGGGAGAGGAGAGATGGAGGGAAGTGGGAGGTAGTAGAAAGAAAGGAAGGAGGATGGGGTAGAGAGGTGGGCAAGAGAGGAGGAGGAGGAAAGGGGGACGGAGGAGGTGAGTGAGTGAAGGCAAGGAGAGTAATTTAGATAGGTGGAGTTAGAGGGGGAGGGAGTTAGTGGGGGAGGTGAAGCAAGGGGGAGGTGGAGTTAGAGGAAGAGGTTGAGTTAGAGGGGGAGTTGGAGTTGGAGTTTGAGAGGGAGGTTGTGTTTGAGAGGGAGGTTGAGTCTGAGAGGGAGGTTGGATTTGAGAAAGAGGTTGAGTTTGAGAGGAAGGTGGATTGGAAAAGGAGATGGAGTTGGAAAGGGAGGTGGAGTTAGGGAGGAAGGTGGATGAAACAGGGAGCGATTTCGGACAGAGAAAAGGAATGGATGGAGAGAGGAGGAGCTAACAGAGAAGGGGAAGGAGGTGGAGGTAGAGAGGGAATGAGGGAAAGGGGCAGGGAGAGGAGGGGGAGAGAATAGGGGAAGGAGAGAGACAAGTTTGCATAGAGGGGAAGGAATAGCTGATGAGTAGAGAGGGAGTGAGGAGAAGTAGAAGAGGAGAAGATGGGGAATGTAAAGGAAGGGAGCAGGAGAGAGAGAAGAGGCAGCTTTCACTAACACTCAAGGAAACTTGAAAGAAAGAGAAGGTAAGAGATATTGGGGATGAGGGGAAGAGGAGAGAGGGGATGAATGAATGTGTGATTATAGAAGGGGAGTTAGGGCAGAGAGAGTGAGGGAAAGGAGGAAGTTGATGAGGTAGAGAGGGGTAGAGTAAAGGAGAGGAGGAGGTGGAGGAGACAAGCGGTTGGGATGGAGAGAGGACGTGAGAGGAAGATGAGGGTAGAAAGGCGGGGAGGAGGTGGGGGGGAGAAACAGGGTGGGAATAAGGGAAATAGTAATGAAGGGGACGAAAAATACAGCTAATAAGGTTAGTAAAGATGGAAGGAGAGGGGAAGCTGATAGAGAGAGGGGAACGTGGTTGTGGTGGGGAGATTAGAGAGGGAGGGGAAAGAGGTGGGGCGGAAGAGAAAAGAAAAATTAAGAGATATAGGAGGAGGAGGAGGAACGGAGAAATGGTGACAGATTGAGAGGAGGAAAGAGGAAGTGGGAGAGTAGAACCTGGGGAAGGAAATGGTGAAAGGAGTCAAAAAAAATGAATGGAGAGAGGGTGAGAGAAAAGAGAGGGAGAAGGAGAGGCTGGTGCGGATGAGGAGAAGGGAGAGGAGGAATGGAAATTGATGGAAGAGAAGACAGAGGAGGAAGTGGTGAAGGTGGAGAGGGAAAGGAAAAAAAAATGAAGAGATAATGAGAGAAAGAGGAAGAGTAGGGAGTGGGGGGAGAGGAGAAGGAAAAGATGAAGAGGGAAAGTGACAAAGGGAGGAGAGAGGAAAGCGGATGACTGAAAAGTGTTCCATAGAAAGTCACATTTACGGCCCAAATGTTTCCTCCTTGTCCCGCTCTGGCCAGGTTAGTGCCAACGGATCTGTTAGGGAGCATACTCGTACGGGCCAACTACCACTGTCAGAGATGTGTGGAACTTTCACTCCGACACTCTTAGGACCCTTTCAACTCAGTAAAATCGTGTGATGTTAGAACTGATCACTACAGTTGTACTGACCTTCAGAGGGTTGATATTGATGGTATTAACACTAGGCTCCTCAGATCCTCCCTCAGCTGAGGAGAGAATAAAAATGTGTTTTGCATTAATTAGAACAAAAAAACTACAATTGTTCCAACCGTGAGTGCTCGCACATACACACGCACGCACGCACGCACGCACGCAAACACACACACACACACACACACACACACACACACACACACACACACACACACACACACACACAAACACTCACACGCACACGCACGCACGCACGCACGCACGCACGCGCGCACACACACACACACACACACACACACACACACACACACACACACACACACACACACACACACACACACACACACACACACACACACCTTCATTGTTCGCTGTTTTATGTAGTATATCCGTGTTTTTCTTTTTCTTATCATATGTTTTCCTTTCCTTTTTCCTTTTGTATGATACACTTCCAAGTTAAATCCAGCGATACTTATTGGCTTCCCTGTCATCATCTCATAACTTTTACTCCCTTTTCTCGTTTCCGTTGCTAAATCTTTCCCCTTTTGATATCACTTCTATTCACCTATGTCTTCCATGTCATTTGTCACTTTTTACTCCATTCTTTTTTCCTGCTGCCCCTTTCACTTTTATTACCACCTTTTCTCACTTCCAGACCTTCCTCTCTCTCTCTCTCTCTCTCTCTCTCTCTCTCTCTCTCTCTCTCTCCTTCTTTCCCTCTGTCTCTCCCTCCATCTAAGTTACTTTTTTTCTCCATTCATTATACTACTTCTTTCTCTTCCATTCTTCTTCCCTCCGTTTCTTTTACAGTAAATTAGTCGTCCTTTGTCTCCACCCCTCCCTGCTTCCCTCTTTCCATCCTTGGTATCACCCTTCTTTGTTGCCTGTCTTCCATCTTTTTCACCACCTCTCTTCGTCTTTTCCTCTTTCCTTGCCTCTCTCTTTCATCAGCTGTAGATAATCCTTCTTTCCTTTAATCCTTGTATATCTTTTCCTCCCTCCCCACACTTCCTTATTCCTACAGTAACCCATCCTTTCCTCCTTCCCTTCCTCCCTGGCTTCTTCCTTCCCTCCCTCCCTGGTTTCTTCCTTCACTCCCTCCCTGGTTTCATCCTTGCCTTCCTCCTTGGTTTCTTCCATGTCAGCCACTCCTTTCACTTGTTTTTGTGGTGACTCCCTTCCACCCTAGCTTAAATATCTCCACTTCTCCTCATCCATCCATACCTATTCCTCCAATCCTCCTTCTCCTCTCATTTCCTCCCTCTGCCTCTCCTTTCTGCCTCCATTTCAATCGCTCCTCTCTGGTTTGTTCGCCTTTATGACGACAGAAGGGGATTACCCATTTATATTTCTGTTCTCCAGTCGAAACTTGTACGCTTGCTAGACACAGATTGACAGCGAAGGAAAGGGCGATAGTGGTCAGTTGAGAGAGAGAGAGAGAGAGAGAGAGAGAGAGAGAGAGAGTGAGCGATAATGGTCAGTTGAGAGAGAGAGAGAGAGAGAGAGAGAGAGAAAGAGAAGCTTGATGGTTTTCGCGTGGGGTAATTATTTACAATTAATGGACAAGTGTGCATGCTTATTAATGGTACCAAAGATGTTAAGAATGCTTTACGCAACTTGTTTTACTTGGAGTAAGCGAAGTGATTTGTAAAATTATTTCAAATATTGACTGAAACAGGAATAAATGTAGACAGCTCCGGTGATGCTTGTGGTAATAATAGTTGTGGTGGTGCTGTTGGTGTGGTTGTTGTGGTTGTGCTTGTGTGGTGATGGTGGTCACATGTTGTGGTGGTGGTGGTGGCGGTTGGTGGTCGGGGTGGCGGTTGTAATTGTAGTAATTACAGTAGTTTTTATGGTCTTTGTTGATATTGATGGTTTTACTGTTGTGGTGGTGGGAGTGGTAGCAATAGTAGTTTTAGTCGTGGCTGAAGGGACTTTAGCAAAGGGTATGGTGATAGTTGGGTGGTTTGAAGATGGTGGTTATGGTGATGGTTGTGTGTGTGTGTGGGGTGGGTGGGAAGCTGGTCACAGTGAAAGGAACCAATGAATGGAACATCATGGGTACCAGCACTCCCATTCGTTAATCAGGATAATGGGCAGAGCTTGGAGGAGCAGCGTCACAAGTTTGGCGCCTCCTGTTGGCCAAGAACTTAGTGGAAGGAGACTGTTTAGCAGTGTGATGACTAAACAATATTCCACACAGAAGCACTCGAACTTCTGTATAGATACGTCCTTGGAGTGAAGTTAGCTATTATCGAAATTGTTCTATTTTCATTTTTTCCTTCAGATATCAGCTGTGTAGAAATGATCATGAAAAAAAAACTTACTTATGAGAATTGTTTGGTTGATAAAAGATGACAAATGTATATACAGAGATATATTTATAATTTAAACTGAAGACAGGTAATAAGCTGTAAAGTATTGGTAGCTGTGTGAGTGAAGAAAACGAACGGTCGGCAACAAAAGTCCTCTCATCTCCCATGCTTTTCTCTCCACGGACTTTGCGGATTCACCATACTGATTTTCATAGTCCATGGAGAGAAAAACAGGAAAGGAGACAATCCTTTTGATGCCGACTTACTGTACATGCAAATAATGTTATACAGAACTTTACGAGAGTTTGAACTGTGAATAGCTTGGTAAATGGACGAGTGAAATGAAGTATATATAAAAGCAATCTGATGCACAACTTATTTTATTCAGCCCAATGACGAACAATTGTTATTTTTCATTCTTTTTATGTTCAGGCGAGAGTTTGTAAATACGGATAAGGGGGCACACTTGTAACCCCATAAAAGTAAATTATGTAAAAGACTGAATATTAATGTGACAGTACGAATAACAAAGCGATCTCATCAATAAAATGTATGGAGACTGCTTTATTTTGCATATTGGTTGGAACGCTTTTATATTTTCGAAACACACACACACACACACACACACACACACACACACACACACACACACACACACACACACACACACACACACACACACACACACACACACTGATATTAAGGTTGGACCACCAGGCACAGTAACTTATCTTTGGTTAACGCTGGATGGTTTTACTCTCCGTTTGGGAAACCTCACGAGATCTGAGTGTTAACAGGTGTCGATAATCACCACAGTATTCATCACATCCCTCTAGCTATGCTCTCACTTACTCTGTACTCTCATACATTCCCCATCTCACATTCACCTTCCGAAATACGCTTCTATCTATCTATTGCCAGACGCCTCAATCCCGTTTGGGGTGGCCACAAACAAAACGCCTCCACTTCACCCTGTCCCCCGCCATTTCACTGCCCTGCTCCCAACTCACACCCCCCTCTCTCCTATACCTCTCCACCCCATCCCTCTATCTCATCCTCGGCCTCCCCCTTCCTCTTCCCCCCTCCACCTCACTTACATACACTCTCTTCGTCAGTCTTTCGCCCTCCATCCTCTCCACATGGCCAAACCACCTCAGTGTGTTCCTCATAACGCTTCCTATCTCATCCACATCCACACCACAACCCTCCTTTATATCCTCATTCGTCAGCCTGTCTCTCCATGTGACTCCACAGGCTCCTCTTAAATAACTCATTTCCACTGCTCTCACTCTTGACTTGTGTCTTTCCAACAACGTCCAAGCTTCACTTCCATACGTTAGAGTTGGTATCACAATACTGTCATGTAGTAACTTTTTCACTTCCATACTCACTTCCCTGTTTCTTATCACTGCTTTCAAAGAACCAGCAACCTTTCTTCCCTGCTGTACCCTTTCAAGCACTTCACCCTCCAAACCTTCATCCTTACTCATCACACTACCCAAGTACTTAAACGGACTCACATTTTCCAATTCCTCACCATCCAACCTCGCTGTACATTCACTGACTTCACCTCTCTCAAAGGCCATCACTTTACTCTTCCCTACATTCACCTTTAGATTCCGTTTCTTACACACTCTCCCAGACTCATCCACCAAGCCTTGCAGCTCCCCTTCGTCTTCACTTAACAACACAGTATCATCTGCAAACAACAGTACAGGGAGTTTCTAAACACTATCCTCTCTCACCAAAGCCACTCCAACATCCACTACCCTACCTTGTACCTCTTTTATTACCCCATCCATGTACAGATTGAACAACCATGGAGACATGACACATCCCTGTTTCAACCCAACCTTCAAAGAGAAAAATTCACTTAGGTCACCATCCACACGCTCTGCAGCCTTAGCACCATCATATATACTCTTCACAGCATTCAACAACTTCCCATCAACTCCATATATTCTTAATACTTTCCTCAATCCTTGTCTATCCACCCTGTCATATGCTTTCTCCAAATCCATGAAAGCCGCATACAACTTCTTTCCCTTCTCTAGAAACTTTTCCACTAAAGATCTAAGAATGAATATCTGATCTACACAACCTCTTCCCTTCCTAAAGCCTCCCTGTTCTTCTCCAACTAATTCCTCTGTTCTTACTCTAACTCTGTCAATAAGTATCATGCCATACACTTTTCCTATTATACTAAGAAGACAAATGCCCCTATGATTACCACACACTTCTTTTCCCCTTTTCGTTTGTACAAGGGAATAATTATACCTGACTTCCAATCATCCGGGACTCTACCTTCCTCCCAGGCCAATCTACACATCTTCCACATCCATTCTACTACAATCTCTCCCCCATGCTTCAGCATTTCACCACACACTCCATCAATTCCTGGGGCTTTCCCCGATTTAACTTTCTTCATTGCTTCCACAACTTCTATCCTACTGATTTCTTCCTGTCTTCTCACCTCCTTCCTTCTCCCAGCCATTCCCCAGCCACTTATACTCGCATTACTTCCATCCTGTATGTTCAACAATTCCTTAAGGTGTTCTATCCATCTGCTCACTTTTTCTCCCTTCTCCACTAGTAATCTACCATTTTTATCTTTCACTCCCCTGCTAACCTCACTTCCACCCTGTCTTACTCTATTCACCTCTTTCCAGAACAGTTTCTTACAGTCCCTCCACTTTACACTCAAATTCCTTCCAAATTCCTCAACCACTCTCTTCTTACTCTGTCGCACTAATCTTTTCACCTCTCTCTTTCTTTCTGCATATAACTCTCTCTTCCGCCTCTCAACTTTTTCCACGCCCCTATTTCTCATCCATTCATTGTATGATTTCTTCTTTTATGCCACAGCCTGTCTCACCTCTTCAGTCCACCACGCTGTTCCTTGCACCTCTCTTCGTCTTCTCTTCCTCCCACACACCACATCACATGCTGCACATATTTCTTCTGTAAATATCCTGCACACACCTTCCACGTCCCCCATCTGCTCCGATTCATATTTGCCCAATCGTTCCTCCACTTCTCTCTTATACTCTGCCTTTTTCTCATCCTCTTGTAACCTTTCCACTCTCCTTGCAACTACTCCTTCCTCTCACCTCTCCCTTCTTCTATTTCTCCATCTTACTTGGATCCTAATTCTGGCCACCACCAAGTAGTGGTCAGAAAGTCCACTCCCTCAACCTCTATAAGCTCTTGCATCCATTACACATCTTCGCATCCTCTCATCCACACACACATAATCAATCATTGCCTTCCTTTCATTCAGTTCACCGCCCACCCTTCTCATCATTCTCCATGTATACCTGTGGATCATTTTATGCCTGAAGAGGGTATTGGCTATCACCAACCCCCTCCCAGCACAAATGTCCACTAACGCACTGCCATTCTCATCTATCTCAGTGGGCACACCCCACTCACCAACTATTCCATCCATCTTCACATTCCCTACTTTACCATTCATATCACCGATCAAAAACACTCTCTCATTCCTTCCAAACTTTTCCATGCACACTTCCACATTTTTCCAGAACTCTTCTCTCACTCTGCTAGCATGATCTTGCATTGGCGCATACACACACACAGTCGCCCACATTTGTATTCCAACTTTCAATCTTACCCACACAATCCTTGACCCAAGTGATCCATACTGTTTTATGCTCTTCTTCCATCTTTTACTCACAACTATACATACTCCTTCCTTTGCCCTCTCATTCTCACCTACTCCTGCACATATACCCCATCCATACTCCCATTCTCTCACACTTTCTTCTCTCCATTTAGTTTCAGTTATTCCACATACATCCACTTTCGCACCCTCAAGCACCTGGACAATCTCTCTCTCTTTCACCTCATCATTCGCTCCTCTTACATTCCATGTTGCCATTACCAAGTCCTTTGTCCGGTCCTGGGTCATCATCATTTGGTCAGTCCTTGTCCGAGGCTTCTTGTTTGTCTTTTTAGATAGTTGTTTTCCGGGAAGGGGCACTAACCCTCCGCCAACCCTTTTAGTCGCCTTTTACGACAAGCAGGGATACTGGGGGAGTACTCTTGAAAAACCCCCGTACCCCCAGGGGTAGGAGGAGAAAATTCGGTTTTAATATCAGAGTACAGTTTTATAAGTGTTTGGTGCTCGGAATACACCCGCGACTCACCAGGCAAGATCCCACGTTATATTTGAGCCGAGTGTGTGTGTGTGTGTGTGTGTGTGTGTGTGTGTGTGTGTGCGTGTGCGTGTGTGTGTGTGTGTGTAATTCCTATCTCTGGAACTTATTCCCACCAGAGCATCATCCTCTTCTGTGACATGTGACTTCAGACTGTGTGCACAGTTGGCAGCACATGAACCTGGGACAGTGTCTGTGTGAAGTGGAGGTCTACCTACAGTTTCCGACGTTCATGCACCATAGTCACTTGGTCATTTGATCTAACATTTAACACCTCCATTCATCCATGTCAGTGCCGCCAAAAAATGTGATTGTCAAGGTTGTCAAGTATACCTCTGCTACACACTGGTGCTGTACCAGGTTCGAATATTCCCTGCCAACTGTACCTTCTTTTTATCCCGGCTTCAGAACTTGGTGACTCAACTCTCTTTCGTTTTTCTTTCACCCAGGCCTCCTACGACTCCAGAAGATTTACCAGTCCCTCCGACCAGCCCAAGCGTCCTTCGAGATTCGGGTGGTGAGGCGTGTCGAGTCGGCCCATGACGCCCTGGCCTTCCTTAGGACCCTGGAAAGCAGCAGCAGGTGAGTGGATGGTACCAGGATGTGTGCTTGGATAGGCTGTTATTTTTATAGCTGAATGTGTTGGTCGTCTTTACGACCTTGAAAAGCATCAGCAGGGAAGTGGATAGATAGAGTGCTATTTTCAAAGCTGAGTGTGATGGCATTCTTTATGACCTTTGAAAGCAACAGCAGATGAGTGGATGGGTAGCTGGGTGGATGAATGAATGAATGCAGTGTTTGGTGCATAGTTACAATACTACTATTTATACATGGAACCTGAAAAAAAGAGGTAGCTTGATGGTCACCTGGGTGGAAGGATGGATTTTTAAGCATTTGGTTATAACTAAGGCCATCCTAAGGTTCTAGGAATCTACAACAGGTCAGTGGATGGTTACCTGGATGGATAGATTGGTAGACTGTTAGGTGCATTCATATAATATCGTTACTTATACATGGCATATCTTTGACCTCGTTCAGTCCAGTGGGTTTGTAGATGCTGACAAATATTTCACTATGGAACTCTGTCACTGACTGATTTTGAAACTTACTATGTAATGAAGTGACCAAGTTTACAAGTAGTGTACAAGTATTCTCATGCAGCTGTGATTCACGCTTAGCCAAACTTGGTGGAAGGTTGACGGCAAGCCAAGAGTTTGACCATCACATTATATTTGAGAACAGGTCAAAGTAACATGACCACCACATCCATCCCAAACAAACTGCTTGATGGCAGTATGAGTTTCATCACATGTGCATCCGTGTGTGTGTGTGTGTGTGTGTGTGTGTGTGTGTGTGTGTGTGTGTGTGTGTGTGTGTGTGTGTGTGTGTGTGTGTGTGTGAGAGAGAGAGAGAGAGGAGAGAGAGAACATGAGAAAGTAATTATTTTAGCCCAATTATTCATCTGTTAATTGTTCAGTTACCGCACCAGTAATGTTGAAAGTTTACAACAAGATGAAATTATGATGATAGGTGTATGTACAAACGCTCGTTCGCTTGTCACTTGTTCACAGAGCGCACTTTACTGGTATTGTTGACAAGACTGTGTTGTTGTTGACAGAGGCGGTAAGAAATTTGCCGCAGTAGGGAATGCAGTTCTTATCCACAAACCAAACTTTAATTCTTTAAGACAAGCGGTATGGTGCAGTTTCCCCGCACATTCTCTCTCTCTCTCTTTCTTTCTCTCTCTCTCTCTCTCTCTCTCTCTTTCTTTCTCATACCAACTTCTTCCTTCCTCGCTTTCAGCAATGAAGGCATTTAAAGTTTCCACCTGGCGTTATATAGCTTTTGTTTGGACGTGGGGCTGTGGATACACTTCCCCCCACGTGTATGCAGCACAGCATGGCCCATCAACGTCCTCTACACTCGCCCCAGTGAATGTGTATTGTCCGGGGCAGAGGGACAGTACGCTGGAGTGTCCTGCTTGCTGTGCGATGCTGTATTGCTTTTTTTATGTTTTGATTCGGTCCCCTCCGCCACTTTAGGCCCCTCTCCTTCCCCCCACGTGTGTGTGTGTGTGTGTGTGTGTGTGTGTGTGTGTGTGTGTGTACGTATACAGGTTCCTTTAGCCCCACCTGTGAAGTACCCCATCATAGTTCAAGAAATTGTGCGTAAACAGGGAAAATGAGCAACGAAGGACACACATCAGTGAGAGTAGAGGAGGAAAGAGCAAGGACACGGAAAGTGAGAATGTATGGAAAAGATGAAAAGCAGACCAGGGAATGACTGGGAAGAAGAGAGGAAGCAATATGGAGAATAGAAAAATGTGGGAAATTGAAGGAGCAGTGAATTCAAGAAGGAAAGGGAGACAGTAAAGAAGAATAAATGAAATAAGGAAACAAGACAGAAACTGGAGAGGGAAATGAGAAAGCAGTAAAAAGAAAGGGAGAAGAAAAATGAGGGTAATATAGGGAACAGTGAATGAAGGAAGAGGAAGGAAGCGATAATAGAAGTGTATTGAGGAGATGAGAGGTACAAGGCAGAAAATGGGAGAGAGAGAGAGAGAGAGAGGGAGACCCACTCCTGCCGCATCCCCAGTCTCACTGCTGTATATACACTATCTGTATATCTATTGCCAGTCGCCACAGTCCCGTAAGGGGTGGCCATTTGACATTGAGTTATTATTTTGTTTTACGGGGAGGGGCACTAACCCTCCACCAACCCACTTGTTGACACGTAGGGAGCAAGTATGGTTTAGTTATATAGTTACCACCCAGCGTTGTAAATGTTTTCATGGCTTACAGGAAGCCATTTGGCATGTCACTCAATGTAAAGCCACCTGTAAAGGGAAGAAAATCAATAAGAAGTGACAGGAAAAATGGGAGAAATAGGAAGAGAGGAGGGCAGGCACAGAAAAAGAATGATAAAGGCTAAAGAGGAAGTAGGCAGCACTACATCAAATGAGTGGATGATGGTCGCCACCATCTACAAACATACTGTATATTCGCCTCTCGTCTTAGCAGAAGAGGGTGCAAGTCGGGTCGAAGCTGTTTTATCTTCCCAGTAAACAACTTTTCGAATGTGGGTATAATTCTTAAAACGTTTGGTTTAAATATTCCCTAATTTTCAGTATAGCAGTTTGGTAAATACTTACTTTTGCAGTGAGTCTGATAAGTCCGGGGACAAGTGGTGGTTGAGTGGTAGGAGAAGCTGGCTGGTGTCTGTCAAGCCGCATGATCGATTCCAAATTAGGGATGGGAACAGTCCGATGAAAGGTTGCATTAAAACAAACTGAAACTGGACACAAAACCCACCGAAGAAAAGAAAATAAATAAATAAAGAAATAATAATAATAATAATAATAATAATAATAATAATAATAATGAAAATACCATCACATCAGTCCTGAATGAGACCTTCTATATAGCAAGTATTCAGTATGGACGGAGGGTGTTAGCACCTGAGTAGTGAAGATTGTATGGCGTTGGTGAATGGACTGGGATACCTCTGCTGAGAATCGGACACGAAAAACACTCCAATAACGTCTTTCTGTACTTTTTTTTGGCAAATACCAGCAGATTTTATTCGAATTAAGAGATTTTAAAACTGGAGGAATTAGACACATCCTTAATGAACCTCTTTAATTAACCCCTTCATTAACAAACTGTCTGATAATATAAAACTGGCGTCGTCTTTGTGAAAGGTTTTCGTTTTTTTTTTTTTTTTTTTTTTAGAGAGAGAGAGAACTGATTACTTTGCGTGGGTCATGTTTGGGGATATGCTGTATAGCTCTTGCAATGTTTTCCTCTGGTGCTGGTGAGGGCTGCCTTCGTATGATGGCACTGATATAACCGGGTGGCTCAACTGCCTGGGTAAGTATACGTCCTTCGTCTGACCTCTTATCATCCCCAGACATCACCTTCTGCTCCCCAAACCTCGCCCCCACTACATCCTGGAGAGTGGTCAAAACCCTAGGTTCTGATCACCTCCCAATCTTCATCACTAGCAAAACCAGAATCACCCCGGCTGGCCACAAACACACATACACTAATAATAAGAGAGCCACCTGCGAGGCATTTGTAACTGAAACAGAACGACTGGCGAAGCTAAGAATAAAAGTAGTAATTGTTTACCGTTTATTTAAAAAATAATGAAAAAAATAATCTACCGCAGGAAAAAGATATAGAAAATCTAATCAATTCTTGAAATAACTAGAAGGGCACTCAGTGGAGCGCATCTCTCCGACAAGGGCAACGTAATTTCCAAACCACTCTTCACCCCAGCTGGCCACAAACACACATACACTAATTATAAGAGAGCCAACTGGGAGGCCTTTGTAACTGAAACAGAACAACACTAAACAGTACACCCATCACAAACATCAACACCGCTGTGCACACTTTCAAGACAATTTTACAAAACGCAGACAAAAGACACATCCCTAGAGGCAACTGAAAGAGACACAACTCCAACTTCACATCAGAAATTCAAGGCCTCATCAGACAACGGGACACACTGCGACACTCCCCAACACCCCATACACAAGACACCGTACAACAAATACAAGAACTCAACACTCAGATAAACAATAAAATATCAGAACAGCAAACGCTAAACAGGAATAATTATCTCCAAACACTTGATCACAAAACAAACACCAGTAAACTCTACAAAACACTAAACAGCATCACACTCTCCAACAGCAACACTGCACACACATGCTGCCATCACAACTACAGACACCATACCTTCAAACAAACAACAAGCAAACACTCCCATCAATCACTTTTCACAAGTCAGCCATCTAAACCCCCATCCCGAAGACCGACGTATTATCCAACGTAAGAGACAGTTCCCCTCAGACGCAGACTACACACCTTTCACTTACAAACAGACGAAGCACATCATTAACAAGCTTAAGCACTCATCTGCCTGTGAACCAGACAACATAAACAACATTCACCTTAAACACCTTTGACCACAAGGCATACAAGCACTCACCAACATATCAAACTACAGCTGCTCACACAGCATAATACCCAACATCTGGAAGCATGACATTATCATCACTATCCCTAAACCCAACAAAGACCCCACGTTACCCTCCTCACATCGCCCCATCACATTCCTCTGCACCCCCTCTAAAGTCACTGAACGACTGGTACTACAACTAGTCACACCTCACATTCCCTTAGCCCAATTACAACATGGCTTCAGGCCACTGCACTCCACAAACACCCTTCATACAGACCTTACACAGAGAGTTTTCGATGGCATGAATTCAGCTAGTCCACCAAACAGAACACTCCTAGTCACACTAGACATCAGCAAAGCTTTCGATGCCATCCCCCGCCACAACCTCACAAACAAAATACTCAACACAGACATGCACAATACACAAAACGATGGTTGGCAAACTACTTAGCAGGCAGCTGTGCACACGTAACATTTCCGGTCAGTCTTCTGACATCAGAAACTTCACAAATGGCGTCCCCCAAGGATCTGTTTTTACCCCTACACTCTTTAACCTATACATGGGCGACATACCCACACCCCACACACGACAGATACACATAGCTTCTTGTGCAAATGATATAACACTGACATGTATGCATCAAAACGCAAACACAGCTGCACACATCCTCCAACCTCACGTCAACACACTACGCAAATGGTTCACCACAAACAGGCTCAAAATAGCCCCAGCCAAATCTACAGTTACCCTTCTCACAAACTGGACAGCAGAACACAGTCACATCCCACACGTCATCATAAACAACACTCCCCTACCACCACACACACACACACACACACACACACACACACACACACACACACACACACACACACACACACACACACACACACACACACACACACACACACACACAAAATCCTTGGTGTGACATACAATACATCAGTGTCATTTAAACAACACATCACAAACATTAAAAATAAAATAAAACCAAGACTCAATGCTTTGAGGTCACTTGCCCATACAACATTCAGACACAACAAGGAAATCACCACCACAGTATACAGTACAAACAATACATACGTTCAGTGATGAATTATGCAAGCCCTTCCTGGGCTCCTAACCTCACCAAAACACACTACAACACTCTACAGACCATACAGAACAAGGCCCTAAAAATAATCACAGGCTGCACAGCTACTACACCCACAGACCACCTACATCAAGAAACCAAAGTCCTCAAAGTCAAGGATCACCTAGACATGAGAGGCACCCAGATTCTTGCTGCAGCCTCCACAAACCCACAACATCCACTACATTACATGACAGCACATCTATCCACACCAAGGAACATCGAAACAACACCCAGCACACGATATCATACACAAATACTGTCATCTCTTCCCCCTCGCCCACCTCAGACCAGCTTCCAGAAACATATCCACACTCAAATCACTCGCCACTCCATTCAGTCACTTAAAAACAACACACAGCTGAATGCACGGCTTCCTGACATCCACCCTTCTGAATCCTATCTCCCTCGTGAGGAAGGGTCCACCTGGCCTGGCTGAGATGTGGACACCATGCAGCAACTCTTAAGCTACCAGAAGAGACTGGATGACTCCGTCGCTGATGCCTGTCCAGGATGTAACACAATATCCCATACTATTAAGCACATTACGGAAGACTGCATTGCACACAATCACCCATGCCAGCAACACAACATACACTCTTTGAGAGCTCTGTGGGAAAGCCCGGTCTCGGGTATGGCCTTCCAAAGGGACTCGGGGCTGTTTGGCCAGACTGCCTAGGGAACAACAACAACAACAACAACAACAACAACAACTACTACTACTACTACTACTACTACTGCTGCTGCTGCTACAACTACTATTACTACTACTCCTACTCCTACTACTACTCCTACTCCTACTACTGCTACTACTACTACTACTACTAGTTGTACTATTACTACTGCTGCTACTACTGCTGCTGCTACTACTGCTGCTGCTACTACTGCTGCTGCTACTACTGCTGCTGCTACTACTGCTGCTGCTACTGTTGCTGCTACTGCTGCTGCTACTACTGCTGCTACTACTACTGCTGCTACTACTGCTGCTACTGCTGCTACTACTGCTGCTACTGCTGCTACTACTGCTGCTACTGCTACCGCTACTGCTACTACTACTACTACTACTCTGTCCCCCCCAAGAGAGGATGGTGGACTGGAAGGGGGACAACTTTAGCCTGCTGTCCACTGGGTTTACATTTCAGATGAACCTGGGGCAGCAAAAACAGCATCAGCAACATCAACAACTGCAGTAACACCCACAACAACAACAACAACAACAACAACAACAACAACAACAATGATGATAATAATCATAATAATAATAAACCCATTTTGCCATTTCCTGAACGATTTTATTGAGCTTTGAATAGTCTTTTGAACTGTCGGTGTTGCATGTAGCCTTTCTGAACATCTTCACTACTCTTTCCAGAGATGAATAAATCTGGTATGTAGTTTATATATTGTATATATATTATGTGTATTGTATTATATGAATGATGTTGTGCAGTATTGTTTTTATCACTGGCTCTTGCAGACGTCAAAGGGTTATATTTAACTCAGAGAAATCCACGGCACACATGAGGTTCAAGGATCTGGGTTAACGCCTTCACTCCCGTCACTGTTTTTGGTATATAATCTGGCTGTTACTTGGCCATTTAACTTAGCTCAGAAGAGGTTCTATGAGCTGGATGGGTGCAATAAAACCTTTAATAACACCACTGCTGGGTTGTTGGCCTAAGTTGGATGGGTTAAATAACACCTTCAATAACACCACTGCTGGGGTGTTGGCCTAAGTTGGATGGGTTAAATAACACCTTCAATAACACCACTGCTGGGGTGTTGGCCTAAGTTGGATGGGTTAAATAACACCTTCAGTAACACCACTGCTGGGGTGTTGGCTTAAGCTGGATGGGTTAAATAACACCTTCAATAACACCACTGCTGGGGTGTTGGCCTAAGTTGGATGGGTTAAATAACACCTTCAATAACACCACTGCTGGGGTGTTGGCCTAAGTTGGATGGGTTAAATAACACCTTCAGTAACACCACTGCTGGGGTGTTGGCCTAAGTTGGATGGGTTAAATAACACCTTCAATAACACCACTGCTGGGGTGTTGGCCTAAGTTGGATAAAAGAGTCTAGTAGTAGCAAGGACAGGGAAAATGAGTCATCGTAGTGAAGAGATTAAATAATAAAGGAGTAAAGATTTTTTATTCATTAATAGTTAATATCTGCTCTCCAAGTGAATTTATATTGCTTAGGAGAGACATCTTCAACTGGATGGGAGTTCGAAATGAAGAGACCTTGATTTTTTTTTTTTTTTTCTTGGAGGGAACAGTTTTGCGGTCTTCTGGCCTTTGCGTTCCTTCTTCCATGCATTAAAAAAAAAAACATGTCTTTAGCGCACTGCCCTCCACCTATCGGCTTATAGTCCCAAAGATTATAAGTCCGAGCCCCAGGTTTCTCTCCTTAACTAACTGTCGAAAATGCCAAGTTCTGTCTGTTGTACAGAACCAGGGCTCTCAGTGAAATACTGAAACTGGAAAAGTTATCAGTGCACAGTTCATCGAATCTCAGGGTTACTGAGGATGGGCTTTTGCTGGAAAGATACTTCGTGTACCGCCCTCCGCCTATAGGCTCATTGTCACAAAGCTCATAAGTTGGGACCCTGGGATTCATCTTGAAAGTGCCCACTTCCGTCAAGTTTACTGGACCTGGATTCTCAGTGGGATATTATACACACACACACACGTGTGTGTGTGTGTGTGTGTGTGTTAAAGCGATGTGAATATCTTAAAAGAGAGGGGTAATATGTAATAGGCAGAATGAATTGCGTATTCAAAGGTGATAAATGTCCCGTGCTGCATGGAATACGGTGCTTCGTTAATTGACAACTGATTGCACATTGTTAAAAAGATCAGGGGACTTTAGAAGCATCAGGAGACCATTTTCCCCCGTCCCCCCCCCCACACACACAAACTAGTGCGCGCGCGCACACACACACACACAGCTATATACTGTCCATAACTCCTCACGTTTCCAGGCCTCTGTTTTAACCCGTACTTTTACTAAGAAAGAGAGAGAGAGAGGGAGATCCACGTAAGCAACGCAGAGAAAACTGACGATAAATACGAGAAAGTCTAGATAGGCTAGATCGATGCGAAGGAGACAGGGCGAAAATTCCGGGAAAGCAAGGTTGTTTTCGACCGGCCCGGAAAGCAAGGCACCCCATCTACATATGAATGCTGCCTCGTGCGTGTGTGTGTGTGTGTGTGTGTGTGTGTGCGCGCGCTCTTTTCTAGTGTGTATGTGTGTGAGATTGTGTGCATGTGTGCTTTGCATGTGGCTGCCCGCTGAGACACAGGGCTCAAGTAACGACACTGGAATTTCCCTGCAGTTTCTTCTTAATGGAGACAGAGTGGCTGGATGCGAACATTTACTTCCCATACCTCCTTCACAATAGGCCCACGCCCAAGGTGGATTTGCCTTTATCTCATCTAGGAAAGATGGATAACATCTTTCCAGAGTTGAATACAATCATCTAAAGGTAGTAGTAGTGGTGGTGGCGTTGGTGGTGGCGTTGGTGGTGGTAGTTCCGGGTTGATCTGAAACATGAACCCAGTGAACTGCAGCCTGAAGCTTCGCCCCTGTAGCACACCGTCCTCCTTTCAGGGGATAGTGGGGTAATTGAGGAACGCTTGTATAACAGGGCAGTGAAAGCCACCTAGTTGTAATCGGTGCCACCACATGAAAGCATCCCACCCCAGCACCATCTGAATTTTGGGAGAATAGAATACAAAATACGTCATCAGACTGAAGTGGTTAACCCCTGTACTACGATAGTTAGCATCCATTGCTGAATCAGATAATATGGCAGTGGTAAGAACAGAATTAGAACAAAAAAAAGTTCATGGTGAGGGAGGTTAATTGCTTAGCATATTGTATGCATAAGTAACTTCGTAATATTTAGGTAGTTCAAAATATCATAAAGAATATTGTCTTCAGAATGTTCAAACGTTTATAATAGTAAAAAAAAAAATAGTCAGTATTTCATATCAGTGTCATTCCTTTTCTGCCAGCTGTCTAATCGAGGAGTTAACCGATACTCTGTTTTTTAAAAATGCAGCAGGTAAGCTCTAGATTCTAGAGCTTACCTGCTGCATTTTTAAAAGAGTCTAAAAGAGTCTAGAACGGTCTTCCTCAGTCTCGTTCCATCTCCTTATGACTTAGTCCTGTAAACGCAGTGTGATCAAGCACCTTAAAGTTAATGGATCTTAATTCTGATTTTCAAGTATTTCTTGTCCAGCAAAACCTTTTCCAGGTGTTGAGCCTTCTTCTTATATTATTATTATTATTATTATTATTATTATTATTATTATTCAGTACATCTGCAAAATATATTTGAAGGAAATAGCAGTCAGATAGATTATTTTCTGGTTAGGAGGGCCGATAGGAGGTTAGTGAGGGATATTAAAGTTATAGGAAGTGAGGAGTGTGTGCAGCAGCACAAACTATTGATTTGTGATATGGTGCTTAAAGAACAAGTAATGAAAAAGAGGACTTATGTACCTAGGAGGAAAATATGGAAGCTGAAAAACCAAGTAGTAAGGGATGCCTTCTATAGCGAGTTGAGGAGAGTGGTGGCTGAACAGGGAGCTGTAGACAGAGGCGTTAATGAACAGCACAGAGCCCTCAAGAACAATTTCTTGAGAGTTACTGATGTGACATGCGGTTGGACAATTGGACCACCAAGACATAAAGTAACTTGGTGGTGGGATGAGGGTGTAGAAGCTGCAGTTAAGGAGAAAAGAAGGCTTTTCCGGGAATGGAAGATGGGTGGTAGCAAAGAGGAATATTTGGCTGCCAAGCGTAGGGCTAGAAGAGAGGTATACAGGGCAAAGTCTGAGTCACAGAGACTTTTACTTGATAACCTAAATCATGGGGAAGGGAAAAATATGATATTTAGGGTGGCAGGTCAAGTGAAGAGGGATAATCAGGATATTATAGGTGAGCGGTGTGTGAAGAATGATGAAGGAAGGGTAGTGGTGAACAGTGAGGATATTAAAGATGCATGGAGGGAGCATTATAACCGGTTGTTGAATGAGGAGTTTGACTGGGACAGGGAAGGTTTGGAGCCAGCAGATCCAGTGTCTGGCCCTTGGCCTTTGATTGATACTGCTACTGTGAGTGAGGCAATAGGCAGGATGAGGGTGGGGAAGGCAGCAGGTGTGTCTGGGTTGACTGCCTCAGGCGATATAGGGGTGAGTTTAGTCACTGACCTGATAAATAGGATTATTTATGAGTGTGTTGTCCCAGCTGGTTGGCTGAAGAGTGTAATTGTAAATGTGTATAAAGGGAAGGGTGATACCCTGGAAAGAGGAAATTATAGAGGTATAAAGCTTTTAGATCAGATAATGAAGGTAATAGAGAGAGTTTTAGAAGGTATGATTAGAGAAAGAGTGAATATTGATGAGATGCAGTTTGGGTTTATGCCAGGTAGGGAGACCACTGATGCTATATTCATTGTTCATCAGCTTCAGGAAAAATATATTGGTAGGAGAAGGGACCTTTATTTTGTTTTTGTTGATTTGGAAAAGGCTTTTGACAGAGTCCCTAGAGAGGTGGTGAAGTGGGCAATGAGAAAGCTTGGCTTGGAGGAGTGGCTGGTTAGGGTGGTTATTGCTATGTATGTGGGTGCTCACACCCAGGTAAGAGTGAATGGAGATTTGAGTGATGAGTTTTCCGTGAATGTTGGTGTGCATCAGGGGTCAGTCTTGAGTCCCATGTTGTTTATCGTGGTACTTGAAGCCCTTTCACGTGACTTTAGAAACGGACTTCCGTGAGAGTTGTTGTATGCTGATGATTTGGTATTGATTGCAGAGAACGAAAGGGAGGCAGAGGAAAGGTTTAGGAAGTGGAGAGATGGTATGGGGCACAAGAGTTTAAGGGTAAATGCAGATAAAACAAAAGTGATGATATCTAGGGTTGGTGGCGGTACTGTCAAAGACGAGGGAGAGTGGCCATGTGCAGTTTGCCACAAGGGCGTGGGAAGTAATTCCATCTTGTGCAGTGTGTGTGATAAATGGGTTCATAAGAGATGTAGTGGTATCAGAGGTAGACTGCGAGATAATGCTGATTTTATGTGTACGGCGTGTCGGAGTGAGCAGGTGGAGATTGTCAGACGTGAAAGGATTGAACTTGCTGGTGAATCTCTTGAGTGTGTGGAAGAGTTTTGTTATTTGGGAGACATGGTGTGTGCTGGAGGTGGGGCTGGAGCTAGCTCTGTGGCTAGGGTGAGAAGTGGTTGGAAGAAGTTCAGGGAGCTCTTGCCTCTCCTGACATTGAGAGGACTCTCCCTACGTGCTAAGGGGTCTTTGTATGCAGCATGTGTTAGGAGTGTAATGCTGTATGGTAGTGAGACCTGGGCAGTGAAGGAGGAAGATATTCGCCGGCTCAGACGTACAGAAATGACAATGATTAGGTGGATGTGCAGTGCGTCCCTGCGTCCACGGCCTGGAGGGGCTGGGTTTATGATGGAAGAGTTGAGAGGTAGGATGGGACTGGAGTGTATTGGTGTTGTGATGAGGAGAGGTAGATTGAGATGATTTGGACATGTGGAGAGGATGGGGGATGATAATTGGGTGAGGAAGGTGAGAAGTGTTAACCCGCCCCATCCCGTCGACGTATGGGTACGTTGCAACGATATGCATTTGCCAGTCCCGGCGACGTACCAGTACGTCATGCAATTGCAAGGTCCCTAATTTGCACAATTTTCAATTTTCGCACATGATTTTTCGTATGTATACACGGGACACCTTCCTCTATTCCTCTACAAGATGCCAAGCAGGGACAATGCCTTACACTGCATAACCTCCCCCTTCCCCCCCTCACACCATTGTCTTGGCAAAGGACCTGTTACCAGTGACCTGCCTAGTAAAGATATTCAGGGCCAGAATGATTCCCCAATCGATAACAATGTGGAGTACAATGTTTACATAGCATTAGAAGAAGAAACGACCAGAAATAATGATCAGGTAATGTGGCAAAAAAAGGTCAGGTATGGTGATTAGTTAGTGAGTGAATCAATGCTTATAATGCCTTTATTACTGCTTGAAAACCAATATACTCACATACTACATATACATTCGTACCAAGTAAATAAATAAATACCGTTTATGAGTGGATAAAATAGTTACCCTCCCATAGAACTCGTTTTCTTTGGTGCCAGCATGTTAGAAAACCCACTCAGGTAAGGAGGAACTCCTACCTGGATTGGGCACTTTAAACCTCAGGTGAGCGATTTCTCTATGAATTTTCGATGTTTCTTACCCAAAGCGAAGGTTTTAGCCAAAAAAAAAAATTTCGAAAATACCTCGGGACTGGGGGATGTCGGAGGTGCGGAAAACCTCGGGACGTGACGGGTTAATGTTGGGGGTGGGGTTATGAGGGGTAGACCAAGAAAGACATGGGACGAGGTCATTAAGTGTGACCTCAGGGTTAAGGGACTGAACAGGGAGGCTGCAATGGATCGTGCAGCGTGGAGAGCCGCCATTAGGTGACCAAGGCCGACACATGCAAGCATGTTGGAGCCTTTAAAAACGAACTAAACGAACGAAGCCGATCACTGGAACTTTTTTTTTTTTAAGTTTGAAATGCGTTTGAAAAAGACTGAAATGAATGTATTTTTAGCACCAGGTTTCAAAGAGCATATTACACAAATTCAGAGCAAAGATATATGACTAGCACTGGAGCAGAAATAGGGAAGGAGATGTAGATGGTCTTGGCGTTGAAGTGGCGTCGGCGTCAAAGTGGTGTCGATGTTGAAGTGGAGTCGGCGTTAAAGTGACGTTGGCATTGAAGTGGTGTTGACGGTGAGGATGGTGGTCTTGGCGTAGAAGTGAGATAGTTGAGTTTGCTGAAAGGCTTGATCCAGGAAGGGAAGAAGCGTCAACGTGAATGGGAGATCCTTATACTCTTCATGTCATGAAGCCAAATGTGTAACCTGATAGAAGATGGAAAATACAGGCCGGGTATCATGGGGAGAGGTGGGACAGAAGAGAAGGACAGAAAAGAGAGAGACTGGAGACAAAAAAGCCTCTTTTAGTCGCCTTTTACGACAAGCATAGATAGTGATTAAGTATCCCTCCCCTCGTCTCCCAGGGGGATTGAAAAAGTTCCATGCCAAACTTGACCTTGATGTGAAAAGTAAATATGTATCAAATTTATATGCGATACACGGGAATACAGGCTTTGAAATATAGGAAAGTTGCCAAATAAGCTCCCCATATGTTTCAAGTGAATTAAATGAAAAATTACACTTTCGGACTGACATATCGCTCAACTGTAGAATTGAGTAAATACGAAACTTTACATAACATTCTCGAAATATTGTTTGGCTTCTAACACTGCATCACTGGTTTTTCAAAATAATTTCTCTTTCTCGTTATATCTGAAGGAATGAAGTATTTTTGTGTCCATTGTATACATAAAAAAGCAATAGCCGAAGACATTAATGTTTGTATATTGTAAATCTTTCAGTAGCCAGTAGTCGAACCCAGTAATATGAATCTGTTGACTTGTAATTCTTTCTCACCGTTATCTTTCAGGTGGACCCAAAAGTACGTGGTGTTGGACTGCAGCACGGAGATGGCCAAGAGTCTTATCATTGGCCATGTAAAGGACGTGCATATGGGTCGACGCAACTACCACTACCTTATGTCCGGCCTTGTGAGTACCACCGCCACCACCCTCCCTCACAATCCTACTTCCGCCCTAACCCCCACCCCTCTCACAAATCGACTCCCACCCACCACCCACCCTCACATTCCTCTCTTCCTCCACACCAGGCCTCACACTCCCTCCGTTATTCTTATATCCCGTCGTAAGTACAGCTTCTCATCTCGCCACCTCAGCTCCTCCTTTATCATCCCATACCACTCCTACTCGGTTTACCCTTTGTTTCTCTTCAGGATTGTGGCTGGGGACTTGGATATAACGTAGAATGTTCCGGTTCGTGGTCAGGGAGAAAATTTACATCAGTCTCCTTATATCTTTATTTGCACTTACGACGCCACCCTCACCTCTGCAGCTTCCCTATATCTTCCCCATCTTATCGTTTCTCGTACTCCGTAATGACTCTTGTGCACTGGATAAGGATAAATCTACCTGTTTGTCTATTGACTCTCCATCTATCGTTCCCTTATCATTTATCACCTTATATTTATTTTAGTCTCCTTTCACCCCGTAGCTCCATGTGCCTCATCAAGACTCGTGTTTCCAACAAAAAGCATAAATGCATCTTTTCTGTTTTACTTCTCATTAACTATCCTTTATTTCTCTCTCGCCACATTGACCATTTCTGTTTTACTTTTTGTTCATTTTCTTCATTTTTCTCTCTGTTTTCACCTTTCCTGTTTTACTTCCCCTATATTATTTCTTCATAATTTCTCTCTCCACTTTCACTGGTTACTCCGGACCTCCATCCCTCATGATTTATCACTTCACACTTTGCCTCCTGGTCAGCTTACCCTCCCCACACCCCTTAATGACACTCAGAATGTCGCATATGCTTCTCCATCTTTTCTCTCTTCATCTACCCTTATCATGTATTACCCAACTCCTGCCTCTTATTTTATTATCACCACACACCTGCCTCATATCATTTATCACCTCACTCCTGCCCCATATATCATTTATCATCTCATTCCTTCCTGTTATATCATTTATTACCTCACTCCTGCCTCTTATATCATTTATCACCTCACTCCTGCCTCTTATACCATTTATCGCCTGACTCCTGCCTGTTATATCATTTATCACCTCATTCCTGCCTCTTATATCATTTATCACCTCATTCCTGCCTCTTATACCATTTATCGCCTGACTCCTGCCTCTTGCGTCATTTATCACCTCACTCCTGCCTCTTATTTATCACCTCACTCCTGCCTCGTATATCATTTATCACCACACTCCTGCCTGTTATCACCTCACTCAAGACCTCTACCGTTATCATTTATCACCCACCCTAATCTTTTATTACCTCTTTTTTGCCTCTCATCACCTTACCTAAGCCTCCCTCTCTATCCACATCCCGTTTTCTTCGAGTCACACAGCCAACCACTTCAGTTTAATTGCTACTTAGAGGTGGAAATTGGACCTTCCCTACGACACTTGTATTCTCCTTCGCTAAATATTTTCATAACTCCTCTTCCCAAGCGGTTTATGTTACATTTTACACCTTCCATAACGTCTTTCGCTAAGCAGTTTATCTACATCTTACACTTTTCATACGTTCTCTCCCGAAGCGATTTATTTTGCTTCTTAAACCCATCGTAACACCTCTTCCTTTCGTAACTCCTCATCGTAAGCGATATATTTTGCATTTTACACCATTCGTAACTCCTTGAACAATTTATTTTATATACATCTTGCGCCTTTCTTAACGGCTCTTCTTAAGCGATTTATTCTATATACATCTTACACGTTTCATAACTCCTCTCCCAAAGCGATTCCTTTTACTTATTAAACCTTTCGTACCTTCTGTTCACAAGGGATTTATTTTGCATCATACATCTTACTTTTATGTAGGCTATACGGTATGTGTTCAGTATCTACACATTTTGGTTCAGTAACCCCCACAAGATGCACAGGCGACATCGTAGAGCTTGATCCTTAGTTATCAGTGTCTATCCTGCATCATTTATTCATTAATTACTACACTGCCACACCCACTCCCACACCAACAGACTGAGCCATCCCCACAACAAACAAAATACCATCAGAAGAGTTTCTAGTGAGTGCAGTTTAAGGCCCTCTCCCACTTCGGCGAAAGTGGGGAAGATAAAGTCACGATGTGTCAAAAATCCTTAATCGTGGGTATTCGTGATCAAAATCTTGTCCATTCGTGGCATGTCACCGATACGTCGCATGAGGTGGAAATTTGTCGTGGGCCACGACGTTTTCATGCTGCATGAAAACGTCGTGGCCCTCCACGATTTTGTAAAATTTCTCAGATTAGTCGTTGACAACAAGGCAACGCCTCAGCGACGTCGGCGATTACCCGGTGTATAAACCGCATATGATCGCCGACATCGGCGAGGTGTCGGCGGTGAAAAAACGTTGAGATGTCGTACGGTCATACGGCGAACCGTCGGCAATGTAACAGCAATGCATCGGTGAGGTTAATACGACATAGCTTACGTAAACCGTACGATACGTACCGGGTTGTACGACAGTAATATTTCATCTTATGAATGTCGGTGATATATCGCCGACATTTCGCGGATGAACCGTCGATTAATCGCCTTAAATACGCCAATGACGGCGAGGCACCTGCGATGGCCTCGGCGTTTTGTCTGCGTAGGTGCGTGCGATTTATTCCGGCATTGGCGCCGATGCATTCACCGACACATCGACGATATATCGTCGACAGCACGCCGCCGTTGTACCTTTATTGCCATTGAATCGCCGTAAAAAACGTTAAAATTTGAATTTAGAATAATGCTTGCGCATTACGCCGACATATCGGCGATATGTCGGCTACTAGTCGCTGGTTATACCAGATACTACCGCAGGTGTCGGCGCGTTTGTCGCACTGGTGTTGCCGGTATTACGCCCGACATTCAACATTCTTGGTCAGAGTAGTCGACACATCACCGACTTCGGCCACGATTGTCATTGTGGCTTCATCGTGCCTATTTACGCCGAAGTGGGAGAGGGCCTTTATTGTGGGTATTCGTGATCAAAGTCTTGTCCATTCGTGGCATGTCGCCGATACGTCGGACGAGGTGGAAATTTATCGTGGGGGGCCACGACGTTTTCATGCTGCATGAAAACGTCGTGGCCCTTCACGATTTTGTAAAATTTCGCTGATTAGTCGTCGACAACAAGCCGACGTCTCGGCGACGTCGGCGATTACCCGGCGTATAAACCGCGTATGATCGCCGACATCGGCGAGGCGTCGGCGGTGAAAAAAACCGTTGAGATGTCGTACGGTTATTCAGCGAAGTGTCGGCAATGTATCGGCGATGCATCGGTGAGGTTAATACGACATAGCCTACGTAAACCGTACGATACGTACCGGGTTGTGTGACAGTAATATTTCATCTTATGAATGTCGGTGATATATCGCCGACATGTAGGCGAACTCAGAGGAATAACGTCGCGCCTCTTGCGCCGATGCATTTGCCGACACATCGACGATACATCGTCGACAGCACGCCGCCGTTGTACCTTTATCGCCGTTGAATCACCGTAAAAAAAAAACGTTAAAATTTGAATTTAGAATAATGCTTGCGCATTACGCCGACATATCGCCGATATGTCGGCTACTAGTCGCCGGTTATATCGTATACTCCGCCGAGGTGTCGGCGTTTTGTCGTACTGGTGTCGCCGGTATTATGCCGACACCACGATTCTTGGTCAGAGTCGTCGACACATCACCGACTTCGGCCACGATTTTCATCGTGGCTTCATCGTGCCTATTTACGCCGAAGTGGGAGAGGGCCTTTATAAGTCACCCTGTACCACCACCACCACCGCCGCCGCAGTCGCCGCCGCCACCACCACCACCACCACCACCACCACCACTATTTTCTCCTGTGTCTATGTCTAGTTGATAATTACAGTTCATCAGTTACATGTAAGATGGAAAGATATGATATTCAAAACAAATCGCGGTGGAGGCGTCACGAAATTTCCGATCAACCTATCAGCGGCGTATTCTCGTTTGTTTGGCTCTTTTAACACCTTTTTCTTAGCGGTTTATTTTGCCCATTTCGCCTATATATTTTGTCTTATTGGTAATTGAGGTGGGGATTGGAGTTAATTAGTGATGTGGGTAGCGAGGATATTTGGGAAATGATGGGAAAGGGTGTAGAAAGGAAGGGAGGGAAGGGGAAGGGAAGGAGAGGAAGATGGAGGAGAAGAGCGGTAAGGATGGGAGAGGGAATGAAGGAAGAAGGGCAAAAGAGAGAGAGAGAGAGAGAGAGAGAGAGAGAGAGAGAGAGAGAGATTTTCAAATATCGACAATCGTAGTAAAAGAAAAAAAAAAAAAACTTTCCGACAGCATCACATACATAGTCCACTCCTTAAAAATATGCAAAGCAAATTAAAAAAGTAAAGAAAACCTAGAAAAACCGTACTGTGATACCAAGACCGAAATTAATCCCTTCTATGTGGCCAGTCTGTGAAAACAGGTGATATTTGTGTTTTTAGGGAGGTAAAAATATACGATTAGTGAATAAGAAAATTAATCTCAAAGCCGACTTGGTGAATTAACCATTTCGTGCATATCAGGTGTTTTTGTACCTAAACTCTCGCACGTGACAGGTAAATGAACTCTCTAACTCCTCTCGTTCTAAGGTCTCTACGGAGCTGAATCTGAATGTAGCAAGAATTTAAAACGTCATCGGCGTGAAGTAGTTAGAAAAACAAGCATTAATAAATTAGGTTAGTGAATGCCGCGGAGCACTCCACCTAACACTAATTAAAGGTAAATTAGAAAATAAAATACTGTGGTGGTCCTGGACAGGTCAAATAAATTAACCGTATGATTTAATTAAGATAAGCAAACTTTAATTTTGACGGCAGTAAAATACTCATTAAAAGGGCTGTCTCTGTCGTATTTAAAATCAAATATTTGTCCCTCCTCTCTCAGCGCCAGGTGATGGTGGTGGTTGGGGGGGGGGGAGCAGCGAGGGAGGAATTACTGTCCCGTCATCTGGGCTACTAAGTTATCTTCTCTGTGCAGTTCCAGATGACACTCTTCCCCGTTTCCTTGATCGTTGTCATCGTGGGGAGCTTCGGAGACGTCAAATGAGACGCTGTGTGGGGGAGTATAGCAGGGTACCTTAATGGACTCCATGGTGTGTGGAGGTTTGGTTGCTGGGTGAACGTCACATCTGAGTCTCCACTCTATTCTGTCCTCTCCCCCCCCCCTCCACCTTAGATCCCTGTCACTGCCTCAACTAATTTTGCAGGGCCCTTTTCTTCTACTGATGCTTCTTCCTTCCTTTTCTCCTTTCCTCCCTATTCCATCTTCTGCTCTAAAAAGAGTGGAATTTTCCATATTCGTAAAAATTTTCATCAGTAGCCTTCAGCATGTTACAGCATTAAGGATCAGGGCCTGTGCACTGTTGGTCTGGCCAATTGTGGGGACCATGGTTGTTCGGCACCACCCAGGTGTGTGGATCTGTGCATATGCGGAACTGCTAATAAGCTACAGCCGCGGATCCGTGGATGCCGTTGCTTTGTGGGTGGACTTGTTGTTGCTATCCCTTCCTGGAAAGGGCAGGGAGTGCTTGCTTGGAACTTGGACCCTGCTTGTGGAAATGGCCGAGCCTCTAGACTCCGGGTTCTGCTCACGCGATCCTTTCTTTTTCAGCAGTTATGTTGAGCCTTTTCCTTACCATCTAAGATTGTGGAAATTGTCTCCAGTTCTTCCTGCCTCATTTCTGCTGATGTTTTGACCCTGATGATGACCCTGGCTTCTCTTGATGATACGTTTCTGGCTCTTCCCGCTGTTTCCCAACCTGTACTCACCTCTTCTGTTTCTTCCCACTTAACTACGCCAGTTTCCACCTCACTGTCCCCTACTCCGACATCTCTGTCCACCTGTTCATCTTACATAGTAACTTCTGAACCTTATTTGCCTCCACCCTCTCCTCCATCTACCCTTCCTGTTCTTCGGATTCCTTGTCCCATTCTCATATTTCTTCCCTGCTCACTAACCTTGTCTTGACCATCTCTCTTTTCGGGCCCCAGACCTTGTCTCAGTATTTTAACGTCACCTCACAAACGGATGATCACTAGCTTCATCTCTCTCTGTTACATAAGGTAGGCACTGATGTTACGTCCTTTGTGTGACCCAATGGGTCTCATCATCTTAAAGTGTTCAGTGCAACCCTACCAAAAAAAGTTAAATCTTTAGTTGATCCATCCGGCATTCCAAGCACAGTCTCACCAGATGCACAGTTAATTTCGTCTATACGCACTGTCAGTCTTCCCTCTTTCTTCTCTTTGGGTAATCAAAATTTTGCTTACTGTTCTGAGAATATTCGATTCATTCTTTCTAACAGCAACTTCCAAAACTCTCTGTACATTGTTACATCAGTCATTTTCATGGACGCCATCTATAACCAGCTAACATTGCTAAAACTGTATTTGAATCTCACAATCTTTCCTCTTCAGTTAATAGAAATCTATTAACCACTTTCAGTCTAGTGCCATATTTGTTTATTTATTTATTTATCTTTCCCTTCCCGGCGGCATATGACCCTGGCAGTTGCGCCGCCAGATTTTAATTATTTGCAATCAATCAGTCAATCTTATCTTTCCCTTCACCATCAGAGGAAGATAAGGATCTACGAGTATTTACAGGAGCATTCATAAGTGTTTCTTTCCTTCCCAGAGTCACGCACCAGCAATGCAGTAAAAAGAGTGGTAAAGTCAGTAGAAAAAAATTGTTTTGCCTTTTATTTAATCCCAAGTATATAAAGTTGAGTGCTTAAATGGAATCTGATGGGTTGTTAGATGCCACTTGGAGACTCAAAAAAAGAACTTCTGGATAAGATAGCAGACTACGAGGTGCTACCCAAAAGTTTCTGAAATTTGAAAGCAGGGCAGAAACCGCTGGTCATACAGTGTGTGGATACTAGGTGGCGGTGCATGTACGCTTTGTTTGTTACTGTGTCAAGTGGCATTGTGCAGGGTGGATGCATTTGCTGAATGTTTGTGTGCTTTCATCATTGCGTTTGGGTTAATTTGCAAATTTTGTGAACTATAAAATGGAGGATGTGAAAGAGCAACGTGTTTGCTTCAAGTTTTGTGTGAAACTCGGGAATAGCGTGGCATAAACTCATAAAATGGTAAAACAAGCATTTGGTGACAGTGCTTTAGGGGTTATACAAACCTATGACTGGTTTAAGCGTTTTAAAAATGGACAAACGTTAACAGATGATGGTGCACGTTTTGGTCGCCCTTCCATCAGTTCAGCTCCTGACAATGTGGCCAAAGTTAGTGCAACCATCCTCAGTGATCGCAGTACAATCCTTGATGTTTGTGACATTGTTAGCCAATCGTATGGAACTTGCCAACGCATTTTGTCTGGCGATGTGAGGCAAAAACGCCCAGACAAGTGGTGCTCTAACAAATGGGTGTTGCACCATGACAGTGCACCCATGCAGACAGGCCATGTTGTTCAGCAGTTTTTGGTATATAAAAAAAATAAATAAATAAACATGCTGGTTCTCCCCCACCCCCCCATATTCACCAGATTTGGCCTCCTGTGATTTTTTCCTCTTTCTGAAAATGGAAATCCAGCTGGAAGGACTAAGATTTGATACCATTGCGAATATCCAGGTGAAAATCACAGACATTGCTGAACAAGTTGATGCTCAAGGACTTCAGGAATGCATTCTGATCGTGGTAGAAACACTGGGATCGATGCCCAAGGATACTACTTTGAAGTGGACAGTGGTGAGTAGGACTTGACCAAATCTATATTCCTTCTTTATTCAAATTTCTGGAACTTGTGGGTAGCACTTTGTAAAATAGATGATATAATAACTACGGTTTAAAAGCAAAAATGGATAGAGGCTGGCCACGTCCATTGTAGAACAGATAGCAGATGGACAACCCAAATAAATAATTTGCCAAACTGAAATGGAGTGAGGGGGTCAAGCAGAGAACAAAATGGCGACATGAAATTCAGAGATTCACTTGGATTTGATGGAACAGGCTAGCAGCCAGATTATCTGAGTGGAAAATACAAGCCAATGTATTCACCTCGCGAATGTGAATTGCCTTCCGTCACCCAAAAAGTAGATCAGTAATCCTGACAATCAGAGGCATATCATTGCATCTTCACCAAAATATGAAAAATTAGTCGTAGTATTTCAGTGTTACTCCTGTTATGTATCTCGCTAGCATTCCAAAGCCTGAAATCGGGTATTATTTTGGTGAAGGTTATTGAGTACAACAGGCTTTTGAAGCATTTCTAATACTTACGCTTTAAGCAGCCGTTCTCTTCGTTGAGGGTATGATAGAAAATGGCAAATAATGGCAAACTGAAAGAAGGAGTTAAGGGGTAGTTCTTGCAGATTTCTCTGGCAGTCGGAGGTATACCATCACAGCTTTGCCAGAATTGTTAACAAGCAAGCCATATATCCCGGGATACTGCCCACAGTTTGGATACAATTTGCCCACTTGATTTTTTTAATATTTTGGCCAAACACACACACACACACACACACACACACACACACACACACACACACACACACACACACACACACACACACACATGAGGACCTGGCAGAGAGTACAATTCAGAGTATAAGATCATTGCTACATAAAATGGAAGAGAAATCGGAAAGAATTATACTAACTGGGGACTTCAATACAAATATAAATTGGAATACTCTAGATATAAATAGCCAAGAAAGCTGTTGGGACCAAAAGCTCCTGGATCTCGTACAAGAGTTTTTCTTAACGCAACATGTGAGGGAAACCACCAGAAAAAGAGGGCTTGATGTACCTTCAGTGCTAGATCTAATATTTACTAGGCAAGAAAATGATATTGACAGTTTAATATACCACTCTCCACTTGGCAAAAGCGATCATGCAGTACTAAATTATAACTTCAGGATAGCATATGACATAGTAAACAGCAATGACAGTTACAGAAAGAGCCTAAACTATAAAAAGGGAAATTATCAAGACCTAAAGAAGTATTTCTTAGAAATTGATTGGGAAAATGAGCTTAGAGGACAAGATTTAAATGCTGTATATAAAAAATTTTGTGAATTTTATGAAATAGGAGTCCAGAAGTACATCCCACAGCACAAAGAAGCAGATAAGAAAATACAGAAATGGTTCAATACAAAATGTAAAAAATCAAAAGAAAGAAGAGATTTGTTGTGGAATAGATACAGAAGACACAATAGTGAAAGGGCGAATAATAATTACAAACAGGCAAGAAACGACTATACAAGAATAAGGAGGAAGCCCAAAAACAGTTTGAGGAGGATATAATAAATAAAAGTAGTGATCAACCAAAGCTGTTTTATAGCTATATCAGAAGCAAAACCAAAGTAAAAGATATAATACAATCCATTACGGACGAGGGAATCACTTATACACAAGAGAAAGATATTTGTGAAGCACTAAATAAGAATTTCCAATTAGTTTTTACAAAAGAAAAAATTTTGAGAGGGACTATGTGGAATACGCATGTCCACACATACTACGAGATATACAAATAGCAGAAAAAGTAATACAGGGGGAGTTAAGTAGATTAGACAGAGGAAAAGCAAGTGGTCCTGATGAAATTTCATGTTGGGTATTACGAGAATGTGCAAAGGAGTTAAGTAAACCATTATTTATAATTTTCAAGAAATCCTTGAGTCAAGGTAAACTACCTGATATTTGGAAAAAAGCAAATATTGTCCCCTTATTCAAGAAAGGAAATAGACAAAATCCACTCAACTACCGACCAGTATCACTGACCAGTGTTGTAAGCAAGGTATTAGAAAACTTATAAGAAAAGCTTGGGTAAATCATCTAGAAGAACACAGTATGATAACAGAAAGACAGTTTGGTTTCAGAAAAGGAAAATCATGTGTTACTAATCTGTTGAGCTACTATGACAGAGTAACAAACACAATACAGGAAAGGGAAGGATGGGTGGACAGCATCTATTTAGATTTCAAGAAAGCTTTTGACACAGTACCACGCCAAAGACTTTTATGGAAACTGTACCATCAAGGAGGAATTCGAGGCAAACTGTTTTGTTGGATGCAAGACTTTCTCATAAAAAGAGAAATGAGGACAGTACTAAGAGGAAACTACTCATCATGGAAAGAAGTGACTAGTGGAGTACCACAGGGTTCAGTGCTGGCACCAATCATGTTTTTAGTGTATATAAATGATATAAATAGTAACACTGGAAATGAGAGCTATCTGAATATGTTTGCAGATGATGCAAAAATACAAAGGAGAATTACTAACACAGACTCTTGCAAAGAGCTACAAGAAGAATTAAATAAACTTCATGAATGAAGTAGTACATGGCAAATGGAATTCAATGTGGACAAGTGTCATGTAATCAAGTTTGGTAAAAGTGGAAAAAGACCTGATTGGGATTATAAGTTAGGAAATAAAACCCTATACACATCAGAAAGAGAGAAAGACCTAGGTGTGATTATCAATAACAGACTATCTCCGGCTGACCACATCAGCGAGAAGGTACGGAACATGTATACACTGCTTGCAAATATGAGAATAGCATTCACATACATAAATGAAGACATGCTAAGAAGGATAATAACATCATTCATTAGACCAACCCTGGAATATGCATTAGTAGTCTGGAGTCCTCATCTCAAAAAGCATATAGACAAGATTGAAAAAGTTCAAAGGGCCGCTACAAGATGGATACCAAGCTTAAGGGACCTAAGCTACGAAGAAAGACTAAATAAACTGAATCTACCAACTTTACAGGAGAGAAGGAAAAGAGGTGACATGATAATGGTATATAAGTGCATATCAGGAAAAGAGAAAATAGACATAAGTGATTACTTAACATATGGAGAAGCATCAGCAAGAGGACACTGCAAAACACTGCATAAGAAGAGAGGTGATAAAGACGTAAGGAAATTCAGTTTCCCAAACAGAGCAATTGATCAATGGAATGCCCTACCGAATGAAATAGTGTGTGCCAAAACAATTCACAAATTTAAGGATATGTACGATAACTATGGTTTAAGACACGGGACAGTACGAACTTGACTCATTCCTGTAAAGATACAATTAGGTAAGAACAATTAGATAAGGTAAGAACACACACACACACACACACACACACACACAAAACTATACAAAAAGAGAGGTAATAAAGACTTAACGAAATTCAGTTTCCCCAGTAGAGCAATAGATCAGTGGATTGCACTACCGAATGAAACAGTGTGTGCCAAAACTATTAAAAAATTCAAAGATATGTACGATAAAAATGGTTCAAAACACACACACACACACACACACACACACACACACACACACACACACACACATTCTCCCATTTAGCCACCAGTAAGTCCTGATTGGTAATTAAAAAGGATAATTCCTGGTAGATTTTCCATAAACTGCCTAAAGTCGTCATGTTGTAGCTTGGGTAGAACATTGCTGCAATAGGCGAGCTAAAAATATGCATATAATAATAATGATAATAATAACAATAATAATAATAATAATAACTCTCGAAAGACCCCCTTCGACCGTTTGATCCGCCAGCATTTATCCATTTTTCGGAACTTTTTTCGAACTAAATGGGTATGAATAAACTTGTGGTAAGGATCGAAGAAAATGGATTTGGCTTTGTTGTCTCCGTTACAGAAAACAAACTTGTGAGGGGTACCTGTTATAAATGTGCAAATGAACTATTTAAAGGAACAAAAAATAAAAAATGCATAATCTGGAGCACTAGGGAACGTTCCCACAGAGCTCTATCGAAATTGGTTAGGAGGTGTAGCTGGATAAACCCGTTTACAGACAGACAACAGGCCCGTAATATTTACCGTAGATAATAATAATAGTGATATTAAGAAGAATGATGATGGCACAAATAATTGTTCTTCCCAGCCCCATTTCAGTTTCTTCGTTCACCTGCCATCAGAATCATAATGGTTGATAAATAGAGGGCATTAGAGGCTGCCCTCGTCCATTTCAGATAATCGAGTGACAGCTTCCATAGGTAATCACGGTTGTAATGAGGTGTGCGTCTGTGTGCGCGTATGTGCATTCCTGTGTTTCTCTATCCGTCTCTTCGTCTTTCCATCCTGTTGTTATATCTGCCCGCCTACCCATCTGTCCATCCTTCTGTCCGTCCCTCTTTCTATTCATCCATCTGTCCGTCCCTCCATCTATCCAGCCACCTGTCCATCCCTCCATCTATCCATCCATCTGTCCATCCCTCCATCTGTCCGTCCATCAGTACGTCCCTCCATCTGTCCATCGCACCATCTGTACGTCCGTTGCAGTCGATGACCCATAATTTTAATTAGGAGAGCGGTGTTCATATAAGTAATTGCCTATAATTAGTTTGCCTTTCATCTTTTTTTTTTGGGGGAGGGGAGATGGAATTAGAGAGAGAGAGAGAGATTGCCTTCTGATGTCTGCTATAATGGTCTCTACATCTTTAATCCTCTCGTTCCTCTTCTTGACTTTCTCACACTCACGTTTCCTCCTGCTCCTCCTCCTTCTCGTTATCGTCTTTATCATCTTGTTCTTATTTCATGTCTCGTGTTCTCTTTTTCTTCCTCACTCTCTTTTTCTTCCTCACCCACTCTCTCACTCACACGTATAACCATCCACTCAGGTGATGGACGAGAGGTGGGAGCGTGACGTGAAGGAATACGGTGCCGTCAACATCACCGGGTTCCGTATAGTGGACACGTCCAGCCCCTTCGTCAGGGACTTCCTCAGGACATGGTCTACACTGGATCCAAAGCTGTTCCCGGGCGCTGGCCACGGCTATATCTCGGTGAGTACCCGCTTATTATTATTATTATTATTATTATTATTATTCCCGGGCGCTGGCCACGGCTATATCTCGGTGAGTACCCGGTTATTATTATTATTATTATTATTATTCCCGGGCGCTGGCCACGGCTATATCTCGGTGAGTACCCGGTTATTATTATTATTATTATTATTATTCCCGGGCGCTGGCCACGGCTATATCTCGGTGAGTACCCGGTTATTATTATTGTTATTATTATTATTATTATTATATTCCGGGCGCTGGCCACGGCTATATCTCGGTGACTACCCGGTTGTTGTTATTATTATTATTATTATTATTATTATTATTATTATTATTATTATGGTTATTATTATTCCCGGGCGCTGGTGACGGCTATATCTTGGTTAGTACCCGGTTATTATTTTTATTATTATTATTATTATTATTATTATTATTATTATTATCATCATTATTAAATTCTGTTTATATTTCCCTGTAGGATGTGGTGTTGATTTTTTTTTATTTGTAATAGAATATTTTTATGTAAAGAAGAAAGAACAAAAGGCTAAAAGCCCTCAAAAATGTCACCCCAAAAAGAAAAAACAAAAACAAGATAACAGAGAGCCAAATTCAAGATCCGTTCATTTCGAGATGACTGGACACACTGCGCTTGAAAGGCTGGCGGTCACCGGTAGTAGGAAATACAGACATTGGAAGACAGTTCCAGAGTTGACCTGTTGGATACCTGTGTGTGTGTGTGTAAACACACACACACACACACACACACACACATTGGTCTATATGTTTTGTCCGCACTCCGTACAGTCGTGTTTCCCGTAGTCATATATTCGTATTCTGCCGCCGTCTTTCCCGCCCTGCTCTGGTATGCACCCTCACCTCGTCTCCTCCTCCCTCTCCACCTCTCTCTTTCCCTCCCTGTCCCACCCCATCCATATTCACAATTTATTCACATTATATTCAACTGCCTTGCCAGCCGCCGCCTCCTTGAATCTCCTCTTTCCCTCCTCCCTGCACTTCCCCTTCCCCTTATCACACGTCACAACTCTACCATTCAAAGTTTCCTCTTATACACCCTTCTTGCTTCTCTGTTCCGTGTTTGGACTGTGGGTATCTCATGGGTAAAATGCACATCGCATATATCAGCCAATCCTTTATTGCAATATCAGGAGTGTTGAGGTCAGGGGATAGGTTCCTAAAGTCCAGACATTAACGGCCAGTGACCAGTCGCTCGTCCCTGAAAAGCAGTAAGTGAACAGTAAGCCCTACCGTTACCATTCTTTAGACGTAACTTTTTAAGGGTCACATGCAGTTGGAGCGCCTTAGTCCACTGTTCCGAATTTGGAAAGTTGTAACAGCGAATCTCATCTTATGTACAACGTAGTGTGGAGGCTACGCTACCGCCGTCCAGTACTTTTTAACGATAGATGACAAAACCTATTACCCTTGATGGCATTACATAGTTGAAATACCTTCATTGGAACTCCTGCACCATGTCCAGGCAATCACACGGACTGGGACGTTCTGACCTTGAGTTTGTGTTCTCTGTGTAAGTGGGTCAGCCAGTTGTCATCATCATTGGTTGCCAACTTGTGATGAGATTTTCCACTACACACTTAACACTTAGGCTCCTTTGACTCACACTCACCTGAATTTAGTCACCTTGTTTCAGCTGGGATTGCTGAAAAACGTTTCCCTGAATTATTTAAACCATGAGAAAAGTAATAGGATGAGTATTTAAACACTCATGCTCATTACTCACTCTTATTTGAATAAAATCGTTTAGCGTTAACTGAATCAGAGTACGAGAATTACTCCGTCTTAAAAGAAAAATAATCACAAGATAATCATGTCGGAATGTATTGTCTGCTAACTGGACATTAGAGGCCATTAAAAAAAAAAAAAAAAAAAAAAAAAAAAAAGGCAATAGCTTGTTTGAACACTTTTAGGTCAGAACAACTCCAGTAACTGTATCCCACCTAACACGAAGCGATGTAATTAAGCTTGGAGCGAGTCACTGGAACCTATGACAGAATTAATGCTGTAGACCATTTGCCCTTCTCATGGTTGAAATACATGCGTACAGTGGTATTCCACTCCAGCCAATTTCTCGCGACAAGATTTCGGTCCAAGAAAGTAAATCAAAGGGTTCTGAGAGTATATATGGCCGAATATTTACGTCCAGAATATTTTTTTCCCCTCTAAGGCTGCTGTAGAAAAATGAATGATGTAATCCCTTCACCTGGCGGTGACATACTGTATGATTTATTCATGATACCACCAAGAGGATTACATTCAGTAAGGGTTTAGTAGTGAATATGTTAAACATAAGCCATTTTGTCTTTTTAAATACGAATGGATTGTCACAAGCTTAATCGTTGTAATCTGGCGGTACTGGTAGCATTAGCATAACAAAAAATGACGTTCTTGGGAGTATTAATGTGGTGTAGCTGTGAATACATGTTATATATAGAGTATTGTTATAATCATCAGTTCGCTGACACTTCTCTTCCGGCTACAGTGATGGAAGGCGTGTCATATTTATTTTCGTGATAGCAGGTAGTGAAACACAGCTAAAGTCACTGACAAGGATAATGTCTGACAAGCGTTCTCCGGCGAATGCTGACAGAGGAAAGGTCGACGAACTTTAGCTCGTGATTGGTACATTTCGTAAAAAGCGCCACAGGGTATATAATACGTCATGTGAAGAAAAAATGAGTGTGTGTGTGTGTGTTAGTGTGTGTGTGTGTGTGAGTGTGTGTGTGTGTGTGTTTGTTTGAAGTTACTGTTATAGCGGTTTAAAATGAGTGCGTGTATACAAATATTAAATATGATATATAGATAAAACTATAATCTGACCTCTAGAGAGAGGTCGTGTCAGGCCGTATAACTCCATTCATAATCGCTATAACCTACAGTAAGTCATAGCTTTGTCCCTAAAGTCTTGTGAGCTGTTCAGAAGAAAGAATTATACAGTCCTTAGAATTTTTTTTCTCCCCAGTGTGTAGGTTGTCTAAGTGTGAGTATAATCCTTTTCATAATCATGCTTTTTTGTCGAATCCTTGTCAGTGGTCTGCTCATAGTGCTGCGGACTTGTGAAAGAACTGTACATATACTCTGCAAAGTTGAGAGGGATCATGACCTCATTTCCTGGCTGACTCCTCCTCCCTCACCAATCATAGTAATGGTTTAGTGATGAGTCTACCTGCAGTTAGGAGCCAACCAATTTACCTTGGGAGTAGGCAACTCATCAGCCTTATTACCTCCACCAAGGAGGTTAGATGTCCTTACCTTGCGATTTGTTTGATTGCTTGTCCGTTAACAGGATTACTCAAAAAAGTTATAAAAAGATTTGATTAAATTTTGTGCAAGGGTGGGCTGTGGGCCATGGGAAAAATTATTAAATTTTGGACCGGATCAGCATCCGGATCCGGGAGTATCCTGCACTTTTAACATCTCCAAAAGCTCTCAAAGAATTTTAATGAAATTTAATTGGAAGGCGGGCCATGGACCAAGAAAGAACTGATTAATTTTGGAAGTCAGATCCACATCTGGATCCTATATCCACGGATCCTGATCCGGGATTACTCAGAAAAGTTATGAACGGATTACGATGAAATTTTATGGCGAAGGTGGGCCATGGGCCAAGGAAGAAATTATTAAACTTTTGGCTGGATCCGGATCCGGAGTATCCCGCACAATATCTCCAAATGTTCTAATTGAATTTCAATGAAATCTTGTGGAAAGGTAGGCCATGGACCAAGAAACAGTTCATTAAATTTTGGGGCGGATCGGGATACGGATCCGGATCGTACATTCACGGATTCAGGATCCGGATCATTTTTACTGGCAATGGCACTGGCGGCGGTATGCGCTATCTGAAGTGCTGTCTAGTATTAATTTATGGAATAGCTTGCGGGAACAGTCAACGTTTACTGAGGAGGGATTTTACACACACACACACACACACACACACACACACACACACACACACACACACACACACACACACACACATTGATGACTCTACTGATAGTAGTTGAGAGAACAGAATGGTATCTGCTGCATCAAACCAAAGGTGACTGCAGTGTTTATTTCACTGTCCAAGCCGTTAGAATAATAGGTTGATTCATTAATTGATACATACATACATGCATACATACATACACACACACATACATACATTCCGTATGTCCATAAACAGATAGCTTGATGGCCGGTGAGACAAATTTCGTTAAACGATGGATGGAAAGACAAACGGATGGACGGATAGATAGATGAATAGATGGGTGGATGGATGAATATTCTTCAGAGATAAATAGATTAGCGGATAGAGAGAGAGAGAGAGAGAGAGAGAGTGAGTTTGGAAGCAGAGTAAGAAAAGCAGCATATCTCTAGTAAAACACTTAAGAGGCGAGAATACAGCTTCTTCCTCCAGGATTCCCCCAGGAAGTTCAGATTAACGAGGTAAGAAGTGGAAATTGTATTTTGGTGTCAAGCCCTCCTCTCTCTCTCTCGCGCTCTCTCTCTGTCTGTTTCTCTCTCTCTCCAGATTTTTCCTGCCTTTCTTCGATATCATTTGTTTATTTATTTATTTTTTTATTTATTTATTTTTAATTTATCCAGCTCTGGGTGCATGTCCATATTTTCGTCGAATTAAAAAGGAGTCCCTTCCATCTTCTCCTTAGCGATTTATTCTAGGATATGGTTGGTTAGTATCCTTTTGTAAGTTATTTATGCAGAGCATGGCGATGTATGAAGGATTTATATAACACAGAATAGCACAATACTGTGTAATAAGCAAAATAAATCGCTTAGGAAAGGGTGTTAGGGAAGCTTCCTTAACCGACGACAGTACAGGCAATTGACTTCAAAAGACCCAGCAGCTGAGTAAAATCGTCTGGAAGCAAGAGGAATGAAATATGATGTGGTTAACCCTCTAATGATGGAGACAACTCATTAGTATTCTATTACAGTTTGTCGAACGATTTTATTCAAAAACGAGTGATGGTTGGAGCCTGGGCATTTTAACTTGTCACCGTCAGCTGTCTCATGGTCAGGCGAACTCAGTTTTTTCAGCTGATTTCAGACGGTTTTATTCAGCTGATGGCAAACGGTTTTCCAGCTGACGCCAGACTGGTTTATTCAGCTCACAGTGGGTCAACAGGAGGCCAAGTCCATAAAATCTTTCCTGTTTCAAGGTCTATCACTGCTTTTTAATATTCATAGCTTTCTTTCCGACATTTTCACTTTCCACCTCATTTCATCACATTTCACTTTTTGCCTGCTTTTCTTCTGTTTCCCTCCTTATTTCAAGTACTATTTCTGTTCTAATTATCATTTTCGTTTGTTCCTACTGCTATTATTATTTCTGGTCTCATCTCCCATTTTGTTCCTACTACTATTTCTGGCCCTATCACTTTCTTTCCTCTTTGCAAAGTCCACATTCTTATACCTACTTTCTGGTCATGATGATGATGATAATGATGATGATTTTGATGATGATGATGATGGGGCAGGGACAGGAACGACAGGAGGAGGAAGAAGAAGAGAAGGAGGAGGAGGAGGAGGAGGAAAAGGAGGAAATGGGGGAGGAGGAGGAGGAGGAGGAGGAAGAGGAAAAGGACTACGGTACTAGAAGAGATAAGAAGTAGAGTAATAGTAAGAAGCAGATGATCAAGAAAAAGTGAAGTTAATTTGGGAGGAAGGGGAGGAGGAATGAAAAGAGGGGATGAGAAAAATGTGTAGAAGAGGGATAAGATGGAGAAAATGGAGGAAAATGACGAGGAGGAGGAGAAAATAGGAAAATGAAGAGGGGGGAAATATGAAAGAAGATTGCACAGAAATTAGGACAGAAATGGGAGAAAAATTCGAAAGTGAGAAAGATGAACATAAAATAAGAAAGATAGTTAATATGGTGAAAAAGAGAGGAAGAAGTACCAGTATAAGATGAAGAGAAAGATTATAGAGATGAAGAGGGAAAATGAAAAGAAGAATGGTGATGAAAATGAAAAGGTGAGACGAAAAAATGGAAGAAGGGAAAGATGAAAAGAAAAATGGGGAAAGAGGAGAGAGACGAAGAAAACAGGGAGTGGGAGAATGAAAAGAAGAAAGATGAGAATGAAAATGGAAAAAAGATGAGGGACGAGGGAAAGACGAAAATAAAGAAGAAAGATGAAGAGAAAGAATAACTGAAGGAAATTAACTGGAGGATAATTGGAAAGATGTAAAGAAAGGATGGAAAAGAGGAAAAGAAAGGAGGAGAAAGATGAAGAGAAAGGAGGTGAAAGATGAGAAGAAAGGAGGAGGTGAAAGATGAGAAGAAAGGAGAGGAAGGATGAAGAGAAAGAAAGGATCGATCAAGGAAGAGAGGAAATATAGAGAAAGGGGGATGGAGGTGAAGAGAATGATAAGAAAGACGAAGACTAGTAACCAGACCGATAGACTCATTTGGTCTTAAGGAGCCTCTAACCTGTATCACTGGAGCACAGGCCTGGAGGAGGAGGGAAGAAGGAAGGAACGAACGAACGAAAGAGAGGGAGGAGAAATTAGCGTGATATAAGGAAATGTGAGGGAAGGATGATGACAAAACATAATGCTTTAGAAAGACGATGGATTATA
>NC_136954.1:43636904-43680250 GCF_032717465.1 Coenobita brevimanus | reverse complement strand
GTACAAACGCTCGTTCGCTTGTCACTTGTTCACAGAGCGCACTTTACTGGTATTGTTGACAAGACTGTGTTGTTGTTGACAGAGGCGGTAAGAAATTTGCCGCAGTAGGGAATGCAGTTCTTATCCACAAACCAAACTTTAATTCTTTAAGACAAGCGGTATGGTGCAGTTTCCCCGCACAGTCTCTCTCTCTCTCTTGCGTGCTCTCTGTCTCTCTCTCTCTCTCTCTCTCATACCAACTTCTTCCTTCCTCGCTTTCATCAAAGAAGGCATTTAAAGTTTCCACCTGGCGTTATATAGCTTTTGTTTGGACGTGGGGCTGTGGATACACTTCCCCCCACGTGTATGCAACACAGAATGGCCCAACAACGTCCTCTGCACTCGCCCCAGTGAATGTGTATTGTCCTGGGCAGAGGGACATTACGCTGGAGTGTCCTGCTTGCTGTGCGATGCTGTATTGTTTTTTTATGTTTTGATTCGGCCCCCTCCACGACTTTAGTCCCCTCTCCTTCCCCCCACATGAGTGTGTGTGTGTGTGTGTGTGTGTGTGTGTGTGTGTGTGTGTGTACGTATACAGGTTCCTTTAGCCCCACCTGTGAAGTACCCCTTCATAGTTCAACAAATTGTGCGTAAACAGGGAAAATGAGCAACGAAGGACACACATCAGTGAGAGTAGAGGAGGAAAGAGCAAGGACACGGTAAGTGAGAATGTATGGAAAAGATGAAAAGCAGACCAGGGAATGACTGGGAAGAAGAGGAGGGAGCTGGACATGGAGAATAGAAAAAATGTGGGAAATTGAAGGAGCAGTGAATTCAAGAAGGAAAGGGGAGTATTGTAAAGAAGAATAAATGAAATAAGGAAACAAGACAGAAACTGGAGAGGGAAATGAGAAAGCAGTAAAAAGAAAGGGAGAAGAAAAATGAGGGTATGAGTAGGGAACAGTGAATGAAGGAAGAGGAAGGAAGCGATAATAGAAGTGTATTGAGGAGATGAGAGGTACAAGGCAAGAAAATGGGAGAGAGAGAGAGAGAGAGAGAGAGAGAGAGACCCACTCCTGCCGCATCCCCAGTCTCACTGCTGTATATACACTATCTGTATATCTATTGCCAGTCGCCACAGTCCCGTAAGGGGGTGGCCATTTGACATTGAGTTATTATTTTGTTTTACGGGGATGAGGCACTAACCCTCCACCAACCCACTTGTTGACACGTAGGGAGCAAGTGTATGGTTTAGCAGCATAGTTACCACCCAGCGTTGTAAATGTTTTCATGGTTTACAGGAAGCCGATATTTGGCATGTCACTCAATGTAAAGCCACCTGTAAAGGGAAGAAAATCAATAAGAAGCGACAGGAAAATGGGGAGAAATAGGAAGAGAGGAGGGTGACGTACACAGAAAAAGAATGATAAAGGCTAAAGAGGAAGTAGGCAGCACTACATCAAATGAGTGGATGATGGTCGCCACCATCTACAAACATACTATATATTCGCCTCTCGTCTTAGCAGAAGAGGGTGCAAGTCGGGTCGAAGCTGTTTTATATCTTCCCAGGTAAACAACTTTTCGAATGTGGGTATAATTCTTAAAACGTTTGGTTTAAATATTCCCTAATTTTCAGTATAGCAGTTTGGTAAATACTTTTGCAGTGAGACTGAAAAGTCAGGGGACAAGTGGTGGTTGAGTGGTATAGCTGGCTTATGTCTGTCAAGCCGCATGATCGATTCCAAATTAGGGATGGGAACAGTCCGATGAAAGGTTGCATTAAAACAAACTGAAACTGGACACAAAACCCACCGAAGAAAAGAAAATAAATAAATAAAGAAATAATAATAATAATAATAATAATAATGAAAATACCATCACATCAGTCCTGAATGAGACCTCCTATTTAGCAAGTATTCAGTATGGACGGAGGGTGTTAGCACCTGAGTAGTGAAGATTGTATGGCGTTGGTGAATGGACTGGGATACCTCTGCTGAGAATCGGACACGGAAAACACTCCAATAACGTCTTTCTGTACTTTTTTTTGGCAAATACAAGCAGATTTTATTCGAAATAAGAGATATTTTAAAACTGAAGGAATTAGACACATCCTTAATGAACCTCTTTAATTAACCCCTTCATTAACAAACTGTCTGATAATATAAAACTGGCGTCGTCTTTGTGAAAGGTTATTGTTTCTGCTTTTTTATTTTTTTTGAGAGAGAGAGAGAGAACTGATTACTTTGCGTGGGTCATGTTTGGGGATATGCTGTATAGCTCTTGCAATGTTTTCCTCTGGTGCTGGTGAGGGCTGCCTTCGTATGATGGCACTGATATAACCGGGTGGCTCAACTGCCTGGGTAAGTATACGTCCTTCGTCTGACCTCTTATCATCCCCAGACATCACCTTCTGCTCCCCAAACCTCGCCCCCACTACATCCTGGAGAGTGGTCAAAACCCTAGGTTCTGATCACCTCCCAATCTTCATCACTAGCAAAACCAGAATCACCCCGGCTGGCCAAACAAACACACATACACTAATAATAAGAGAGCCACCTGCGAGGCATTTGTAACTGAAACAGAACGACTGGCGAAGCTAAGAATAAAAGAAGTACTGTTTGTTTACCGTTTATTTAAAAAATAATGAAAAAAATAATCTACCGCAAGGAAAAAGATATAGAAAATCTAATCAATTCTTGCAAAATAACTAGAAGGGCACTCAGTGGAGCGCATCTCTCCGACAAGGGCAACGTAATTTCCAAACCACTCTTCACCCCAGCTGGCCACAAACACACATACCACTAATTATAAGAGAGCCAACTGGGAGGCCTTTGTAAACTGAAACAGAACAACACTAAACAGTACACCCATCAACAAACATCAACACCGCTGTGCACACTTTCAAGACAATTTTACAAAACGCAGACAAAAGACACATCCCTAGAGGCAACTGAAAGAGACACAACTCCAACTTCACATCAGAAATTCAAGGCCTCATCAGACAACGGGACACACTGGGCGACACTCCCCAACACCCCATACACAAGACACCGTACAACAAATACAGGGTGAACTCAACACTCAGATGTAAACAATACAAATATCAGAACAGCAAACGCTAAACAGGAATAATTATCTCCAAACACTTGATCACAAAACAAACACCAGTAAACTCTACAAAACACTAAACAGCATCACACTCTCCAACAGCAACACTGCACACACATGCTGCCATCACAACTACAGACACCATACCTTCAAACAAACAACAAGCAAACACTCCCATCAATCACTTTTCACAAGCTCAGCCATCTAAACCCCCATCCCGAAGACCTGACGTATTATCCAACGTAAGAGACAGTTCCCCTCTCAGACGCAGACTACACACCTTTTCACTTACAAACAGACGAAGCACATCATTAACAAGCTTAAGCACTCATCTGCCTGTGAACCAGACAACATAAACAACATTCACCTTAAACACCTTTGACCACAAGGCATACAAGCTACTCACCAACATATATCAAACTACAGCTGCTCACACAGCATAATACCCAACATCTGGAAGCATGACATTATCATCACTATCCCTAAACCCAACAAAGACCCCACGTTACCCTCTCCTCACATCGCCCCATCACATTCCTCTCTGCACCCCTCTAAAGTCACTGAACGACTGGTACTACAACTAGTCACACCTCACATTCCCCTTAGCCCAATTACAACATGGCTTCAGGCCACTGCACTCCACAAACACCCTTCATACAGACCTTACACAGAGAGTTTTCGATGGCATGAATTCAGCTAGTCCACCAAACAGAACACCTCCTAGGTCACACTAGACATCAGCAAAGTGCTTTCTGATGCCATCCCCCGCCACAACCTCACAAACAAAATACTCAACACAGACATGCACAATACACAAAACGATGGTTGGCAAAACTACTTAGCAGGCAGCTGTGCAACATCGTAACATTTCCGGTCAGTCTTCTGACATCAGGAAACTTCACAAATGGCGTCCCCAAGGATCTGTTTTTACCCCTACACTCTTTAACCTATACATGGGCGACATACCCACACCCCACACACGACAGATACACATAGCTTCTTGTGCAAATGATATAACACTGACATGTATGCATCAAAACGCAAACACAGCTGCACACATCCTCCAACCTCACGTCAACACACTACGCAAATGGTTCACCACAAACAGGCTCAAAATAGCCCCAGCCAAATCTACAGTTACCCTTCTCACAAACTGGACAGCAGAACACACACACATCCCACACGTCATAATAAACAACACTCCCCTACCACACACACACACACACACACACACACACACACACACACACACACACACACACACACACACACACACACAAAATCCTTGGTGTGACATACAATACATCAGTGTCATTTAAACAACACATCACAAACATTAAAAATAAAATAAAACCAAGACTCAATGCTTTGAGGTCACTTGCCCATACAACATTCAGACACAACAAGGAAATCACCACCACAGTATACAGTACAAACAATACATACGTTCAGTGATGAATTATGCAAGCCCTTCCTGGGCTCCTAACCTCACCAAAACACACACTACAACACTCTACAGACCATACAGAACAAGGCCTTCTAAAATAATCACAGGCTGCACAGCTACTACACCCACAGACCACCTACATCAAGAAACCAAAGTCCTCAAAGTCAAGGATCACCTAGACATGAGAGGCACCCTGTGATTCTTGCTGCAGCCTCCACAAACCCACAACATCCACTACATTACATGACAGCACATCTATCCACACCAAGGAACATCGAAACAACACCCAGCACACGATATCATACACAAAATACTGTCATCTCTTCCCCTCGCCCACCTCAGACCAGCTTCCAGAAACATATCCACACTCAAATCACTCGCCACCCATTCAGTCACTTAAAAACAACACACAGCTGAATGCACGGCTTCCTGACATCCACCTTTCTGAATCCTATCTCCTCGTGAGGAAGGGTCCACCTGGCCTGGCTGAGATGTGGACACCATGCATGCAACTCTTAAGCTACCAGAAGAGACTGGATGACTCCGTCGCTGATGCCTGTCCAGGATGTAACACAATATCCCATACTATTAAGCACATTACGGAAGACTGCATTGCACACAATCACCCATGCCAGCAACACAACATACACTCTTTGAGAGCTCTGTGGGAAAGCCCGGTCTCGGGTATGGCCTTCCAAAGGGACTCGGGGCTGTTTGGCCAGACTGCCTAGGGAACAACAACAACAACAACAACAACTACTACTACTACTACTACTACTACTGCTGCTGCTGCTGCTACAACTACTACTACTCCTACTACTACTCCTACTACTACTCCTACTACTCCTACTCCTACTCCTACTACTGCTACTGCTACTACTACTACTACTAGTTGTACTATTACTACTGCTGCTACTACTGCTGCTACTACTGCTGCTGCTACTGTTGCTGCTACTGCTGCTGCTACTACTGCTGCTACTACTACTGCTGCTACTACTGCTGCTACTGCTGCTACTACTGCTGCTACTGCTACCGCTACTGCTACTACTACTACTACTACTACTACTCTGTCCCCCCCAAGAGAGGATAGTGGACTGGAAGGGGGACAACTTTAGCCTGCTGTCCACTGGGTTTACATTTCAGATGAACCTGGGGCAGCAAAAACAGCATCAGCAACATCAACAACTGCAGTAACACCCACAACAACAACAACAACAACAACAACAATGATAATAATAATCATAATAATAATAAACCCATTTTGCCATTTCCTGAACGATTTTATTGAGCTTTGAATAGTCTTTTGAACTGTCGGTGTTGCATGTAGCCTTTCTGAACATCTTCACTACTCTTTCCAGAGATGAATAAATCTGGTATGTAGTTTATATATTGTATATATATTATGTGTATTGTATTATATGAATGATGTCGTGCAGTATTGTTTTTATCACTGGCTCTTGCAGACGTCAAAGGGTTATATTTAACTCAGAGAAATCCACGGCACACATGAGGTTCAAGGATCTGGGTTAACGCCTTCACTCCCGTCACTGTTTTTGGTATATCATCTGGCTGTTACTTGGCCATTTAACTTAGCTCAGAAGAGGTTCTATGAGCTGGATGGGTGCAATAAAACCTTTAATAACACCACTGCTGGGTTGTTGGCCTAAGTTGGATGGGTTAAATAACACCTTCAATAACACCACTGCTGGGGTGTTGGCCTAAGTTGGATGGGTTAAATAACACCTTCAATAACACCACTGCTGTGGTGTTGGCCTAAGTTGGATGGGTTAAATAACACCTTCAGTAACACCACTGCTGGGGTGTTGGCCTAAGCTGGATGGGTTAAATAACACCTTCAATAACACCACTGCTGGGGTGTTGGCCTAAGTTGGATGGGTTAAATAACACCTTCAATAACGCCACTGCTGGGGTGTTGGCCTAAGTTGGATGGGTTAAATAACACCTTCAATAACACCACTGCTGGGGTGTTGGCCTAAGTTGGATGGGTTAAATAACACCTTCAATAACACCACTGCTGGGGTGTTGGCCTAAGTTGGATGGGTTAAATAACACCTTCAATAACACCACTGCTGGGGTGTTGGCCTAAGTTGGATGGGTTAAATAACACCTTCAATAACACCACTGCTGGGGTGTTGGCCTAAGTTGGATGGGTTAAATAACACCTTCAATAACACCACTGCTGGGGTGTTGGCCTAAGTTGGATGGGTTAAATAACACCTTCAATAACACCACTGCTGGGGTGTTGGCCTAAGTTGGATAAAAGTGTCTAGTAGTAGCAAGGACAGGGAAAATGAGTCATCGTAGTGAAGAGATTAAATAATAAAGGAGTAAAGATTTTTTATTCATTAATAGTTAATATCTGCTCTCCAAGTGAATTTATATTGCTTAGGAGAGACATCTTCAACTGGATGGGAGTTCGAAATGAAGAGACCTTGATTTTTTTTTTTTTTTTTCTTGGAGGGAACAGTTTTGCGGTCTTCTGGCCTTTGCGTTCCTTCTTCCATGCATTAAAAAAAAAATATGTCTTTAGCGCACTGCCCTCCACCTATCGGCTTATAGTCCCAAAGATTATAAGTCCGAGTCCCAGGTTTCTCTCCTTAACTAACTGTCGAAAATGCCAAGTTCCGTCTGTTGTACAGAACCATGGCTCTCAGTGAAATACTGAAACTGGAAAAGTTATCAGTGCACAATTCATCGAATCTCAGGGTTACTGAGGATGGGCTTTTGCTGGAAAGATACTTCGTGTACCGCCCTCCGCCTATAGGCTCATTGTCACAAAGCTCATAAGTTGGAACCCTGGGATTCATCTTGAAAGTGCCCACTTCCGTCAAGTTTACTGGACCTGGATTCTCAGTGGGATATTATACACACACACACACGTGTGTGTGTGTGTGTGTGTGTGTGTGTGTTAAAGCGATGTGAATATCTTAAAAGAGATGGGTAATATGTAATAGGCAGAATGAATTGCGTATTCAAAGGTGATAAATGTCCCGTGCTGCATGGAATACGGTGCTTCGTTAATTGACAACTGATTGCATATTGTTAAAAAGATCAGGGGACTTTAGCAGCATCAGGAGACCATTTTCCCCCGTCCCCCCCCCCAAACTCGTGCGCGCGCGCGCGCGCGCACACACACACACACACACACACACACACACACACACACACACACACACACACACACACACACACACACACACACACACACACACACAGCTATATACTGTCCATAACTCCTCGCGTTTCCAGGCCTCTGTTTTAACCCGTACTTTTACTAAGAAAGAGAGAGAGAGAGGGAGATCCACGTAAGCAACGCAGAGAAAACTGACGATAAATACGAGAAAGTCTAGATAGGCTAGATCGATGCGAAGGAGACGGCGAAAATTCCGGGAAAGCAAGGTTGTTTTCGACCGGCCCGGAAAGCAAGGCACCCCATCTACATATGAATGCTGCCTCGTGCGTGTGTGTGTGTGTGTGTGTGTGTGTGTGTGTGTGTGTGTGTGTGTGTGTGTGTGTGCGCGCGCGCTCTTTTCTAGTGTGTATGTGTGTGAGATTGTGTGCGTGTGTGCTTTGCATGTGGCTGCCCGCTGAGACACAGGGCTCAAGTAACGACACTGGAATTTCCCTGCAGTTTCTTCTTAATGGAGACAGAGTGGCTGGATGCGAACATTTACTTCCCATACCTCCTTCACAATAGGCCCACGCCCAAGGTGGATTTGCCTTTATCTCATCTAGGAAAGATGGATAACATCTTTCCAGAGTTGAATACAATCATCTAAAGGTAGTAGTAGTGGTGGTGGCGTTGGTGGTGGTAGTTCCGGGTTGATCTGAAACATGAACCCAGTGGACTGCAGCCTGAAGCTTCGCCCCTGTAGCACACCGTCCTCCTTTCAGGGGATAGTGGGGTAATTGAGGAACGCTTGTATAACAGGGCAGTGAAAGCCACCTGGTTGTAATCGGTGCCACCACATGAAAGCATCCCACCCCAGCACCATCTGAATTTTGGGAGAATAGAATACAAAATACGTCATCAGACTGAAGTGGTTAACCCCTGTACTACGATAGTTAGCATCCATTGCTGAATCAGATAATATGGCAGTGGTAAGAACGGAATTAGAACAAAAAAAAGTTCATGGTGAGGGGGGTTAATTGCTTAGCATATTGTATGCATAAGTAACTTCGTAATATTTAGGTAGTTCAAAATATCATAAAGAATATTGTCTTCAGAATGTTCAAACGTTTATAATAGTAAAAAAAAAATAATCAGTATTTCATATCAGTGTCATTCCTTTTCTGCCAGCTGTCTAATCGAGGAGTTAACCGATACTCTGTCTTTTAAAAATGCAGCAGGTAAGCTCTAGATTCTAGAACTTACCTGTTGCATTTTTAAAAGAGTCTAAAAGAGTCTAGAACGGTCTTCCTCAGTCTCGTTCCATCTCCCTATGACTTAGTCCTGTAAACGCAGTGTGATCAAGCACCTTAAAGTTAATGGATCTTAATTCTGATTTTCAAGTATTTCTTGTCCAGCAAAACCTTTTCCAGGTGTTGAGCCTTCTTCTTCTTATATTATTATTATTATTATTATTATTATTATTCAGTACATCTGCAAAATATATTTGAAGGAAATAGCAGTCAGATAGATTATTTTATGGTTAGGAGGGCCGATAGGAGGTTAGTGAGGGATGTTAAAGTTATAGGAAGTGAGGAATGTGTGCAGCAGCACAAACTATTGATTTGTGATATGGTGCTTAAAGAACAAGTAATGAAAAAGAGGACTTATGTACCTAGGAGGAAAATATGGAAGCTGAAAAACCAAGTAGTAAGGGATGCCTTCTATAGCGAGTTGAGGAGAGTGGTGGCTGAACAGGGAGCTGTAGACAGAGGCGTTAATGAACAGCACAGAGCCCTCAAGAACAATTTCTTGAGAGTTACTGATGTGACATGCGGTTGGACAATTGGACCACCAAGACATAAAGTAACTTGGTGGTGGGATGAGGGTGTAGAAGCTGCAGTTAAGGAGAAAAGAAGGCTTTTCCGGGAATGGAAGATGGGTGGTAGCAAAGAGGAATATTTGGCTGCCAAGCGTAGGGCTAGAAGAGAGGTATACAGGGCAAAGTCTGAGTCACAGAGACTTTTACTTGATAACCTAAATCATGGGGAAGGGAAAAATATGATATTTAGGGTGGCAGGTCAAGTGAAGAGGGATAATCAGGATATTATAGGTGAGCGGTGTGTGAAGAATGATGAAGGAAGGGTAGTGGTGAACAGTGAGGATATTAAAGATGCATGGAGGGAGCATTATAACCGGTTGTTGAATGAGGAGTTTGACTGGGACAGGGAAGGTTTGGAGCCAGCAGATCCAGTGTCTGGCCCTTGGCCTTTGATTGATACTGCTACTGTGAGTGAGGCAATAGGCAGGATGAGGGTGGGGAAGGCAGCAGGTGTGTCTGGGTTGACTGCCTCAGGCGATATAGGGGTGAGTTTAGTCACTGACCTGATAAATAGGATTATTTATGAGTGTGTTGTCCCAGATGGTTGGCTGAAGAGTGTAATTGTAAATGTGTATAAAGGGAAGGGTGATACCCTGGAAAGAGGAAATTATAGAGGTATAAAGCTTTTAGATCAGATAATGAAGGTAATAGAGAGAGTTTTAGAAGGTATGATTAGAGAAAGAGTGAATATTGATGAGATGCAGTTTGGGTTTATGCCAGGTAGGGAGACCACTGATCCTATATTCATTGTTCGTCAGCTTCAGGAAAAATATATTGGTAGGAGAAGGGACCTTTATTTTGTTTTTGTTGATTTGGAAAAGGCTTTTGACAGAGTCCCTAGAGAGGTGGTGAAGTGGGCAATGAGAAAGCTTGGCTTGGAGGAGTGGCTGGTTAGGGTGGTTATTGCTATGTATGTGGGTGCTCACACCCAGGTAAGAGTGAATGGAGATTTGAGTGATGAGTTTTCCGTGAATGTTGGTGTGCATCAGGGGTCAGTCTTGAGTCCCATGTTGTTTATCGTGGTACTTGAAGCCCTTTCACGTGACTTTAGAAACGGACTTCCGTGGGAGTTTTTGTATGCTGATGATTTGGTATTGATTGCAGAGAACGAAAGGGAGGCAGAGGAAAGGTTTAGGGAAGTGGAGAGATGGTATGGGGCACAAGAGTTTAAGGGTAAATGCAGATAAAACAAAAGTGATGATATCTAGGGTTGGTGGGCGGTACTGTCAAAGACGAGGGAGAGTGGCCATGTGCAGTTTGCCACAAGGGCGTGGGAAGTAATTCCATCTTGTGCAGTGTGTGTGATAAGTGGGTTCATAAGAGATGTAGTGGTATCAGAGGTAGACTGCGAGATAATGCTGATTTTATGTGTACGGCGTGTCGGAGTGAGCAGGTGGAGATTGTCAGGACGTGGAAAGGATTGAACTTGCTGGTGAATCTCTTTGGAGTGTGTGGAAGAGTTTTGTTATTTGGGAGACATGTTGTGTGCTGGAGGTGGGGCTGGAGCTAGCTCTGTGGCTAGGGTGAGAAGTGGTTGGAAGAAGTTCAGGGAGCTCTTGCCTCTCCTGACATTGAGAGGACTCTCCCTACGTGCTAAGGGGTCTTTGTATGCAGCATGTGTTAGGAGTGTAATGCTGTATGGTAGTGAGACCTGGGCAGTGAAGGAGGAAGATATTCGCCGGCTCAGACGTACAGAAATGACAATGATTAGGTGGATGTGCAGTGCGTCCCTGCGTCCACGGCCTGGAGGGGCTGGGTTTATGATGGAAGAGTTGAGAGGTAGGATGGGACTGGAGTGTATTGGTGTTGTGATGAGGAGAGGTAGATTGAGATGATTTGGACATGTGGAGAGGATGGGGGATGATAATTGGGTGAGGAAGGTGAGAAGTGTTAACCCGCCCCATCCCGTCGACGTATGGGTACGTTGCAACGATATGCATTTGCCAGTCCCGGCGACGTACCAGTACGTCATGCAATTGCAAGGTCCCTAATTTGCACAATTTTCAATTTTCGCACATGATTTTTCGTATGTATACACGGGACACCTTCCTCTATTCCTCTACAAGATGCCAAGCAGGGACAATGCCTTACACTGCATAACCTCCTCCCTTCCCCCTCACACCATTGTCTTGGCAAAGGACCTGTTACCAGTGACCTGCCTAGTAAAGATATTCAGGGCCAGAATGATTCCCCAATCGATAACAATGTGGAGTACAATGTTTACATAGCATTAGAAGAAGAAACGACCAGAAATAATGATCAGGTAATGTGGCAAAAAAAGGTCAGGTATGGTGATTAGTTAGTGAGTGAAACAATGCTTATAATGCCTTTATTACTGCTTGAAAACCAATATACTCACATACTAAATATACATTCGTACCAAGTAAATAAATAAATACCGTTTATGAGTGGATAAAATAGTTACCCTCCCATAGAACTCGTTTTCTTTGGTGCCAGCATGTTAGAAAACCCACTCAGGTAAGGAGGAACTCCTACCTGGATTGGGCACTTTAAACCTCAGGTGAGCGATTTCTCTATGAATTTTCGATGTTTCTTACCAAAAGCGAAGGTTTTAGCCAAAAAAAAAAAATTCGAAAATACCTCGGGACTGGGGGATGTCGGAGGTGCGGAAAACCTCGGGACGTGACGGGTTAATGTTGGGGGTGGGGTTATGAGGGGTAGACCAAGAAAGACATGGGACGAGGTCATTAAGTGTGACCTCAGGGTTAAGGGACTGAACAGGGAGGCTGCAATGGATCGTGCAGCGTGGAGAGCCGCCATTAGGTGACCAAGGCCGACACATGCAAGCATGTTGGAGCCTTTAAAAACGAACTAAACGAACGAAGCCGATCACTGGAACTTTTTTTTTTTTAAGTTTGAAATGCGTTTGAAAAAGACTGAAATGAATGTATTTTTAGCACCAGGTTTCAAAGAGCATATTACACAAATTCAGAGCAAAGATATATGACTAGCACTGGAGCAGAAATAGGGAAGGAGATGTAGATGGTCTTGGCGTTGAAGTGGCGTCGGCGTCAAAGTGGTGTCGATGTTGAAGTGGAGTCAGCGTTAAAGTGACGTTGGCATTGAGTGGTGTTGGCGGTGAGGATGGTGGTCTTGGCGTAGAAGTGAGATAGTTGAGTTTGCTGAAAGGCTTGATCCAGGAAGGGAAGAAGCGTCAACGTGAATGGGAGATCCTTATACTCTTCATGTCATGAAGCCAGATGTGTAACCTGATAGAAGATGGAAAATACAGGTGGGGTATCATGGGGAGAGGTGGGACAGAAGAGAAGGACAGAAAAGAGAGAGAGACTGGAGACAAAAAAGCCTCTTTTAGTCGCCTTTTACGACAAGCATAGATAGTGATTAAGTATCCCTCCCCTCGTCTCCCAGGGGGATTGAAAAAAGTTCCATGCCAAACTTGACCTTGATGTGAAAAGTAAATATGTATCAAATTTACATGCGATACACGGGAATACAGGTTTTGAAATATAGGAAAGTTGCCAAATAAGCTCCCCATATGTTTCAAGTGAATTAAATGAAAAATTACACTTTCGGACTGACATATCGCTCAACTGTAGAATTGAGTAAATACGAAACTTTACATAACATTCTCGAAATATTGTTTGGCTTCTAACACTGCATCACTGGTTTTTCAAAATAATTTCTCTTTCTCGTTCTATCGGAAGGAATGAAATATTTTTGTGTCCATTGTATACATAAAAAAGCAATAGCCGAGGACATTAATGTTTGTATATTGTAAATCTTTCAGTAGCCAGTAGTCGAACCCAGTAATATGAATCTGTTGACTTGTAATTCTTTCTCACCGTTATCTTTCAGGTGGACCCAAAAGTACGTGGTGTTGGACTGCAGCACGGAGATGGCCAAGAGTCTTATCATTGGCCATGTAAAGGACGTGCATATGGGTCGACGCAACTACCACTACCTTATGTCCGGCCTTGTGAGTACCACCGCCACCACCCTCCCTCACAATCCTACTTCCGCCCTAACCCCCACCCCTCTCACAAATCGACTCCCACCCACCACCCACCCTCACATTCCTCTCTTCCTCCACACCAGGCCTCACACTCCCTCCGTTATTCTTATATCCCGTCGTAAGTACAGCTTCTCATCTCGCCACCTCAGCTCCTCCTTTATCATCCCATACCACTCCTACTCGGTTTACCCTTTGTTTCTCTTCAGGATTGTGGCTGGGGACTTGGATATAACGTAGAATGTTCCGGTTCGTGGTCAGGGAGAAAATTTACATCAGTCTCCTTATATCTTTATTTGCACTTACGACGCCACCCTCACCTCTGCAGCTTCCCTATATCTTCCCCATCTTATCGTTTCTCGTACTCCGTAATGACTCTTGTGCACTGGATAAGGATAAATCTACCTGTTTGTCTATTGACTCTCCATCTATCGTTCCCTTATCATTTATCACCTTATATTTATTTTAGTCTCCCTTTCACCCCGTAGCTCCATGTGCCTCATCAAGACTCGTGTTTCCAACAAAAAGCATAAATGCATCTTTTCTGTTTTACTTCTCATTAACTATCCTTTATTTCTCTCTCGCCACATTGACCATTTCTGTTTTACTTTTTGTTCATTTTCTTCATTTTTCTCTCTGTTTTCACCTTTCCTGTTTTACTTCCCCTATATTATTTCTTCATAATTTCTCTCTCCACTTTCACTGGTTACTCCGGACCTCCATCCCTCATGATTTATCACTTCACACTTGCCTCCTGGTCAGCTTACCCTCCCCACACCCCTTAATGACACTCAGAATGTCGCATATGCTTCTCCATCTTTTCTCTCTTCATCTACCCTTATCATGTATTACCCAACTCCTGCCTCTTATTTCATTATCACCACACACCTGCCTCATATCATTTATCACCTCACTCCTGCCCCATATATCATTTATCATCTCATTCCTTCCTGTTATATCATTTATTACCTCACTCCTGCCTCTTATATCATTTATCACCTCACTTCTGCCTCTTATACCATTTATCGCCTGACTCCTGCCTGTTATATCATTTATCACCTTATTCCTGCCTCTTATATCATTTATCACCTCATTCCTGCCTCTTATACCATTTGTCGCCTGACTCCTGCCTCTTGCGTCATTTATCACCTCACTCCTGCCTCTTATTTATCACCTCACTCCTGCCTCGTATATCATTTATCACCACACTCCTGCCTGTTATCACCTCACTCAAGACCTCTACCGTTATCATTTATCACCCACCCTAATCTTTTTTTACCTCTTTTTTGCCTCTCATCACCTTACCTAAGCCCCCCTCTCTATCCAAATCCCGTTTTCTTCGAGTGACACAGCCAACCACTTCAGTTTAATTGCTACTTAGAGGTGGAAATTGGACCTTCCCTACGACACTTGTATTCTCCTTCGCTAAATATTTTCATAACTCCTCTTCCCAAGCGGTTTATGTTACATTTTACACCTTCCATAACGTCTTTCGCTAAGCAGTTTATCTACATCTTACACTTTTCATACGTTCTCTCCCGAAGCGATTTATTTTGCTTCTTAAACCCATCGTAACACCTCTCCCTTTCGTAACTCCTCATCGTAAGCGATGTATTTTGCATTTTACACCATTCGTAACTCCTTGAACAATTTATTTTATATACATCTTGCGCCTTTCTTAACGGCTCTTCTTAAGCGATTTATTCTATATACATCTTACACGTTTCATAACTCCTCTCCCAAAGCGATTCCTTTTACTTATTAAACCTTTCGTACCTCCTGTTCACAAGGGATTTATTTTGCATCATACATCTTACTTTTTATGTAGGCTATACGGTATGTGTTCAGTATCTACACATTTTGGTTCAGTAACCCCCACAAGATGCACAGGCGACATCGTAGAGCTTGATCCTTAGTTATCAGTGTCTATCCTGCATCATTTATTCATTAATTACTACACTGCCACACCCACTCCCACACCAACAGACTGAGCCATCCCCACAACAAACAAAATACCATCAGAAGAGTTTCTAGTGAGTGCAGTTTAAGGCCCTCTCCCACTTCGGCGAAAGTGGGGAAGATAAAGTCACGATGTGTCAAAAATCCTTAATCGTGGGTATTCGTGATCAAAATCTTGTCCATTCGTGGCATGTCACCGATACGTCGCATGAGGTGGAAATTTGTCGTGGGGGGCCACGACGTTTTCATGCTGCATGAAAACGTCGTGGCCCTCCACGATTTTGTAAAATTTCTCAGATTAGTCGTTGACAACAAGGCGACGCCTCAGCGACGTCGGCGATTACCCGGTGTATAAACCGCATATGATCGCCGACATCGGCGAGGTGTCGGCGGTGAAAAAAAACGTTGAGATGTCGTACGGTCATACGGCGAACCGTCGGCAATGTAACAGCAATGCATCGGTGAGGTTAATACGACATAGCTTACGTAAACCGTACGATACGTACCGGGTTGTGCGACAGTAATATTTCATCTTATGAATGTCGGTGATATATCGCCGACATTTCGCGGATGAACCGTCGATTAATCGCCTTAAATACGCCGATGACGGCGAGGCACCTGCGATGGCCTCGGCGTTTTGTCTGCGAGGTGCGTGGGATTTATTCCGCATTGGCGCCGATGCATTCGCCGACACATCGACGATATATCGTCGACAGCACGCCGCCGTTGTACCTTTATTGCCATTGAATCGCCGTAAAAAAAAACGTTAAAATTTGAATTTAGAATAATGCTTGCGCATTACGCCGACATATCAGCGATATGTCGGCTACTAGTCGCTGGTTATACCGTATACTCCGCCGAGGTGTCGGCGTTTTGTCGTACTGGTGTTGCCGGTATTATGCCGACACCACGATTCTTGGTCAGAGTCGTCGACACATCACCGACTTCGGCCACGATTTTCATTGTGACTTCATCGTGCCTATTTACGCCGAAGTGGGAGAGGGCCTTTATTGTGGGTATTCGTGATCAAAGTCTTGTCCATTCGTGGCATGTCGCCGATACGTCGGACGAGGTGGAAATTTGTCGTGGGGGGCCACGACGTTTTCATGCTGCATGAAAACGTCGTGTCCCCCCACGATTTTGTAAAATTTCGGTGATTAGTCGTTGACAACAAGCCGACGCCTCGGCGACGTCGGCGATTACCCGGCGTATAAACCGCGTATGATCGCCGACATCGGCGAGGCGTCGGCGGTGAAAAAAACCGTTGAGATATCAAATGCGGTTATTCAGCGAAGTGTCGGCAATGTATCGGCGATGCATCGGTGAGGTTAATACGACATAGCCTACGTAAACCGTACGATACGTACCGGGTTGTGTGACAGTAATATTTCATCTTATGAATGTCGGTGATATATCGCCGACATGTAGGCGAACTCAGAGGAGTAACGTCGTGCCTCTTGCGCCGATGCATTTGCCGACACATCGACGATACATTGTCGACAGCACGCCGCCGTTGTACCTTTATCGCCGTTGAATCACCGTAAAAGAAAAACGTTAAAATTTGAATTTAGAATAATGCTTGCGCATTACGCCGACATATCGCCGATATGTCGGCTACTAGTCGCCGGTTATATCGTATACTCCGCCGAGGTGTCGGCGTTTTGTCGTACTGGTGTCGCCGGTATTATGCCGACACCACGATTCTTGGTCAGAGTCGTCGACACATCACCGACTTCGGCCACGATTTTCATCGTGGCTTCATCGTGCCTATTTACGCCGAAGTGGGAGAGGGCCTTTATAAGTCACCCTGTACCACCACCACCACCGCCGCCGCAGTCGCCGCCGCCGCCGCCGCCACCACCACCACCACCACCACCACCACCACTATTTTCTCCTGTGTCTATGTCTAGTTGATAATTACAGTTCATCAGTTACATGTAAGATGGAAAGATATGATATTCAAAACAAATCGCGGTGGAGGCGTCACGAAATTTCCGATCAACCTATCAGCGGCGTATTCTCGTTTGTTTGGCTCTTTTAACACCTTTTTCTTAGCGGTTTATTTTGCCCATTTCGCCTATATATTTTGTCTTATTGGTAATTGAGGTGGGGATTGGAGTTAATTAGTGATGTGGGTAGCGAGGATATTTGGGAAATGATGGGAAAGGGTGTAGAAAGGAAGGGAGGGAAGGGGAAGGGAAGGAGAGGAAGATGGAGGAGAAGAGAGGTAAGGATGGGAGAGGGAATGAAGGAAGAAGGGCAAAAGAGAGAGAGAGAGAGAGAGAGAGAGAGAGAGAGATTTTCAAATATCGACAATCGTAGTAAAAGAAAAAAAAAAACTTTCCGACAGCATCACATACATAGTCCACTCCTTAAAAATATGCAAAGCAAATTAAAAAAGTAAAGAAAACCTAGAAAAACCGTACTGTGATACCAAGACCGAAATTAATCTCTTCTATGTGGCCAGTCTGTGAAAACAGGTGATATTTGTGTTTTTAGGGAGGTAAAAATATACGATTAGTGAATAAGAAAATTAATCTCAAAGCCGACTTGGTGAATTAACCATTTCGTGCATATCAGGTGTTTTTGTACCTAAACTCTCGCACGTGACAGGTAAATGAACTCTCTAACTCCTCTCGTTCTAAGGTCTCTACGGAGCTGAATCTGAATGTAGCAAGAATTTAAAACGTCATCGGCGTGAAATGGTTAGAAAAACAAGTATTAATAAATTTGGTTAGTGAATGCCGCGGAGCACTCCACCTAACACTAATTAAAGGTAAATTAGAAAATAAAATACTGTGGTGGTCCTGGGCAGGTCAAATAAATTAACCGTATGATTTAATTAAGATAAGCAAACTTTAATTTTGACGGCAGTAAAATACTCATTAAAAGGGCTGTCTCTGTCGTATTTAAAATCAAATATTTGTCCCTCCTCTCTCAGCGCCAGGTGATGGTGGTGGTTGGGGGGGGGGGAGCAGCGAGGGAGGAATTACTGTCCCGTCATCTGGGCTACTAAGTTATCTTCTCTGTGCAGTTCCAGATGACACTCTTCCCCGTTTCCTTGATCGTTGTCATCGTGGAGAGCTTCGGAGACGTCAAATGAGACGCTGTGTGGGGGAGTATAGCAGGGTACCTTAATGGACTCCATGGTGTGTGGAGGTTTGGTTGCTGGGTGAACGTCACATCTGAGTCTCCACTCTATTCTGTCCTCTCCCCCCTCCACCTTAGATCCCTGTCACTGCCTCAACTAATTTTGCAGGGCCCTTTTCTTCTACTGATGCTTCTTCCTTCCTTTTCTCCTTTCCTCCCTATTTCATCTTCTGCTCTAAAAAGAGTGGAATTTTCCATATTCGTAAAAATTTTCATCAGTAGCCTTCAGCATGTTACAGCATTAAGGATCAGGGCCTGTGCACTGTTGGTCTGGCCAATTGTGGGGACCATGGTTGTTCGGCACCACCCAGGTGTGTGGACCTGTGCATATGCGGAACTGCTAATAAGCTACAGCCGCGGATCCGTGGATGCCGTTGCTTTGTGGGTGGACTTGTTGTTGCTATCCCTTCCTGGAAAGGGCAGGGAGTGCTTGCTTGGAACTTGGACCCTGCTTGTGGAAATGGCCGAGCCTCTAGACTCCGGGTTCTGCTCACGCGATCCTTTCTTTTTCAGCAGTTATGTTGAGCCTTTTCCTTACCATCTAAGATTGTGGAAATTGTCTCCAGTTCTTCCTGCCTCATTTCTGCTGATGTTTTGACCCTGATGATGACCCTGGCTTCTCTTGATGATACGTTTCTGGCTCTTCCCGCTGTTTCCCAACCTGTACTCACCTCTTCTGTTTCTTCCCACTTAACTACGCCAGTTTCCACCTCACTGTCCCCCTACTCCGACATCTCTGTCCACCTGTTCATCTTACATAGTAACTTCTGAACCTTATTTGCCTCCACCCTCTCCTCCATCTACCCTTCCTGTTCTTCGGATTCCTTGTCCCATTCTCATATTTCTTCCCTGCTCACTAACCTTGTCTTGACCATCTCTCTTTTCGGGCCCCAGACCTTGTCTCAGTATTTTAACGTCACCTCACAAACGGATGATCACTAGCTTCATCTCTCTCTGTTACATAAGGTAGGCACTGATGTTACGTCCTTTGTGTGACCCAATGGGTCTCATCATCTTAAAGTGTTCAGTGCAACCCTACCAAAAAAAGTTAAATCTTTAGTTGATCCATCCGGCATTCCAAGCACAGTCTCACCAGATGCACAGTTAATTTCGTCTATACGCACTGTCAGTCTTCCCTCTTTCTTCTCTTTGGGTAATCAAAATTTTGCTTACTGTTCTGAGAATATTCGATTCATTCTTTCTAACAGCATCATCCAAAACTCTCTGTACATTGTTACATCAGTCATTTTCATGGACGCCATCTATAACCAGCTAACATTGCTAAAACTGTATTTGAATCTCACAATCTTTCCTCTTCAGTTAATAGAAATCTATTAACCACTTTCAGTCTAGTGCCATATTTGTTTATTTATTTATTTATCTTTCCCTTCACCATTAGAGGAAGATAAGGATCTACGAGTATTTACAGGAGCATTCATAAGTGTTTCTTTCCTTCCCAGAGTCACGCACCAGCAATGCAGTAAAAAGAGTGGTAAAGTCAGTAGAAAAAAATTGTTTTGCCTTTTATTTAATCCCAAGTATATAAATTTGAGTACTTAAATGGAATCTAATGGGTTGTTAGATGCCACTTGGAGACTCAAAAAAAGAACTTCTGGATAAGATAGCAGACTACGAGGTGCTACCCAAAAGTTTCTGAAATTTGAAAGCAGGGCAGAAACCGCTGGTCATACAGTGTGTGGATGCTAGGTGGCGGTGCATGTACGCTTTGTTTGTTACTGTGTCAAGTGGCATTGTGCAGGGTGGATGCATTTGCTGAATGTTTGTGTGCTTTCATCATTGCGTTTGGGTTAATTTGCAAATTTTGTGAACTATAAAATGGAGGATGTGAAAGAGCAACGTGTTTGCTTCAAGTTTTGTGTGAAACTCGGGAATAGCGTGGCATAAACTCATAAAATGGTAAAACAAGCATTTGGTGACAGTGCTTTAGGGGTTATACAAACCTATGACTGGTTTAAGCGTTTTAAAAATGGACAAACGTTAACAGATGATGGTGCACGTTTTGGTCGCCCTTCCATCAGTTCAGCTCCTGACAATGTGGCCAAAGTTAGTGCAACCATCCTCAGTGATCGCAGTACAATCCTTGATGTTTGTGACATTGTTAGCCAATCGTATGGAACTTGCCAACGCATTTTGTCTGGCGATGTGAGGCAAAAACGCCCAGACAAGTGGTGCTCTAACAAATGGGTGTTTCACCATGACAGTGCACCCATGCAGACAGGCCATGTTGTTCAGCAGTTTTTGGTATATAAAAAAATAAATAAATAAACATGCTGGTTCTCCCCCACCCCCCCATATTCACCAGATTTGGCCTCCTGTGATTTTTTCCTCTTTCTGAAAATGGAAATCCAGCTGGAAGGACTAAGATTTGATACCATTGCGAATATCCAGGTGAAAATCACAGACATTGCTGAACAAGTTGATGCTCAAGGACTTCAGGAATGCATTCTGATCGTGGTAGAAACACTGGGATCGATGCCCAAGGATACTACTTTGAAGTGGACAGTGGTGAGTAGGACTTGACCAAATCTATATTCCTTCTTTATTCAAATTTCTGGAACTTGTGGGTAGCACTTTGTAAAATAGATGATATAATAACTACGGTTTAAAAGCAAAAATGGATAGAGGCTGGCCACGTCCATTGTAGAACAGATAGCAGATGGACAACCCAAATAAATAATTTGCCAAACTGAAATGGAGTGAGGGGGCCAGGCAGAGAACAAAATGGCGACATGAAATTCAGAGATTCACTTGGATTTGATGGAACAGGCTAGCAGCCAGATTATCTGAGTGGAAAATACAAGCCAGTGTATTCACCCGCGAATGTGAATTGCCTTCCGTCACCCAAAAAGTAGATCAGTAATCCTGACAATCAGAGGCATATCATTGCATCTTCACCAAAATATGAAAAATTAGTCGTAGTATTTCAGTGTTACTCCTGTTATGTATCTCGCTAGCATTCCAAAGCCTGAAATCGGGTATTATTTTGGTGAAGGTTATTGAGTACAACAGGCTTTTGAAGCATTTCTAATACTTACGCTTTAAGCAGCCGTTCTCTTCGTTGAGGGTATGATAGAAAATGGCAAATAATGGCAAACTGAAAGAAGGAGTTAAGGGGTAGTTCTTGCAGATTTCTCTGGCAGTCGGAGGTATACCATCACAGCTTTGCTAGAATTGTTAACAAGCAAGCCATATATCCCGGGATACTGCCCACAGTTTGGATACAATTTGCCCACTTGATTTTTTTAATATTTTGGTCAAACACACACACACACACACACACACACACACACACACACACACACACACATATGAGGACCTGGCAGAGAGTACAATTCAGAGTATAAGATCATTGCTACATAAAATGGAAGAGAAATCGGAAAGAATTATACTAACTGGGGACTTCAATACAAATATAAATTGGAATACTCTAGATATAAATAGCCAAGAAAGCTGTTGGGACCAAAAGCTCCTGGATCTCGTACAAGAGTTTTTCTTAACGCAACATGTGAGGGAAACCACCAGAAAAAGAGGGCTTGATGTACCTTCAGTGCTAGATCTAATATTTACTAGGCAAGAAAATGATTTTGACAGTTTAATATACCACTCTCCACTTGGCAAAAGCGATCATGCAGTACTAAATTATAACTTCAGGATAGCATATGACATAGTAAACAGCAATGACAGTTACAAAAAGAGCCTAAACTATAAAAAGGGAAATTATCAAGACCTAAAGAAGTATTTCTTAGAAATTGATTGGGAAAATGAGCTTAGAGGACAAGATTTAAATGCTGTATATAAAAAATTTTGTGAATTTTATGAAATAGGAGTCCAGAAGTACATCCCACAGCACAAAGAAGCAGATAAGAAAATACAGAAATGGTTCAATACAAAATGTAAAAAATCAAAAGAAAGAAGAGATTTGTTGTGGAATAGATACAGAAGACACAATAGTGAAAGGGCGAATAATAATTACAAACAGGCAAGAAACGACTATACAAGAATAAGGAGGGAAGCCCAAAAACAGTTTGAGGAGGATATAATAAATAAAAGTAGTGATCAACCAAAGCTGTTTTATAGCTATATCAGAAGCAAAACCAAAGTAAAAGATATAATACAATCCATTACGGACGAGGGAATCACTTATACACAAGAGAAAGATATTTGTGAAGCACTAAATAAGAATTTCCAATTAGTTTTTACAAAAGAAAAAAATTTTGAGAGGGACTATGTGGAATACGCATGTCCACACATACTACGAGATATACAAATAGCAGAAAAAGTAATACAGGGGGAGTTAAGTAGATTAGACAGAGGAAAAGCAAGTGGTCCTGATGAAATTTCATGTTGGGTATTACGAGAATGTGCAAAGGAGTTAAGTAAACCATTATTTATAATTTTCAAGAAATCCTTGAGTCAAGGTAAACTACCTGATATTTGGAAAAAACAAATATTGTCCCCTTATTCAAGAAAGGAAATAGACAAAATCCACTCAACTACCGACCAGTATCACTGACCAGTGTTGTAAGCAAGGTATTAGAAAAACTTATAAGAAAAGCTTGGGTAAATCATCTAGAAGAACACAGTATGATAACAGAAAGACAGTTTGGTTTCAGAAAAGGAAAATCATGTGTTACTAATCTGTTGAGCTACTATGACAGAGTAACAAACACAATACAGGAAAGGGAAGGATGGGTGGACAGTATCTATTTAGATTTCAAGAAAGCTTTTGACACAGTACCACGCCAAAGACTTTTATGGAAACTGTACCATCAAGGAGGAATTCGAGGCAAACTGTTTTGTTGGATGCAAGACTTTCTCATAAAAAGAGAAATGAGGACAGTACTAAGAGGAAACTACTCATCATGGAAAGAAGTGACTAGTGGAGTACCACAGGGTTCAGTGCTGGCACCAATCATGTTTTTAGTGTATATAAATGATATAAATAGTAACACTGGAAATGAGAGCTATCTGAATATGTTTGCAGATGATGCAAAAATACAAAGGAGAATTACTAACACAGACTCTTGCAAAGAGCTACAAGAAGAATTAAATAAACTTCATGAATGAAGTAGTACATGGCAAATGGAATTCAATGTGGACAAGTGTCATGTAATCAAGTTTGGTAAAAGTGGAAAAAGACCTGATTGGGATTATAAGTTAGGAAATAAAACCCTATACACATCAGAAAGAGAGAAAGACCTAGGTGTGATTATCAATAACAGACTATCTCCGGCTGACCACATCAGCGGAACATGTATACACTGCTTGCAAATATGAGAATAGCATTCACATACATAAATGAAGACATGCTAAGAAGGATAATAACATCATTCATTAGACCAACCCTGGAATATGCATTAGTAGTCTGGAGTCCTCATCTCAAAAAGCATATAAACAAGATTGAAAAAGTTCAAAGGGCCGCTACAAGATGGATACCAAGCTTAAGGGACCTAAGCTACGAAGAAAGACTAAATAAACTGAATCTACCAACTTTACAGGAGAGAAGGAAAAGAGGTGACATGATAATGGTATATAAGTGCATATCAGGAAAAGAGAAAATAGACATAAGTGATTACTTAACATATGGAGAAGCATCAGCAAGAGGACACTGCAAAACACTGCATAAGAAGAGAGGTGATAAAGACGTAAGGAAATTCAGTTTCCCAAACAGAGCAATTGATCAATGGAATGCCCTACCGAATGAAATAGTGTGTGCCAAAACAATTCACAAATTTAAGGATATGTACGATAACTATGGTTTAAGACACGGGACAGTACGAGCTTGACTCATTCCTGTAAAGATACAATTAGGTAAGAACAATTAGATAAGGTAAGAACACACACACACACACACACACACACACACACACACACACACACACACACACACACACACACACACACACACACACACAAAACTATACAAAAAGAGAGGTAATAAAGACTTAACGAAATTCAGTTTCCCCAGTAGAGCAATAGATCAGTGGATTGCACTACCGAATGAAACAGTGTGTGCCAAAACTATTAAAAAATTCAAAGATATGTACGATAAAAATGGTTCAAAACACACACACACACACACACACACACACACACACACACACACACACACACACACACACATTCTCCCATTTAGCCACCAGTAAGTCCTGATTGGTAATTAAAAAGGATAATTCCTGGTAGATTTTCCATAAACTGCCTAAAGTCGTCATGTTGTAGCTTGGGTAGAACATTGCTGCAATAGGCGAGCTAAAAATATGCATATAATAATAATAATAATAATAATAATAACTCTCGAAAGACCCCCTTCGACCGTTTGATCCGCCAGCATTTATCCATTTTTCGGAACTTTTTTCGAACTAAATTGGTATGAATAAACTTGTGGTAAGGATCGAAGAAAATGGATTTGGCTTTGTTGTCTCCGTTACAGAAAACAAACTTGTGAGGGGTACCTGTTATAAATGTGCAAATGAACTATTTAAAGGAACAAAAAATAAAAAATGCATAATCTGGAGCACTAGGGAACGTTCCCACAGAGCTCTATCGAAATTGGTTAGGAGGTGTAGCTGGATAAACCCGTTTACAGACAGACAACAGGCCCGTAATATTTACCGTAGATAATAATAATAGTGATATTAAGAAGAATGATGATGGCACAAATAATTGTTCTTCCCAGCCCCATTTCAGTTTCTTCGTTCACCTGCCATCAGAATCATAATGGTTGATAAATAGAGGGCATTAGAGGCTGCCCTCGTCCATTTCAGATAATCGAGTGACAGCTTCCATAGGTAATCACGGTTGTAATGAGGCGTGCGTCTGTGTGCGCATATGAGCATTCCTGTGTTTCTCTATCCGTCTCTTCGTCTTTCCATCCTGTTGTTATATCTGCCCGCCTACTCATCTGTCCATCCTTCTGTCCGTCCCTCTTTCTATTCATCCATCTGTCCGTCCCTCCATCTATCCAGCCACCTGTCCGTCCCTCCATCTATCCATCCATCTGTCCATCCCTCCATCTGTCCGTCCATCAGTACGTCCCTCCATCTGTCCATCGCACCATCTGTACGTCCGTTGCAGTCGATGACCCCTAATTTTAATTAGGAGAGCGGTGTTCATATAAGTAATTGCCTATAATTAGTTTGCCTTTCATCTTTTTTTTGGGGGGGAGGGGGAGATGGAATTAGAGAGAGAGAGAGAGATTGCCTTCTGATGTCTGCTATAATGGTCTCTACATCTTTAATCCTCTCGTTCCTCTTCTTGACTTTCTCACTTTCACGTTTCCTCCTGCTCCTCCTCCTTCTCGTTATCGTCTTTATCATCTTGTTCTTATTTCATGTCTCGTGTTCTCTTTTTCTTCCTCACTCTCTTTTTCTTCCTCACCCACTCTCTCACTCACACGTATAACCATCCACTCAGGTGATGGACGAGAGGTGGGAGCGTGACGTGAAGGAATACGGTACCGTCAACATCACCGGGTTCCGTATAGTGGACACGTCCAGCCCCTTCGTCAGGGACTTCCTCAGGACATGGTCTACACTGGATCCAAAGCTGTTCCCGGGCGCTGGCCACGGCTATATCTCGGTGAGTACCCGCTTATTATTATTATTATTATTATTATTATTATTATTATTATTCCCGGGCGCTGGCCACGGCTATATCTCGGTGAGTACCCGCTTATTATTATTATTATTATTATTATTATTATTATTCCTGGGCGCTGGCCACGGCTATATCTCGGTGAGTACCCGGTTATTATTATTATTATTATTATTATTATTATTATTATTATTCCCGGGCGCTGGCCACGGCTATATCTCGGTGAGTACCCGCTTATTATTATTATTATTATTATTATTATTATTCCCGGGCGCTGGCCACGGCTATATCTCGGTGAGTACCCGGTTATTATTATTATTATTATTATTATATTCCGGGCGCTGGCCACGGCTATATCTCGGTGACTACCCGGTTGTTGTTATTATTATTATTATTATTATTATTATTATTATTATTATGGTTATTATTATTCCCGGGCGCTGGTGACGGCTATATCTTGGTTAGTACCCGGTTATTATTTTTATTATTATTATTATTATTATTATTATCATTATTAAATTCTGTTTATATTTCCCTGTAGGATGTGGTGTTGATTTTTTTTTATTTGTAATAGAATATTTTTATGTAAAGAAGAAAGAAAAAAAGGCTAAAAGCCCTCAAAAATGTCACCCCAAAAAGAAAAAACAAAAACAAGATAACAGAGAGCCAAATTCAAGATCCGTTCATTTCGAGATGACTGGGCACACTGCGCTTGAAAGGCTGGCGGTCACCGGTAGTAGGAAATACAGACATTGGAAGACAGTTCCAGAGTTGACCTGTTGGATACCTGTGTGTGTGTGTGTAAACACACACACACACACACACACACACACTGGTCTATATGTTTTGTCCGCACTCCGTACAGTCGTTTTTCCCTTAGTCATATATTCGTATTCTGCCGCCGTCTTTCCCGCCCTGCTCTGGTATGCACCCTCACCTCGTCTCCTCCTCCCTCTCCACCTCTCTCTTTCCCTCCCTGTCCCACCCCATCCATATTCACAATTTATTCACATTATATTCAATTGCCTTGCCAGCCGCCGCCTCCTTGAATCTTCTCTTTCCCTCCTCCCTGCACTTCCCCTTCCCCTTATCACACGTCACAACTCTTCCATTCAAAGTTTCCTCTTATACACCCTTCTTGCTTCTCTGTTCCGTGTTTGGACTGTGGGTATCTCATGGGTAAAATGCACATCGCATATATCAGCCAATCCTTTATTGCAATATCAGGAGTGTTGAGGTCAGGGGATAGGTTCCTAAAGTCCAGACATTAACGGCCAGTGACCAGTCGCTCGTCCCTGAAAAGCAGTAAGTGAACAGTAAGCCCTACAGTTACCATTCTTTAGACGTAACTTTTTAAGGGTCACATGCAGTTGGAGCGCCTTAGTCCACTGTTCCGAATTTGGAAAGTTGTAACAGCGAATCTCATCTTATGTACAACGTAGTGTGGAGGCTACGCTACCGCCGTCCAGTACTTTTAACGATAGATGACAAACCTATTACCCTTGATGGCATTACATAGTTGAAATACCTTCATTGGAACCCTGCACCATCCAGGCAATCACACGGACTGGGACGTTCTGACCCTGAGTTTGTGTTCTGTGTAAGTGGGTCAGCAGTTGTCATCATCATTGGTTGCCAACTTGTGATGAGATTTTCCCACACACTTAACACTTAGGCTCCTTTGACTCACACTCACCTGAATTTAGTCACCTGGTTTCAGCTGGGATTGCTGAAAACGTTTCCCGGAATTATTTAAACCGTGAGAAAAGTAATAGGATGAGTATTTAAACACTCATGCTCATTACTCACTCTTATTTGAATAAAATCGTTTAGCGTTAACTGAATCAGAGTACGAGAATTACTCCGTCTTAAAAGAAAAATAATCACAAGATAATCATGTCGGAATGTATTGTCTGCTAACTGACATTAGAGGCCATTAAAAAAAAAAAAAAAAAAAAAAAGGCAATAGCTTGTTTGAACACTTTTAGGTCAGAACAACTCCAGTACTGTATCCCACCTAACACGAAGCGATGTAATTAAGCTGAGCGAGTCACTGGAACATGACAGAATTAATGCTGTGACCATTTGCCCTCTCATGGTTGAAATACATGTACAGTGGTATTCCACTCCAGCCACCGCGACAAGATTTAGGTCCAAGAGAGTAAATCAAAGGGTCATGAGAGTATTTATGGCCGAATGTTTACGTCCAGAATATTTTTTTTTTCCTCTAGGGCTGCTGTAGAAAAATGAATGATGTAATCCCTTCACTGCGGTGACATACCGTATGATTTATTCATGATACCACCAGAGGATTACATTCAGTAAGGGTTTAGTAGTGAATATGTTAAACATAAGCCATTTGTCTTTTAAATACGAATGGATTGTCACAAGCTTAATGTTGTAATCTGGCGGTACTGGTAGCATTAGCATAACAAAAATGACGTTCTTGGGATAATGTGGTGTAGCTGTGAATACATGTTATATATAGAGTATTGTTATAATCATCAGTTCGCTGACACTTCTCTTCCGGCTACAGTGATGGAAGGCGTGTCATATTTATTTTCGTGATAGCAGTATGAAACACAGCTAAAGTCACTGACAAGGATATTGTCTGACGTTCTCCAGCGAATGCTGACAGAGAAAGGTCGACGAACTTTAGCTCGTGATTGTACATTTCGTTAAAAGCGCCCCAGGGTTTATAATACGTCATGTGCAGAAAAAATGTGTGTGTGTGTGTGTGTGTGTGTGTGTGTGTGTGTGTGTGTGTGTGTGTGTGTGTAAGTGTGTGTGTGTGTGTTTGAAGTTACTGTTATAGCGGTTTAAAATGAGTGCGTGTATACAAATATTAAATATGATAAATAGATAACACTATAATCTGACCTCTAGAGAGAGGTCGTGTCAGGCCGTATAACTCCATTCAGAATCGCTATAACCTACAGTAAGTCATAGCTTTGTCCTAAAGTCTTGTGAGCTGTTCAGAAGAAAGAATTATACAGCCTTAGAATTTTTTTCTCCCAGTGTGTAGGTTGTCCAAGTGTGAGTATAATCCTTTTCATAATCATGCTTTTTTGTTGAATCCTTGTCAGTGGTCTGCTCATAGTGCTGCGGACTTGTGAAAGAACTGTACATATACCTGCAAAGTTGAGAGGGATCATGACCTCATTTCCGGGTTGACTCCTCCTCCCTCACCAATCATAGTAATGGTTTAGTGATGAGTCTACCTGCAGTTAGGAGCCAACCAATTTACCTTGGAGTAGGCAACTCTCAGCCTTATTACCTCCACCAAGGAGGTTATGTCTTACCTTGCGTTTGTTTGATTGCTTGTCCGTTAACAGGATTACTCAAAAAGTTATAAAAAGATTTTGATTAAATTTTGTGCAAGGGTGGGCTGTGGGCCATGGGAAAAATTATTAAATTTTGGACCGGATCAGCATCCGGATCCGGAGTATCCCGCACAACATCTCCAAAAGCTCTCAAAGAATTTTAATGAAATTTAATGGAAGGCGGGCCATGGACCAAGAAAGAACTGATTAATTTTGAAGTCAGATCCACATCTGGATCCTATATCCACGGATCCTGATCCGGGATTACTCAGAAAGTTATGAACGGATTACGATGAAATTTTATGGCAGGGTGGGCCATGGGCCAAGGAAGAAATTATTAAACTTTTGGCTGGATCCGGATCCGGAGTATCCCGCACAATATCTCCAAATGTTCTAATTGAATTTCAATGAAATCTTGTGGAAAGGTAGGCCATGGACCAAGAAACAGTTCATTAAATTTGGGGGCGGATCGGGATACGGATCCGGATCGTACATTCACGGATTCGGATCCGGATCATTTTTACTGGCAATGGCACTGGCGGCGGTATGCGCTATCTGAGTGCTGTCTAGTATTAATTTATGGAATAGCTTGCGGGAGTCAATTTACTGAGGAGGGATTTTACACACACACACACACACACACACACACACACACACACACACACACACACACACACACACACACACATTGATGACTCTGCTGATAGTAGCTGAGAGAACAGAATGGTATCTGCTGCATCAAACCAGGTGATGCACTGTTTATTTCACTGTCCAAGCCATTAGAATAATGAGTTGATTCATTGATTGATACATACATACATACATACATACATACACACACACATACATACATTCCGTATGTCCATAAACAGATAGCTTGATGGCCGGTGAGACAAATTTCGTTAAACGATGGATGGAAAGACAAACGGATGGACGGATAGATAGATGAATAGATGGGTGGATGGATGAATATTCTTCAGAGATAAATAGATTGACGGATAGAGAGAGAGAGAGAGAGAGAGAGAGAGTGAGTTGGAAGCAGAGTAAGAAAGCAGCATATCTCTAGTAAAACACTTAAGAGGCGAGAATACAGCTTCTCCCTCCAGGATTCCCCCAGGAAGTTCAGATTAACGAGTATAAGAAGTGGAAATTGTATTTTGGTGTCAGGCCCTCCTCTCTCTCTCGCGCTCGCTCTCTCTCTGTTTCTCTCTCTCTCCAGATTTTTCCTGCCTTTCTTCGATATCATTTGTTTATTTATTTATTTATTTTATTTATTTATTTTTAATTTATCCAGCTCTGGGTGCATGTCCATATTTTCGTCGGGTAAAAGGAGTCCCTTCCATCTTCTCCTTAGCGATTTATTCTAGGATATGGTTGGTTAGTATCCTTTTGTAAGTTATTTATGCAGAGCATGGCGACGTATGAAGGATTTATATAACACAGAATAGCACAATACTGTGTAATAAGTAAAATAAATCGCTTAGGAAAGGGTGTTAGGAAGCTTCCTTAACCGACGACAGTACAGGCAATTGACTTCAAAGACCCAGCAGCTGAGTAAAATCGTCTGGAAGCAAGAGGAATGAAATATGATGTGGTTAACCCTCTAATGATGGAGACAACTCATTAGTATTCTATTACAGTTTGTCAGACGATTTTATTCAGCTGAGTGATAGTTGGAGCCTGAGTATTTTAACTTGTCACCGTCAGCTGTCTCATGGTCAGGCGAACTCAGTTTTTTCAGCTGACGTCAGACGGTTTTATTCAGCTGATGGCAAACGGTTTTCCAGCTGACGCCAGACGGTTTATTCAGCTCACAGTGGGTCAACAGGAGACCAAGTCCATACAATCTTTCCTGTTTCAAGGTCTATCACTGCTTTTTAATATTCAGCTTTCTTTCCGACATATTCACTTTCCACCTCATTTCATCACATTTCACTTTTTACTTGCTTTTCTTCTCATTTCCTCCTTATTCCAAGTACTATTTCTGTTCTAATTATCATTTCCGTTTATTCCTACTGCTATTATTATTTCTGGTCTCATCTCCCATTGTTCCTACTACTATTTCTGGCCCTATCACTTTCTTTCCTCTTTGCAAAGTCCACATTCTTATACCTACTTTCTGGTCATGATGATGATGATAATGATGATGATTTTGATGATGATGATGATGGGGCAGGGACTTGGGAACGACAGGAGGAGGAGGAGGAAGAAGAAGAGAAGGAGGAGGAGAAGGAGAAATGGGGGAGGAGGAGGAGGAGGAGGAAGAGGAAAAGGACTACGGTACTAGAAGAGATAAGAAGTAGAGTAATAGTAAGAAGCAGATGATCAAGAAAAGTGAAGTTAATTTGGGAGGAGAGGAGGAGGGATGAAAAGAGGGGATGAGAAAAATGTGTAGAAGAGGGATAAGATGGAGAAAATGGAGGAAAATGACGAGGAGGAGGAGAAAATGGGGAAAATGAAGAGGGGGGGAAAAATGAAAGAAGATTGCGCAGAAATTATGACAGAAATGGGAGAAAAATTCGAAAGTGGGAAAGATGAACATAAAATAAGAAAGATAGTTAATATGGTGAAAAGAGAGGAAGAAGTACCAGTATAAGATGAAGAGAAAGATTATAGAGATGAAGAGGGAAAATGAAAAGAAGAATGGTGATGAAAATGAAAAGGTGAGACGAAAAAAAGGAAGAAGGGAAAGATGAAAAGAAAAAGGGGAAAGAGGAGAGAGACGAAGAAAACAGGGAGTGGGAGAATGAAAAGAAGAAAGATGAAGATGAAAATGGAAAAGATGAGGGACGAGGGAAAGACGAAAATAAAGAAGAAAGATGAAGAGAAAGAATAACTGGAGGAAATGAACTGGAGGATAATTGGAAAGATGTAAAGAAAGGATGGAATAGAGGAAAAGAAAGGAGGAGAAAGATGAAGAGAAAGGAGGTGAAAGATGAGAAGAAAGGAGAGGAAGGATGAAGAGAAAGAAAGGATCGATCAAGGAAGAGAGAAAATATAGAGAAAAGGGATAGGTGATGAGAATGATAAGAAAGACGAAGACTAGTGACCACAGTGATAGACCCATTTGGTCTTAAGGAGCCTCTAACCTGTATCACTGGAGCACAGGCCTGGAGGAGGAGGGAAGAAGGAAGGAGGGAAGGAACGAACGAAAGAGAGGGAGGAGAAATCAGCGGGATATAAGGAAATGTGAGGGAAGGATGATGACGAAAGGTAATCCTTTAGAAAGAGGATGATATATATATCTTGAGGTCCCTTCGCCTAGAATGAAGTGTGAGGCACTGGATGGAGATAACTTAGGTAGATACGATGGAATAAAAGATAAGTAGGTACAGGTATAAGACGTTTTATATACTCTATACTAATCTAACTATCTACAGTATATGCCATTTTTTCAGCTTGACACACACTTTTAGCTGGATGGGCCTTGTAGGATTCTTTTAGTGCGAGAAGTCTTTTTTAAGTTCAATTTAGTCGCTTAGAAGTAGGAAAAATGAGATGAAATAATACGTAATAGGTGTGAAGGGATTTTCGAAAAAAAAAATGTAAATAAACACCCACAGTCAGTTTTACTCTTCTGTTAGTCATTCTGCTTCAGATGCTAAAAAAATACGTGTCAGTGTATTATTATTTTTTTTTTTAAATTAATGAGAGAAATAATTAACAGCAGGATTTTTTATATTTAAGTTGATATCTCCTCATTTCTCTGAGCGACAGCAGCATAATTGGCATAAAAAACACTATCAGTCTGGATATAATTTTAATTGTGAAAAATGTAATTACGTTTTTATTTATTCATAAGTGGTTAATGATATGTTAAATTATCAACTAAGGATGTTTCTAGTGTTCAGTACCCTGATAGGTTATGGGTATTATTATTATATCTTTAAAATCCGCTGTTCCAAAATCTTCAGTATTCAGTTACATCTAAAGCCAGATGATTTTATTCAATAGAGTGACCCAAAGGAGCTGGAGAGTTAATACTTGACGTTAAGCCTTTCGTGATCAGGACAGTGCTATCCTCTGTTCGCATTAAGCAGGGCTAAAACTGCCATCTCTCAACCCTGAATCCTGAGCCATAACAAGTGGTTAACTCCAGAATATGGTGCTAGTCACAAAGAAGTTACATGACAAGGATGTAGAGCTGCAGCATCGTCCTTTTCTGCCACTCAGCTATGTGAAATAAGCTGCAAAATAACGAAAATCTAGGCCAACTTAAATTGAATGAACTATAGTCTTGTGTTTCAGCCAACTCCATACTGTTTTATTCAGCTAGAGATGCCTCACAGGAACCCGAGAGTGTTGATGCTTTCACCATTAACCTTTTCGTGGTGTAAGTAGCTCTAGCACTGTTCCCTGACACAGATATGCCCTAGAGCCTAAAGAATGCCACTTTGTCTATATAGTTCACTAGCTGCTTCAGAATGGTGCCCTTCCTAGTATTACCTTGTGTCCTGAACCCAAAAATGTTAATTCTGTCACATTTAACCTGTTCAGGGTGGGAACAACTCTTAATATTTGTAGTAAGGATAACCCCAGGCAGCTTTATTCTACTGAGTGAGTCATAGGCGTATATTAAAGTTGTGTAATATACTCGTATCATAATTATTTCACACGGAACCTTTAGTAAGTTTTTCATACGACGCAATTTTCAGAGTGTATGCGGGTGGATCATTAAAATTAGCTACGGACTGAAGGAGTGAGAATGTCATTACCTAGTACATTAGAGAACTATATGGAAATGTTGTTTGTCGCCTGTGTCTGTCTGTCTGTCTGTCTGTCTATCTGTGTCTTTGTAGGTATATATATGTGTATCTATGATTGTATTTACTTATGTCTGTTATCAAACCATTACCAAATGAATTTACGAATTTTAATTAAACTAGGAATGCTGCTTAGTTTGGAAAGGCCGATTATTAGATAAGGAAGGATTAGGCATCATTTCCTCCCTGGTGGCACGCTGATCCCATCCGCCACGCACACGCACAAGCACACACAAAATCCATCACAGCCCTGAGAGGAGAGAGAGAGAGAGAGAGAGAGAGAGAGAGTGTTCATGTGTAAGAAAGTCCTGCACTTCCTCGTGTCAATTTGCAACCCTGTGTTTGAGTTGGTGTTTCTTTGTTCTGAGTTTCAGTGAGACTTGAGGGTCATGTTTAGGAGTAAAGATTACTTTTTACGGGTTGGGCTTGGGCGTTAATTTGAAAACTTTGGGGGAACAGAGAGAGAGAGAGAGAGAGAGAGAGAGTGAATAGTAAAGCTGAATGAGGTGTGTGTGTGTGTGTGTGTGTGTGTGTGTGTGTGTCAGTAATACACAGATTGCTTTACTGAGGACATATCATTGAAGTGGTGTAGTATTTCAACTCTAGACAAAAAAAGGTCTATCCGAAACAGAACAGCATTTTCTGGATATGCCAAGAATATAGCAGTTTATACTTATACAGTCTGTCAGAAAATTTACTGAAGGAGAAGATTATAAATGCCTTGTCTTGTAATTTCACTTCCTGCACGTATTTTTAGTGACGTAGACGGCGTCCTAACACCACTTCCTTAACGACTAATTCAGCATGTATTCCGTGGTGTTCTCTTTTATTGTATTTACATCATTTCAGTATCTAAGTAGTTTGTATCAGTAACATGTAAAAGGATACGAGATGTATTTTGAAGAACATATTGCAATAAAAGGATATGAGGTGTATTTGTAGAATATATTGCTATAACATTCCCAGAGGTATCGATTTTTTTTTTTTTTTCAAAGACCTACAACCCTTCAATTTGGTAACGTCATTTGGAGCTTTATTCTTAATCGTTTTAGTCCGGGGAAATTTTTATCGTTATCGTCTTGACATTTTCTTACTATTTTATTCAGCTTAGGACAGACATTTCGCACAGGAGAGGTTAGATATGGCACTGATAAACACCTTCAGTATGAAACGCCTTTGTGTAGGTCAGTGAAATCGTCTGGTTGCAGCTAAGACTAGACTGCCAAGAACGTCGCTCGGATTCAGAGTGTTAAGTTTTATTTATGCCATATCTAGACAAGCTGCAGGGGTTAGATACAGACGTCATTAACCCTTTCATTTTATAGACAACATTTTATTAACTTCGTTTCTTGAGATCCTTCCGAGGTTGAATAGAAACGCATCTGGTGGTGAATTAATAAATGAAAAAAAAAAAAAATAATAATAATACGTCACTGGTGTCATGGAGGTAAGTGTGTCATTATAACTTTGTGTTTTTATCTCCTTCTCTGCCACACGTCTTCCTGCATGACCTGAAGGCCTTTCGTAAGTGTGTTCATAAACGCGGAGGTAATGCCTCCTTTACTCATGGGAAGAGAGAGAGAGAGAGAGAGAGAGAGAGAGAGAGAGAGAGAGAGAGAGAGAGAAATCTGTCATCAGAATGGTACAATTTGTTGAACGAATTACGGCGTGAAATGAAAACACGAAAGAGAACAGCATACAAAACTATCATGCAGAAGGAAAACAACGTCCCATATTCATTTTTTCGTGGCGCAGGGACCCGAGGCTAGGTAACCATAGTTAAGACTATTTCAGGCAATATTTCATACATAAAAATAGCCCGTCATCCAGCCCCTTCCCTGCAGATTGCCTGCTTCGCATTTTCTCGGCTAAGGAAAGGCGATTTTACGAACTTCAAACACACACACACACACACACACACACACACACACACACACACACACACACACACACACACACACACACACACACACACACACACACACACACTCGCACGCACGCACGCACGCGCGCGCACACACACACACACACACACACACACACACACACACACACACACACACACACACACACACACACACACACACACACACACAACCGTTAAATGTTAGGCCCACCAAACCTAGAATCCAGGTACTGACTTTTAGATTACACCGGTTAAGGAAGCGTCCAGTTATCTCTTCCTTGGCGATTTACTTTTGCATATGGGTGGTTAATATCCTTTTTTACGATTTTCGTGCGGAGTAACCTATGGCGATATTGTAAGGATCTGTGTAACACAGAAGAGGACAGTGAAATAAACAAATACTGAGAGTGCATACCTCCACCAATGCCATTGCCATTAAAAAGGATCCGGATTCGGATCCGTGGACATAAGACCCGGATCCGGGTCCGTCCCCAAATTTAATCTATTCTGTCTTTGTCTATGCCCCACCTTTTCACTGAGTTTCACTGAAATTCATTGAGAATTTTTGAAGATATTTTGCTGGATACTCTGGATCCGAATCTGTATCCTCCCTCAGATTTAATCATGTCTTCATTGGCCCATGGCCCACCCTTCCACAAAATTTCATACAAATCTGTTCATAACTTTTTGTTGCTAACAAACAGACTGACAGACAAACAAGTCAACTCAGGCAAAAACATAACCTCCTTGGCGGAGATAATAAATAGCTTAGGAAAAGATTCTAGGGAGCTTTCTCATCCGACGGAAAAACGAGCTCGTGTCTTATTAAATACAAGTACTAAAAACGAGCCCATGTGTCTCATTAAGTACAAGTAATAAATTAAGACCCTACTCTGGAGCCTCAACGCTTCCTGACAGTGCAGTAAGAGATTGCCGTAGGAATGAGTGTGGTTAATATTTCTTGTGCTTCTTTCACTGCAAGCACTTCTGTCGTCAGTCATAACCTTATATTTAGAGGGGGAAATCTACACTTTCTATTAGGATTTTCACAGCCCTTCTAATTCATTGTCCCACGCATTCTCTCTCTCTCTCTCTCTCTCTCTCTCTCTCTCTCTCTCTCTATCTATCTATCTTTCTCTCTCTCTCTTATTCATTTGGTCTCTGTATTTCCCCTGTCTTCACCTCAGTCCCGGGTTCGACGTGATGTTCACTCTCGCTTCCACCTGCCCGGTCCACTCCATTATGAAATATGCCTTTACCTTCCCTGCCATCCCTTTCGCTGGTTTTCAGTGTATCTCAGGCACGTATTCTAAGGCCCTGGCAAAGGAGGATTCGCTGCACCTACGCTTCAGCGATTTATTATAGGTATTACACCTGTAGTTTCATCTGTGCCCTACATATATATCGTTTTCATATCGGTACAGTTTACAGCATTAATATACAAGATTGAGGTGTAATATGCAGAATAAATAGCTAAGGAAGGAGTGTTACGACCAGAGCCACCTACAAGACGACCATGGAGGGAGATGCGTAGGACCTCCTATCTTAGCGAGTTTTTCTGCATATCGCACCTGTGTATCTTAATGTGTATTGTATTATGCAAACTGTATTTTGTTGCGTTGTATATATCAGTGAATAATTTTTACGGTGTAGTATCTAGAATAAATCGCCAAAGAAGAAGTGCTACGTAAAATAAGTTAGGTAAATACGACCCTCAGTTTCCACTCTCTGCCTGCATCTTCGATTATTTACGTCATGCATTACATTTCCTCCTCACCATATCCCATCCACACACTCCATCTAATCTATATACCACCTGTTCCACACACGCCACCTGTTCCACACACGCCACCTGATCCACACACTCCACCTGATCCACCCACTACTTATTCCACACACTCCACCTGATCCACACACTACTTATTCCACACACTCCACCTGATCCACACATTCCACCTGATCCACACATTCCACCTGATCCACATACTCCACCTGATCCACACACTCAGCATGATCCACACACTCCACCTGATCCACAAACTCAACATGATCCACACACTCCACCTGATCCACGGTCTACCTGATCCACACACTACCTGTTCCATACACCTAGTTTCTTCCACAGTCAGCTCTGATGTTTTCACATCATCCATTGTCATTTCCTTCACCCCCATATCTTCCACACATCCTACCTATTCAACACACTTTACCTCCTCCGTTAGTTAACTGGCAAACTAATAGTAACTGTTGACTCTCGTTTTTTAGGGAAGGATTTAGACTTGGCATAAGGCTATTATCGGTATTATTGGTCCTTGTGCACTGTGTAGGTGATACGAATGAATAGTTTATTTTTTTTCTCTCACTCGTCCATCCACTCACTCTCCCTCACCCTTCCACCCATCCACCACCTTACTTCTTCCCCAGCGCAACGCCTTCTCCTCCTCTCATCCACCCTCCCACCACCTACTCACCGTCTCCTACATTTCCATTCACAAACCTCCTTTTGCGTCTCTTCTCACCCACACTTCTCCCTTGCCTCCTCACTCAGTAACCATCCTTATCACTCTACCATCCCATTCCTTGCTCTTTTTCTCCACCTTGTCTTTCCTTCCTTTCTTCCTTCGCAACTTTCATGTATATATTTTCTCTTTCCGTTTTCTCTCTCTTCATTGTCTTCTTTCTCTCTCTCTCTTCTCCACCTTCATCTTTTTTATGCTCCCTTCCTTTTCCCCGTAAATTTTCAACAATCAGGTCTTTCCACTTTTTTGATCAACCCATCTTCTCTAGTGACCCTCACCCCTCCGTTCACCCACCCTTTCATCTCTCCTCACCTTCTCTCACCCTTCCATCTCCTCTCTTCCCTTCTCACCCTCCCATCTACTCACTTCCCTTCCCACCTTACCATCTCCTCTCTTCCCTTCACACCCTCCCATCTCGTCTCGTCCTTTTTCACCTCCCATCTCCTCTCTTCCCTTCTCACCCTCCCATCTCCTGTCTTCCCTTCTCACCCTCCCATCTCCTGTCTTCCCTTCTCATCCTCCTATCTCCTGTTTTCCCTTCTCACCCTTCCATGTCCTCTCTTCCCTTCTCACGCTTCCATTTCCTCTCTTCCCTTCTCACTCTTCCATTTCTTCTCTTCCCTTCTCACGCTTCCATTTCCTCTCTTACCTTCTCACCCATCCATCTCCTGTCTTCCCTTCTCACCGGCCCATCTCCTCTCTTCCCTTCTCCACCCACATCTCCTCTCTTCCCTTCCCACCCTCCCATCTCCTCTCTTCCCTTCTCACCCTCCCATCTCCTTCCTTCCCTTCCCACCCTCCCATTTCCTCTCTTCCATTCTCACCCTCCCATATTCTCTCTTCCCTTCCGACCCTCCCATCTCCTCTCTTCCCTTCTCATCCTTCCATTTCCTCCCTTCCCTTCTCACCCTTCCATTTCCTCTCATCCCTTCTTATCCTTCCATCTCCTCTCTTCCCTTCCCACCCTCCCGTCTCCTGTCTTCCCTTCTCCACCCCCACCTCATCCACCCTCGCCTTCTCTCACTTCAGTCCCGACACAGCTCTCTCTTAACCTCTTCACACGGGTACACCCGGCAACAGTTCCGCCTGGGCCCCCCAGTAGCGAAATATAGTAGATGTGGCAGAAGTGTGTGTGTTTGTTCGTCTGTACATGCTCGAAAAATGTTCGGATCGTCAATTCTCTCACTCCATTGTGAATGTGAATCGGCCTTTGAGTTCACTCCATAGATGGCGGTGTGTGGTTATGGGGGAGAGACGGGAGGTCAGGACGGTAGGTGGGCCGGAGTTGGGGGGGACGAACAGCTAGGTTGTTTGTATTGGACATGATAATAGTTTTCCCAGTCATTATTGTGGATCCTTTCAGGTTACTGACACTTTGTATTCCTAACAACAATAAAAAAAATGAAATATTGTTGCATTGCTACCCGTTACAATATACTCCACGATGATTGGATATCCTCCATAACTTATTCCCCCCCCCCTCTCTCTCTCTCTCTCTCTCTCTCTCTCTATTGTTGCATTGCTACCCGTTACAATATATTCCACGATGATTGGATATCCTCCTTAACTTATTCCCCCCCCTCTCTCTCTCTCTCTCTCTCTCTCTCTCTCTATTGTTGCATTGCTACCCGTTACAATATATTCCACGATGATTGGATATCCTCCTTAACTTATTCCCCCCCCTCTCTCTCTCTCTCTCTCTCTCTCTCTCTCTCTCTCAGGTCATTAAGTAATCAGTATATAGCATTATCAGCACAAATTAAAGAGGATTTGTCTTTTAATTAAAACTGCTGACAAAGGCCGAATCACGTTCACAATGGAGTGAGAGAGTTGACGAGCGGAACATTTTTCGAGCATGTACAAACGAACAAACACACACACTTCTGCCACATCTACTATATCTCGGTACTGGGGGGCCCAGGCGGAACTGTTGCCGGGTGTACCTTGTGCTGGAGAGCGTCGCGTCCATGTGGTGGCACTGATATGACTGGACGGCTCCGCTGCCCAGTTGTTCAAATATCCCTTACCTCTCTCTCTCTCTCTCTCTCCTCGATAGAGGATGGTAGGAAATGAGAAACTTCAGCCTGTAGTCCATTGGGTTTGAGTACGAATGGGGCTTCAAAGATAAATAAAAAAATATAAAAAAAAACAGGCTGCTTCCTTTCCTTCCATCATTCTTCTCATCTCACCTCCCACCCACCCACCAACCTACTGCTTTCCTTAATCGCGTCCCACTGATCCAAACACGAGGCTTTCAGTTCATCCAGCCACCTCCTTTCCATTATATCATTCCTCTCTCCGGCCTTCTCCTCTCCCCTCCTCTCTTCACCTCATCTTTCAAAACATTTTCCACTCCTATACCTTCCTCTCGTATCTCTCCTCTTCTTACCTTTCCTCTCCTTCCCTCACCTTTCTTCTCCTCTTCTACTCTTCATACCTTTCCTCTCCTCTTGTTACCTTTCCTCTCCCCTTATTACCATTCCTCTCGTCTTCTTACCTTATCTCGCGTCTTCTTACCTTTCTTCTCCTCTTCTCTTCTTACCTTCCCTCTACTCTTCTTACCTTTCCTCTTCTCGTCTTACCTTTTCTCTCCTAACCTTTCTTCTTCTCTTGTTACCTTTCCTCTCCACTCCTCACCTTTCCTCTGCTCTCCTCTCGTCTCCCCAAACACCTCCCATTCCAACACCTTCCTATCGTATCCTCCATGTGCAAAAAAAAAAAAGGGGGGGGGGGTTAGTGGCCTCGACCACCTAATACGCAAATGGACTCCCGCGACTCTGCTCTTAAGGTAAAATTACTTGCGTCACTACACCCACCAGGCAACCGGAGCCTCGTATTTCTGTGTGTGTGTGTGTGTGTGTGTGTGTGTGTGTGTGTGTGTGTGTGTGTTTCTTTACTGGGTGGGATATATTTTGCAGACATTCCTCGTTGGAAGAGTAATATTATAGGTGGCAGTGTGGGCGTCGTAACATTTTCTTCTTAGCGACTTAGTTTTCTCTCTACTCCTTGGTATTCTTATCTGTTATACGTATTTGCTCCCAAGTTTACCTCAGTAACATGCAATAGGATAAAGTAAAAGGTGCAGCATGCAAAATAAATCGCTGAGGTAGATGTGTCAAGAAGTCTCCTGTGCCACCTTAAATCGGAGAAGTGTTGTGTTATATGACAACTTTTGTAATATGAGTGCAGCTGTATATTTTTGAGGCTCTGTTCTTTTGATGAAATTATTATTCCCATTATTAGTATCATCCTCATCCTCATCATCATCATCATTATTATCATTATTATCATTATTATTATTATTATTATTATTATTATTATTATTATTTTTAATTATTATTATTATAATATTTTGGTTCTTATTAAGCTTCGCCACATATATGGTGAAGCTTAATGTTTTGTTAGGTGTTGTTATTATTTTTCTTTGCACTCTTCGTCTTAGACCTTGATGATATTGTACAGGAAGGTACCCTAGGGTAACCCAGGTACTTGTGCCAAATGTGAATGACCTTGACCTATTTTTGAAGGTCATATACTCATTTTTGGTGTAACAATTGCATGTTTGAAATTGAAATATATCAGAAACTAATTGAGATACAGCTGTTTGCTTGAAAATCCTATGATAAAAAAGTTTATTGAGAATTTTGGCTGAATATTTTGCCATTGAACCTAGGGGAAATTACTGAATTCAGATCTGGTCCGTGTTTTCTTTGTAACACGTTTTAGAGAAAACCACCATATCTGTAAAGCTGTAACTTTACAGAAATACAGCTGTTATCCCTCTCATTATCTGAAAGGAATATGGTTACAGTTAAGCATACAGTTAGACAATTATTGAGACATGTAAAATGTACCCATGCTTCATTTATTTCTTCCACACCTTTGTCTTTAGATCTTGTTGATATTACACAAGAAGCTACCTTGGGTTAATCTAAGTACATGTTCCAAATATGAATGGCCTTGAACTACTGACAGTCACTACCATAAACAGTTATGGCGAAGCTTCTTTATTGTGGCTACACAGTAAGTAAATAGGTAACTAATTATTATTATTATTATTATTATTATTATTATTATTATTAATATTATTATTGTAGTTATTATTATTATTGTTATTATTATTATTATTATTATTATTATTATTATTATTATTATTACTGTTATTATTATCCATCATCCAATCCTACGTTGCACCATGAGGAGCGTAGGAGCCCTGGGCTAGGCAGTTAGTCCTTACATTTAAGATGAGAGTGACCAGCCTCACTCATCCCTGAGTGGCATTACGTGAGCAATAAACCCCAACCACCGCTTGGATATAAACCTTCACCAGCTCAAACCGATTGGAGTGCATTAACTACGCACTAAACCACCAGGCGCCAAAATTTGGCTATATGGTTACCACCCAGGGTAGTAAATGGTTTCTTGGTGTACAGGAAACCATTTGGCTTGTCACTCAGTGTAGAGTCACCCACAGGCAGAAGGAAGAGGAAAGAATGAAGGAAAGAAAGACAGAAGAGGGAGTGTAAAGTCACCCGTAGGCAGAAGGACGAGGAAAGAATGAAGGAAAGAAAGACA
>NC_136954.1:43596904-43631904 GCF_032717465.1 Coenobita brevimanus | reverse complement strand
CTCCCCAACCTACCCTTTTCCTTGGCCAAAGTTTGCCCCTGCCTTGAGCAGTGTTGGAAAGGTGGACTTTGTCAACTAATTACGGCGGATGTTTTGTGTGCAGAGGCTGTGGGTTCGGCAGGTGCACAGGATGAGAGGCTATCGACTTGTACTCTGTTGTGGTGGTGAGGATGTTGTTGTGGTAGGTTAGTTGTGTATCTGCCCTTGTTGTTGTTGTTGCTGTTGTTGTTGGTGGTGGTGAGGATTTTATGGTGGTAGGTTAGTTGTATCTCTGCCCTTGTTGTTGTTGTTAATGGTGGTGGTGGTGGTGGTGGTGGTAAGGATTTTGTTGTGGTAGGTTATTTGTATCTCTGCCCTTGTTGTTGTTGTTGTTGGTAGGGATGGTGGTGCTGGTGATGGTGGTTTGACGTTCTCAGGCTTATCTGTGGAACTCTATTAAATTTTTTTAAAATATAATTTATGCTGTTACTTCCCATAGTCAGGACAGCTCTAGTCGTCTACCCCCATCTGCTGTAGTCAGATAATGTAATGCAGGTTATATTGAGTTATAGGAGCCAGGAGTGATGAGGTGGATGTTTCGTCTCGCGAGGTTGTTGGTACGGGTGACGCAGGGTGAGTGTGTAAACAGGTTGGGTTTGGCAGTTTACTTTGGTTCTGTTAACAATCACATTCCTGTGACGCATTCACCTAAAGAAATCGTCTAAAGTTAGCTGCTCTCTCTCATTACACACACACACACACACACACACACACACACACACACACACACACACACACAGAGCCATCCTCTTTCAGCCACCTTCCGTGCTTCTCAATCTTCTCCTCCTTCTCTTCGCTCTTTATATTTTCACCTATCCTTCTCTCTTCCCTTCTACTTTCCTTCGCCACCTTTCTTCCTCTCTTTCTCTCTCCCTCCCTTCCCACTTCCCCACGCTCACTTCCTCCCCTCTTTTCATCATTCCCTTCCTCTCCCCTTTCCTTGTTCCCTACTCCTTTTCCTTCCCTTTCTCCCTCACTCTTCCTCCCCCTCACTCCCTTTTTCCATCCGACTCTCTCCCCTTCTCTCCTTCCCTTACAGTACGCTTCTTCCCTATCCCTCCCTTTCGCTAATTCTGTTTCCCTGATTTCCCTTCTCTCTTTCTCCTCCCCCCCCCCCGTCTTTCTGTCTGTCTGTCTGTCTGTCTGTCTGTCTCTCTCTCTCTCTCTCTCTCCAGGATATTGTGTTTGGGAACGGTCATATCATCTCGAGTTTTTCTTTACCAAATTCCCGGGTGGGTAAAGAGACAAAGTAGCTCATAAGGCTGGTCTGCGAGCGAGCGAGCGAGAGAGAGAGAGAGAGAGAGAGAGAGAGAGAGAGAGAGAGAGAGAGAGAGGATATACTTACCCCTCTCTCACCTGTACTATGGCTTTGTTGTCATTCTCTGCCTCCTGTAAGCTGGCCAGGATAACTGTAATGAGTAGAGGAATTTGGGGGAGGGATGTTGGAGTGGAGGAGGAGGAGGAGGAGGAGGTGGTAGTGGTGGTGGTGGCGGTGGCGGCATCGGCGGCAGCGGTGGTGGTGGTGGTGGTGGTGGTGGTGGTGGAGGATGAGGAGAAGAAGAAGAGTAGAAGAAGTGGAAAAATGATAATGATGATGATGATGATGTAGGCATTTAATAATAGAGTATATCAAGGTCATGAAGGGGGACACTTTCTACTACTACCCGCATCTGTAGAATTTGTAGTTGGTCTGCATTTCTTTTCTGAGGACGAACAGGCAGGATTAAGAAGACATTACTGTAAGTTCTCTTGACTGGCCTGGGAATCGAAGGCGTATCAAGCCCCCAAAATCTGACTCTATTTTCTGGGGCGATGATGATGATGATGATGTGATGGTGATAGTGATGATGATGATGATGATGATGATGGTTTTGATAATGGTAATGATGATGATGATGCGATGATAATGATGGTAGCTGATGATGATGAGGAGGAAGATGATGATGACGGTAATAGAACATACCTGATCCAGTATGGCTATTACCTACACTAATTAAGATGGGGAGAAGGCTAATTACCTCAAACAGTTAACAGGTGTTCCACACATAACCACCTAAAAAATTGAGACTTAAGTATTTCTAATAATTGGTCCGTTAGATACAAACATAAGTCCAAACAGATGTTAATGTAAATAAATAATGTAAATTGCAGAATCAGTGTGTAATAAGAAAAATAAAAAACTACAAAACTGCTCTTATTCACTTTACCTTGGCCTGAAGTTGCCATCCTTTCATCTTTTAGGTATAGCAATAGATTAGCACTGGAATATTATACTAGTCACGAAGAACTGCTGGTGTAAGGATATAGTCACAGAATTGTCTTTTTTTTTCTGCGACTGAGCTACGTGAAGTAAGCAGCAAAAGGATGAAAATCTGGACCAAGTTAAGTAAAGGTATTATCGTGCAGCGAAACCTGTATTACCTACAAGACGATATTACGTCCAGACACGTGGCCCAGCATGTCATGTGGATTTAGTGGAAGTGGAGGATGTATATCATGGAAATACCGGGTATAATGTGCCTGATAAATCACGGAGGAAGAGGTGTTACGTAGCCTTCTGTGTCACTTAGAACACGAACATTTGCCCAAACCGATGGCCATGTGACAGTTTTTATCCTTCTGTACGGTCCTGCGGCAGACCATCTCATTGCCACCAACCGGAATATATGAATGCCATAAAGATAATATCAGTGTAATATGCATAATAAGCCGCTTAGACACAGGTGCTACGAAGCCTCCTACGTCACCAAGAATACGAACATATGCCAAGACTGGTAGCCTAATGAAGCAGAATATCAAACAGTAAAGTACATAATAATAAATCACAATGAAACTGGTACCACGAACACTGCTGTCACCTGGGTCCGTATTCGCGTCGGTTGAGGAAGCTCCATAACACCTTTTCCTACGTGATATATTTTTGTTTATTATACCCAACTGCCCAATTCTGTGTTACATAAATCCTTCCAATATCGCCATACTCTGCATAAATAACGTGCATTAGGATATTAACTACCCGTATCCAAAAAATCAATCGCTAAGGAAGATGTGTTAGGGAGCCTTCTTAACCGACAAGAATACGAGCCCTAGGCTTGCATTCTCACAGGATTATGACGCCTGTCCATCTTATTTTCCTGTGTCACATGAATATGGTTGTGACTGATGTTATTATAAACATGGTCGATATTAAGTGGTTATAAAGAACATAGAAAGGTGTTAAAAATTGTCAAGGAACTGGTGTAATGATCCACCGAGCCTAGACGCACACGACACTTAAAATACAATCACACACACCTGGCAAATGGTGTGGATGGCGTGGCAGTGGGAGGTGTGGAGGGGTATGCAGGGTGGAATTACAGTGGATTAGCGTGGTCTTAGCTGGTTGCACTACGCCACAGGGGCAATTCCCGGGGTAGTGTGCCACGCCGAAACAGCTGAGAGGCTAATAACCCTGTTAAGAGGCTTAGTATTCTCAGCTTTGCCAGTCTCCTCATCCCCACTCATATAATAGTGGGATCCGATTATATTTGACGCTAATTTTGAGTGTCTTAACCGTTGATTTTGCCGTTGTTGGTTTTGCTATTATTATGACCATTATAATTTCCATACATAATATTTGACGATTATATTTGCAGTAGTCGATATTAGTTTCCGTAATGACAGTAACGCAGAATCCTCAGGTATTGCGGGCTTTTCTGTGTATGTCCCGATCTGTGTGTTGGCTTTAACAGTAGCATAGGATTACGGTATATGCTACGATTACATTTTACGGTACTCTTGATTTTCTAACTGTCGATATTGTTTTTCGTAACCATGGCAACACAGAGGATTATCAGATATTTTAGGTTTTGTTCCTCGTTTGAGCCTTACGTTACCCTTTGACTATATTTTACGGCTGTCTTTATTGCCCTGCTGTTACCTAGCTGTCGATTTTTTTTTTCAACAGCGGCAATACAAGATTTTCATGGATAGTTTTGTTGATATGGCGGCTTGTTATGCTGCTGTTAATTTTAGAATACGATTTTATTGCACTTATGATAAACTGTCCTAGTAGTGCCTAATTGTCCCTGTTGTTTCCCGTAACCATGGTAATGCCAAAAATTATTCAGGGATTGTGAATTTTGCTATTTATATGTATCATTTGTGTGTATCACTTTCAATTTTAGGATGTGACTATGTTCAACAATGATATTTTAAGGTTTTCTTGATTACCCTGCTGTTACCTAAACGTTGGTATTGCCTTTCGTTACCATGGCAGCATAGTTCTCTCTCTCTCTCTCTCTCTCTCACACACACACACACACACACACACACACACACACACACACACACACTCAGGACAGGAAATAGACTTACCTGTGAGCGTAATTGGTTCTCCTTCCGGCAAATTTCGAAATGGAAAATGGTGAAGCGAGATCGGCCAGGAGTGAAATACGAACATAAAGGTGTGAAGGCTGAGGTGACAAGAAGGTGAAAATCAGGAAGGATGTACCACTCAGGCTTGGAGGGAGAGAGAGAGAGAGAGAGAGAGAGAGAGAGAGAGAGAGTAAAAGTGGAGGTGTGAAAATAGTGTGTCTATGTTGTGGTAAAATAACACTGGCCTCTGTATTTTCTCGGCCACTGTCTGTCATCCTGGAATAAAAAATATGGTACATCTGGGCATTGTACTTGACAGAAAAATATGAAGAAACACTTTTACTCGTAGATTAATTTTCTTCCCAGTACAGTTTGGTTTTGATTATTACCTGTCCCCTCCTTGGAGGGGCCCGGGGGCGGGAAGTGTTTTCACTCGGTTTGTCTGTCTGTTTGTTTGTCTGTCTGTTTGTCTGTCTGTTTGTCTGTCTGTCTGTTAACAACTTTACGTGAAACCTACTGGTACGATTTTGACTAAAATTACAAGGATGATGGGCTATGGCCTCCTGATCGCCTAATTAAATTTTGGGCCAAATTGCGCCAAGGCCCAGGCTGTAGGTCCCAAAAATGTAAAAAAAAAAAAAAAAATCGCCATAAATCCTTTCAAATTCGTCATAGCGACATGAAACCAAAACCTAAAGGTGCATCTTTCTAATCTGCATTCTATAACATGCCTCGTTACACGAGAGGGGGTCACCCCCCAGCTAGCGGTAGGGGGGTTAATGCTAAGTGTGTCGGGCCTAAAATTTCAAACTGGGCACAAAATCGCCATTTTCACCCGATTTACTCCAAATTTGATATGTGACATCTTTGACTAGATATCCTGTTGTGTTTATATGTCAGCACTAAAATGGAGTAGATGGGAAGTTGTTGAATGCTGTGAAGAGTATGTACGATGGTGCGAAGGCAGCAGTGCGTGCGGATGGTGAACTAAATGAATTTTTCTCTTTGAAAGTTGGGTTGAAACAGGGATGTGTCATGTCTCCATGGATGTTCAATCTTTACATGGATGGGGTAATAAAAGAGGTACAAGGTAGGGTAGTGGATGTTGGAGTGTCCCTGGTGAGAGAGGATAGTGTTTGGAAACTCCCTGTACTGTTGTTTGCAGATGATACTGTGTTGTTGAGTGAAGACGAAGGGGAGCTGCAAGGCTTGGTGGATGAGTTTGGGAGAGTGTGTAAGAAACGGAATCTAAAGGTGAACGTAGGGAAGAGTAAAGTGATGGTCTTTGAGAGAGATGAAGTCAGTGAATGTACAGCGAGGTTGGATGGTGAGGAATTGGAAAATGTGAGTACGTTTAAGTACTTGGGTAGTGTGATGAGTAAGGATGGAGGTTTGGAGGGTGAAGTGCGTGAAAGGGTACAGCAGGGAAGAAAGGTTGCTGGTTCTTTGAAAGCAGTGATAAGAAACAAGGAAGTGAGCATGGAAGTGAAAAAGTTACTACATGACAGTATTGTGATACCAACTCTAACATACGGAAGTGAAGCTTGGACGTTGTTGGAAGGACACAAGTCAAGAATGAGAGCAGTGGAAATGAGTTATTAAAGAGGAGCCTGTGGAGTCACATGGAGAGACAGGCTGACGAATGAGGATATAAAGGAGCGTTGTGGTGTGGATGTGGATGTGATAGTAAGCGTTATGAGGAACACACTGAGGTGGTTTGGCCATGTGGAGAGGATGGAGGGTGAAAGACTGACGAAGAGAGTGTATGTGAGTGAGGTGGAGGGGGGAAAAGGGAGGGGGAGGCCGAGGATGAGATGGAGGGATGGGGTGGAGAGGTATATGAGAGAGGGGGGTGTGAGTTGGGAGCAGGGCAGTGAGATGGCGGGGGACAGGGCGACTTGGAGGCGATTTGTTTGTGGCCACCCCAAACGGGATTGAGGCGTCTGGCAATAGATAGATAGATAGTCTAAAATGACTGCCGGTTTACTGTGTCATGGCACTGCTTCTTGTATTTTATATGGCAATATTGGTGAAAAAGTTAAACCTCTTATGGTCAGTGACAGTTTTAATAGTATATTCTAACCAGTGACAGGAGATTAACTCCCCCCCCTTTCTCTCTCTCTCTCTCTCTCTTTCTCTCTCTCTCTCTCACTCACACACACACACACACACACACACACACACACACACACACACACACACACACACACACACACACACACACACACACACACACACACACACACACACACACACACACACACACTCAGGACGGGAAATGACTTACCTGTGAGGGTAATTGGTTCTCCTTCCGGCAAATTTCGAAATGGAAAATGGTGAAGCGAGATCGGCCAGGTGTGAAATACGAACATAAAGGTGTGAAGGCTGAGGTGACAAGAAGGTGAAAATCAGGAAGGATGTACCACTCAGGCTTGGAGGGAGAGAGAGAGAGAGAGAGAGAGTAAAAGTGGAGGTGTGAAAATAGTGTGTCTATGTTGTGGTAAAATAACACTGGCCTCTGTATTTTCTCGGCCACTGTCTGTCATCCTGGAATAAAAAATATGGTACATCTGGGCATTGTACTTGACAGAAAAATATGAAGAAACACTTTTACTCGTAGATTAATTTTCTTCCCAGTACAGTTTGGTTTTGATTATTACCTGTCCCCTCCTTGGAGGGGCCCGGGGGCGGGAAGTGTTTTCACTCGGTTTGTCTGTCTGTTTGTTTGTCTGTCTGTTTGTCTGTCTGTTTGTCTGTCTGTCTGTTAACAACTTTACGTGAAACCTACTGGTACGATTTTGACTAAAATTACAAGGATGATGGGCTATGGCCTCCTGATCGCCTGATTAAATTTTGGGCCAAATTGCGCCAAGGCCCAGGCTGTAGGTCCCAAAAATGTAAAAAAAAAAAAAAAATCGCCATAAATCCTTTCAAATTCGTCATAGCGACATGAAACCAAAACCAGTCGAGCAGGGCAGTACTCCCAAGGTGGATGGAAAGCTGATGACAGGGAGAGCTGGAGCTCCCGTTTCATCAGCCCTCGGGACTAGGTCCCGACCATCCCCCTTTGCTGAACTTTTTCAGTGTCTCAGTAACACAGAGAGTAGACCAGCATGCTCTCCAATACAGTTTTCTCCAACTATCAACACCAAACTACATGCACAGTACACACCACTCTTCCTTTTCAAAATTTTCAAAAAAATGGCGTCGAATAACATAGCCTCGGAGTCCCTAGAGGGGGGACCATAAATGCCCCCACCTTCAGCCCCTCTCCCGGTGACGACTCAAGGTGCCTGGAACCACTGTCTGACTCTCTTCTTCTTCATTTCTGCAACATTCGTGGCCTTTCCTGTAACTTTCGCTCTGATGAGCACCACCTCTTCTTCTCTAAACCTCACCTTCTTTTCCTAGCTGAAACTCAGCTGTCTGTGGCAACTGACAGCAAACCCTTTTCTGTATCCTCCTACTTTCTCTATACTCATTTAAAAGCCAAAGGTGGCTATTGTGTATATATACGCAACAACTTATCTTGCTCTCGTGTTCCTGAACTCGATTCTTCTGAATTCTCTACACTCTGGCTTCGGCTTTCCTGTCATTCTCTGACTAAATATATCTGTGCTGTTTACTTATCTCCTAATTCTACTATTAAAAATTCTTTGACTATCTTACTTCTACGATGGAACACATTTTATCCATTTCTCCTTTCTCTGAAATCTCCATTCTTGGAGATTTCAATGTTCACTACCACCTATGGCTCTCCTCTCCTTTCACTGATCCACCTGGTGAACAAGCCTACACCTTTTCTATCCATAATGACTTAGAGCAGCTTGTACAGCACCCTACCCATATCCCCGACCGCCTTGGAGAGAGCCCCAACATACTTGATCTCTTCCTTACAACTAATCCTTTTGCTTACACTGTTAATCTTTTCTCTCCGTTGGGCTCCTCCGATCACAACCTTATCACCTTAACCTGTCCTATCACTCCGGTACGGCCTGTGGACCCTCCAAAAAAACGTTGTCTCTGGCAGTTTGGAGCTGCGGATTGGGAGGCCCTCAGGCAGTACTTCTTTGATTTTCCCTGGAATGATTATTGCTTCCAAGGCCGGGAACCATCTGGGTGTGCCGTGCGCATTGCGGAGGTTATTCTCTTGGGCTTGGAAGCATACATTCCTTTCTCATATCCTTTGACTAATGCACGAAAGCCTTGGTTTAATCACGCTTGTTCTAATGCTGTCCGCAACAAGGAGAGGGCCTATAAAAGGTACCTGAACCTACCCACCCCTGAATCACATCTTTTATACATTTCTGCCCGGAATCGTGCTAACTCTGTTCTTCGCTCAGCAAAAAATAATTTCATCCATACAAAATGCTCTCACCTCTCTAACTCGAACTCTTCCTGCTCCTTCTGGCACCTTGCCAAAAACCTTTCTAACAACTTAACCTCATCATCCTTCCCTCCTCTTTTCTACTCTGATTTCTCTGTAGCTATTTCTTCTACTGATAAAGCAGATCTCTTCACTCAGACTTTCTCTTCCAATTCCACCTTAGACGATTCCGGTGCTGTTCCTCCATCACTTCCCCCCTCTGACTTCCTCATGGCTAACATTAAAATTTCTTCAGCTGATGTATTTTCTGCCATTGCTGGCCTCAGTACTAATAAGGCATATGGGCCTGATGGAGTCCCTCCTGTTGTTCTCAAGAACTGTGCTTCTGTGCTTACACCCTGCCTAGGCAAACTCTTTCGCCTTTGTCTGTCAACTTGTACCTTTCCTTCTTGCTGGAAGTTTGCTCTCATTCAGCCAGTCCCAAAGAATGGTGACCATTCCCAACCCTCTAACTATCGTCCAATTGCTTTAACATCCTGTATCTCAAAAGTTTTTGATTCTATTCTTAATAGAAAAAATTTAAAGCATCTTTCCTATCACAACCTTCTTTCTGATCGTCAGTATGGGTTCCGTCAGGGACGCTCCAAAGGCGATCTTCTCACCTACCTTTCAGACTCCTGGTCATCCTCCTTTCGGGACTTTGGCGAAAGCTTTGCCATTGCACTTGACATTTCAAAGGCTTTCGATCGAGTCTGGCATAAATCTTTAATTTCCAAACTCCTCTCTTACGGTTTCTGTCCTTCTATCTGTGCCTTCCTCTCTGACTTCCTTTCTGGTCGTTCTATAGCCGCTGTTGTAGATGGCTATCGTTCTTCTCCTAGATCTGTTAACAGTGGTGTTCCTCAGGGCTCTGTCCTATCACCAACTCTCTTCCTTTTATTCATCAATGACCTTCTAAGCTGTACTGTACATCTAACCCTATCCACTCATACGCTGATGACTCCATCCTTCACCTTTCCATTCGATTCCCACAATGTCCATCTCAGCAGTTACTTCAACAGGCAAGGGATGTGGCTATGACACACCTAATGTCTGACTTGGCTCGTATCTCTGACTGGGGTAAAAATAATCTGGTTGTTTTAAATGCATCAAAGACTCAGTTTTTGCACCTATCAACCCGACAAAATCTTCCACATGTATACCCACTTATGTTTAATAATACTCAACTTAATCCTGCATCATCGTTGAACATGCTTGGGGTTTCATTTGCTCGGGACTTGTCTTGGAAAGATCATATTACATCTCTTGTAAAATCTGCTTCCAAACGATTGGGTGTGCTAAGCTGACTCCTTTCCTTCTATGTCCCTGTACAATTGTTGACTCTATACAGGGGTTTTATCCGCCCCTGTGTGGAGTACAACTCTCATGTGTGGGGAGGCTTCCCACATACAGCTCTTCTCAATAGGGTGGAGTCAAAGGCTTTTCGTCTCATTAACTCTCCCCCTCTTACTGACTCCCTTCAACCTCTGTCTCTTCGCCGCAATGTTGCATCTTTATCTCTTTTCTATCGCTGCTTCAATGGTCACTGTTCCTCTGAATTGTCTGCATGCATTCCTCCACTTCTACGACGGGTGCGTAGCACCCGTCTAGCAGCAAACTCTCACGCCTTTTCTGTCCAACTCTCTAATGCAAGAATTCACCGTTACTCCCAGTCCTTCATTTATGCAACAGGTCAACTCTGGAACTGTCTCCTTCTGTCTGTATTTCCTGCTTCCTATGATCTCCAGTCTTTCAAACGCAGTGTGTCCAGGCATCTCGAAATGAATGGATCTTGAATTTGGCTCTCTCTTGTATTTTGTTTTTCTCTTGGAAGGAACAGTTTTGCGGGCGCATTGCCTTTGATTCCTCCTTCCTCACATTAAAAAAAAAAAATCTTTCTAATCTGCATTCTATAACATGCCTCGTTACACGAGGGGGGTCACCCCCCAGCTAGCGGTAGGGGGGTTAATGCTAAGTGTGTCGGGCCTAAAATTTCAAATTGGGCACAAAATCGTCATTTTCACCCGATTTACTCCAAATTTGATATGTGACATTTTTGACTCGATATCCTGTTGTGTTTATATGTCAGCACTAAAATGACTGCCGGTTTACTGTGTCATGGCACCGCTTCTTGTATTTTATATGGCAATATTGGTGAAAAAGTTAAACCTCTTATGGTCAGTGACAGTTTTAATAGTATATTCTAACCAGTGACAGGAGATTAACTCCCCCCCCCTTTCTCTCTCTCTCTCTCTCTCTCTCTCTCTCTCTCTCTCTCTCTCTCACTCACACACACACACACACACACACACACACACACACACACAACGCTCCTACTGGCTTGCTTTGGTGAACTATACAAATTCCTCTGCAGTAAACCTTGTGTCGTCTCGCCCAGACCTCCTCTCTCCCCCACCGTGACGAAACTGCATGACAAGTTTGGCCAGCTTGTAGAGTGACCTGCTGGTGGTGTCAGGTGGTGGAAATTTGTAGAGGAAAAGCTGGTGGCACGGTGGAAATGGTGGCAGTTTTACTAAGTTAACCAGTTCAGTGCGAGGATATTTTTTTCTTTATTCTTTCCGGACTGTTTTGTTGTTGGTACTGACGGACGATTTAATTTGTTTCCTAGAATAAGAGAGAGAGAGAGAGAGAGAGAGAGAGAGCGAGAGAGAGAGAATGTGTTTTCGAATTGGAGGGGTTGGATATAGCCCTCCTTTACCACTTAACACTATGAGATGGCACCTAAAGTCGAATCATACCACTTCCCATCCTCTCCATTGTCTTCACTCCACACATGGTTCCCAAGACTCCCATCTCCACCGCTGTAACTCTTGACGTTTCATTTTCCTGTCACCAGCCTCGCGCCCATATGTTAGTGTGGGTGCTAATACTCCTTCATTCAGTTCTAATACAGTTGCCACGTTGGATAGAGGAAGAATAAAATATAGCCTGCCATACTGCTGAAAAAAAGTCTGTTTGATTAAATGTATTAAGGCATTTTCACTCGGTCGTTTTTATAATTTCACTTTTCAACATCGAGGCTGTTCATAAAAGTCAGAAATATGCTAATTCCATGTCAGTTTGTCAAGCTCTATGTTCATTAAATTCAAGGGGGTAGAAGAATATGTTAATATTCAGTGTCATGCAGAATTGTGTGTGTGTGTGTGTGTGTGTGTGTGTGTGTGTGTGTGTGTGTGTGTGTGTGTACTGTACTTTCATGTCATGAGTCAGGCAATTCAGCTCTTGTTAATAAGTTTTCCATTTTTTGTGGAATGAATACTGACATGCCATTTATATACAAACGTAAAGTATTTGATGCAGCAGTAACTTCGGCACTTATATATAGCGCAGAGACTTGGTTGACAGGTAACCCAAAAGGAATAATCCGACAGTACAATCAGCTCGTAAAATGCTTATTGGGAGTAAGAATTAATACAAGTACAGACCTAACTTTGGCTGAGTCGGGAATTTTTCCAATAAAGTTTGTTATTGCAAAGAAGAGGAAGACGTTTTATGCAGAAAGAATCACATCTGGTGATACAGATGCGCCACTTTGTTACGTATATGACTTATGCAGACAGTACAATACAGTAGGATATAGATTCATAATAAAGTCGCTTAATTGTGATACTACCTCTAACCCAATGGACTATATTTGGGGATAATTGGTGATAAAGCAGATTCAGCAACAAAGTATGTGACATATAGATCAATAATGAACCCTGGCCTAACAGTTCATCCTATATACAAAAGTAAACTCTACATACCTGACCATACACGTAGGTCATTTACAAGGTTACGACTTATGTCACATAATTTGAGGATTGAGACCGGAAGGTGGAGTAGAACACCTCTTGAGTCGAGATTGTGTGAGTGTGAAGAGGGTAAGGTCCAAGATGAAACTCATTTTTTGTTAGAATGTCCTTTGTCTGCTGATTTTCGCCGTAGGTTTACAATGTTAAATTTCTCGTCACTTACTGATTTACTTAATGAAGCAGAAAACTGTAAAGAGCTATGTAAGTATACTGATGATGCATTGAGGGTATACGATTAAATAATGTTCTGGGTAATATTGTGATAATGTGTACATAGTGGAGGTTAATCTAGATGCATAGTTGACTGGTATACACTGTACTATTGTAGTTTAAGGAACTAATTGGAAACTATGTTTTTCAAAGGAATGGAGTACAAGACAAATGTTTGTTGGTACCTCTCCACTTAGAATGTAAATATATTCTTTGTTTGGACAAAAATTGTATTATTTGCGATAGTTATCAGCTTGCGAAATGTAACCATGTGAAGAATTTTTGTCAATAAACTAACTAACTAACTAACTAACTGTGTGGGTGTGTGGGTGTGTGGTGTGTATTGTAGTGTAGTGTAGCATTCCGTAGCTTAGTGTAATGTAGTGAAGTGTAGCATTGTGTACTGCAGTGTAGTGTAATGTGGTGTAGTGTAGTGAAGTGTAGCAATGTGTAATGCAGTGTAGTGTTGTGTAGTGTGGTGTGGCGTGGCGTAGTGCTGTGTAATGTGGTGTGTAGTGTAGTGCAGAATAATGTAATGCAGTAAAGTGCAGTGCAGTGCAGTGTGGTGTATTGTAGTGTAATGTACTGCAGTGTAGCATTGTGTAGTGAAAAGTGTTGTGTACTGTGGCGTAATGTAGTGTACCGTGGTGTAGTGTAGTGTAGTGAAGGTATCGTAGTGAGAGGTAGTCTCCCATATTTCCCCCAGTAAAATAACCATGGGGAAATCCCACAAATAATCACCTCCTCTTCATAGGATTTTCAAATCCTGCGTACGGTATATTGCGTTTGGCTTCTTTGTATATTATTTTCAACGTCTTATGTAGTACTTTCAACGTCTTCTGTGGTATTTAGAGCGCCTCTGCATAGTATATTCAGCGTCTTCGTTCATTACTTTCAACGAGTCATATACTGTTGTCAGCGCCCTGGTATAATAGTTTCAACGTCTTAGTATATTATTTTAGGCTCCTTCTTATATTACTTTCAGAAATTCGCCTTCATCATTCCAACGCCTGCGTATATCTTCAAACGACATTATATTGCAGCACAAAATCGACAGTGCATTAATTTTCTTCCATAGATCCTGAAATTAGGGACCTTGATTTCCATTAGACTACTGTGAGTCGTCTTCCAGGGGACAGTATGATCTGAGCAGGAAAAGATGATCGTCTCTTTATTTTCCATGTAATTCTTCTCTCGCCTCAACAACCCACCTACAGCACTGAATCTGTCTTCTTTTCCACGTGCTCAGTCGACACTAATGTTTGATGCTAGGAATTGTGCCCTCCTCCTCCTCCTCTCATGATTTTTCTTCCTCAACAACAGCACTAAAATCAGTCCATCCTCTCTTCCTCAGGCCCAGTCAGCACTGATCTACGACGCGGTGAGGGTGGTTGCTGAGGCGCTGACCAGACTAAAGCACAAGAAAGTGGACGTGTTTGGTGAGTCTCCTGGGCTGGGGGCGCCGCGGATCATCAGCTGCCACAGCAATGACGCTGATCAGAGCGTCTGGGAGCACGGCGAGAAGATCACCAGGCACTTGAGGAAGGTGGGTTCAGAAGTAGGTGTCAGGGTGGGGTATTAGGGTGCCAGGGTGGGGTATTAGGGTGCCAGGGTGGGGTATTAGGGTGCCAGGATGGAGTATAAGGGTGCCAGGGTGGAGTATTAGGGTGCCAGGGTGGAGTAATGGGGTGCCAGGGTGGAGTATTAGGGTGCCAGGGTGGAGTATTAGGGTGCCAGGGTGGGGTATTAGGGTGCCAGGGTGGGGTATTAGGGTGCCAGAGTGGGGTATTAGGGTGCCAGGGTGGAATATTAGGGTGGCAGGGTGGAGTATTAAGGTGCCAGGATGAAATATTTGGGTGCCAGGGTAGAGTAATTAGGGTGCCAGGGTGGAGGCATTAGGGTGCCAGGGTGGAGTAATTAGGGTGCCAGGATGGAGTAATTAGGGTGCCAGGGTGAAGTAATTAGGGTGCCAGGGTGAAGTAATTAGGGTGCCAGGGTGAAGTAATTAGGGTGCCAGGGTGAAGTAATTAGGGTGCCAGGGTGAAGTAATTAGGGTGTCAGGGTGAAATAATTAGGGTGCCAGGGTGGAGTAATTACGGTGCCAGGGTGAAGTAATTAGGGTGCCAGGGTGAAATAATTAGGGTGCCAGGGTGGAGGAATTAGGGTGCCAGGGTGGAGTAATTAGGGTGCCAGGGTGGAGGAATTAGGGTGCCAGGGTGGAGTAATTAGGGTGCCCGGGGTGGAGTAATTAGGGTGCCAGGGTGGAGTAATTAGGGTGCCAGGGTGGAGGAATTAGGGTGCCAGGGTGGAGGGATTAGGGTGCCAGGGTGGAGGGATTAGGGTGCCAGAGTGGAGTATCGGTGTCTAAAATGGTGGTTAGGGTGTCAGGATGTAGAATTAGGGTGTCTGGAATGGTGTGGTGTCAGGATGGAGTTTCAGGAACGATGTCAGGAGTGAATAACAAAAATTCACCAGGGGGTTGAGGAAGGTGGTTGAGGAGTTAGATATGTACTGTAGAGATGTTAGAGTGCTAGAGAGGAAAAACGATTCTCTAGAGTGAAGTATTATGGTGTCCAGAGGCTATTGTTGTTGTTGTTGTTGTTGCTTACCCCTGGACCTCCTGACCAAGCGTACCCGTCGACCACAGGTAAACAACCGCCCCTATAAGGTTGTTCTATAGGTTCCGTACACCATTGATATTGTGACTGTGTTTTAGTGTGGCATGTGCTTTGCAGCAGTGCTTCGTTATGTATGTTACGTTGTTTGGGTTTAGTACAAACGAGGCACATGACGTCTGTGATTATACCCAACCCAAATATAAACTGGTATCTGAGGAGGGTTGGGTGATGTCCTGCTCTAAGCCTGGCCAGGGGAACTCGACCAGCTCTGTTTAAGGATACTTCTGATGGGTGAACGACAGGAGGGGTGGCATGTAGTAGCGTGTTCCGATCGGGGTGTTGTTTTGCCCTGTGCGTGAAGTGGGTAGGTAGGTGATTCTTCAGTGATAGTGTGGGAATGTCTGTGGTAGGTTGTGTTAGGTTGTAGGATTAAGTGTCAGGGTGGGATATTAGAGTGTTAAGAAGGATGGGTGTGGTGTCAGAGTGTAAAGCTAGGGTGTGTGGAATATTAGGGGAATGTTAGGGTGTCAGGGTGTGGAATTCTGTTGTCAGCATGGAATATAAGGGTGTTAGGATGTAAAATTATGTTGTAGTATGCAATATTAGGGTGTCAGGGTGTAGAATTATGTTGTACAGTAGTATGCAATATTAGGGTGTCAGGGTGTAGAATTATGTTGTAGTATGCAATATTGGGGTGTCAGGATGGGCCTGGGGTAAGGTATCAAGAATAAATAAAGACGATGCCAGACACTTGAGGAAGATGTGTAATGTGTTACGGTGGACTGTGGACATGTTATGGTGCTAAAGAGGGTAACTGTTGCACTATACCCTATTTTACCATAACATGCCAGATTTTCGTCCTGTTGCGGCTTATTTCACGTAGCTGAATGGCAGAAAAAGATATTGCTGAAGTTCTACATCCTCTCCACAGCACTGCTTCCTGACTGGCATCATATTCTAGTTTTAATCTATTACTATAGGTCAGCATTCAAGGTGGGGAGATGGCAGTTTTAGGTTAACTCTGGAACTGTCTCCCTCTGTCTGTATTTCCTGCTTCCTATGATCTCCAGTCTTTCAAACGCAGTGTGTCCAGGCATCTGGAAATGATCGGATCTTGAATTTGGCTCTATCTTGTATTTTATTTTTCTCTTGGAAGGAACAGTTTTGTGAGCTCGTTGCCTTTGGTTCCTTCTTCCTCACAAAAAAAAAAAAATCTATCTATCTATCTATCTATATACCTAGGCTGCTTCCCCAAAGGAAAGGGAGGTAGCCGAGACAGGACGACACACTCCCCATTTACTCATCCATTCAAACACATTCATTCGCATCTTAGCCCCAAAGGGGAGAAAAAAAAAGTATAAGTGGAATATTAGAGTGCAAAAAGTTCGTAGCCATAGTTCATTTGCCTTCATATAGCACAGATTTTCACGTAGCTCATTGGCAGAAAAGACACGGCTTGACATCGTGCTATTCTGTCTTTGCCTTTAACTCATAAAATAGTTTTGTTAGTTACAAACCTTCCCTATAACAAATAGCCTCGAAAGGACCGGCAAGTGTGCTGCTGTTTGTTTTTCTTTGTAAGAGATTAAGGGGGACAGGGTGAAGAAGTCGGCATAAAAAATTCTGTCGCCTCTTAGTTTTCTCTCCACCTGCTTTATAAAGCAGTGAGATGAATCCACAGTAACTTAAATTTATCACTTTATTTGGCCACTGATCAGTGTCACCTGTGTCAGTTGCTACAGATTCACAGCACTGATTTTCATAGACCGTGGAAAAAGTAGAAGCGACAGGACTTTTGTGCTGACCGTACCTCTGCCTCCAGACGTCATTGTTCAAGTCAAGGAAAGTTTCTCAGATCGAAGGAGTGACACTGCATCCTGGACAGAAGTGTTATGAGTCCATGGGGAGGCTGTGCGTACAATAATATCCCTGTGTAAGGGAGGGAAGGCATTGGTATGGCAGCGGTGGTAGGGTGCTTAGCGGATGAGGTGTGCAGCAGGTTTATGGGAATATGACACAGACAGCAGCAGGGTGAGCTGAGGCATGGGGGTGGTGGTGCACTGTTAAACGCACATTACTATGTTAACGAGAGAGAGAGAGAGAGAGAGAGAGAGAGAGAGAGAGAGAGAGGTGGAGTGTCGCTTGACACTGATACATCTCATGGGTCTAAATTTCTCTCTCTCTCTCTCTCTCTCTGAATTTGAAAATCATACAAAATAACAAGATCAGTAAAATTAATAATATAATGACAAGCATCAGCTCTGGGATTGCAACACCCACGCTATGCAGCTGGTCCGAGTGTCGAATATTTTACCTTGCCGTGTGACCTTGACCTTCGACAAATTATTCAAGAAATCTACTTGCTTCATCCGTGCCTAGCTCATATCCTTTCCACCAGCTTTGACACAAATTGGGTCAGAACAGTTTGAGTTGACTTTTTCCTGTGAAGCAAACAGACTGTCGAACGGAGAATTTGAATAATATGTTTTAACACTTTTTAAAAAATTTATCGTGATAAATATTCATGACTGTTTTCAGTTCAATTAATGGCCAAGCGTGTTCAGACTGGGGGGTTGATTTGCCTAGAATCTAAGGGGACTCGTTGGTAGCCCACAGCTAAAATTCATCGAACTTACACAGCCACGACTTAGTATTTGAGTTTGCAGAGTGAACCAGTACCATCACGTGAAGGCAGACCAGCAAATAATTTCGTTACCAGTACTAAGTGTTTTTGTGTGTTTCATGCATTAGCTTGGTAATGCTGTTGTTGGTGTGTGTTTGTTGCATATCTTGGTATTGTAGTTATGTGTTTTTGTATTATCGTAGTATTGTTGTTGTTCGTGTGTTTTTCATGCATTTATCTTGGTATTATTGTTGAATTTTTCTTGCATTATCTCTGTATTGTTATGTTTTTCTTGCATTATCTTGGTATTACTGTTGGTGTGTTTCTTGCATTATCTTGGTATTGTTGGTGTGTTTTTCTTACATTATCTTGGTACTGGAGTTGTGATTTTTCTTGCATTATCCTCGTATTGTTGTTGTGTGTTTCTTGCGTTATCTTGGTATTGTTGTTCTGTTTTTCTTGCATTATCTTGGTATTGTTGTGTTTTTCTTGCGTTATCTTGGTATTATTGTTTTTTTTTTTTTGGAGTATCTTGGAACTGTTGTTGTGTTTTTCTTGCATAATCTTGGTATTATTGCTGTGTTTCTTGCATTATCTTGGTATTATTGTCGTGTGTTCATTGCATTATCTTGATATTATTGTTGTGTGTTCATTGCATAGGCTTAGTATTGTTGTGTTTCTTGCATTATCTTGGTATTGTTGTTGTGTTTCTTGCATTATCTTGGTATTGTTGGTGTGTTTCTTGCATTATCTTGGTATTGTTGTTGTGTTTCTTGCATTATCTTGGTATTGTTGTTGTGTTTCTTGCATGATGTTGGTATTGTTGGTGTGTTTCTTGCATTATCTTGGTATTGTTGGTGTGTTTCTTGCATTATCTTGGTATTGTTGGTGTGTTTCTTGCATTATCTTGGTATTGTTGGTGTGTTTCTTGCATTATCTTGGTATTGCTGGTGTGTTTCTTGCATTATCTTGGTATTGTTGTTGTGTTTCTTGCATTATCTTGGTATTGTTGGTGTGTTTCTTACATTATCTTGGTGTTGTTGTTGCAGGTTGAGATGGAGGGACTGACAGGCAACATCAGCTTCACGTACGAGGGTAAGAGGAAGCTGTACTCACTGGACGTGGTGGAAATGACACTCAACAGCGAGACGGTCAAAGTGAGTGTGCAGTTTATCGTTGTTTTGCATTCTCCTTATCTTTTAGCTTTCACTTTATTTCTTTATTTTCTCTCTCTCACTTTCGTTGGAGTTGATCTTAAACACCGAGATCGTCAAAGAGGTGTAATGAGTTTCTCTCTCTCTCTTTCTCTCTCTCTCTCTCTCTCTCTCTCTCTCTCTCTCTCTCTCTCTCCCTCCACAACACAGAGACCGTCAAAGTGAGTATTAGCATCTTCAGTCCAATACCGTGCATTTTAATTTTCTCTTGCTCACTCCATACGATTGTTATCAGCGTGGAGTGAGAGAGATAACGGGAATTATAACCAGCGTCTTCGGTTCCCACATTTTCGTTCTGTATACATTTGTTGCATTCCGTGCTGAGTTTGATTTTCCCAGGATGTGCATTCTTCCAGTGTTTCTTATTATTCTACTTTAACTTAGCTTATCCTTACCTAACCCAACCTAACAGATTACCTGACTGACTAACAAACCTACCTGACACCAAGAAAGCAAACCTAAACTACCTGACTAACAAACATATCTAACCTGATACTAGGAAAACAAACATGACCTAACCTAGAATTTTCTGGGTAAGAAGACGTGTAAAAATAATACACAGAATGGAAATCACTGTCCAAAAAGTCTCACATAAGTTTAATCAAATCGCCTAGACGTATCAGGAATAATAAATACATGTGCAGGCATAGACAGTGGTCCTTGTACATGTCTGGAATTCCAAACTGATGAATAAAGAGTGACAATGGACCGTCAGAAAACAGAGGTTTGCCCACACCTTCAGGCTGTCAGTCTTAATAATCGACTGTGAGCCATTTAACATTTTGTCTGTTAATTGCCAACTTTGCTGTGTGTACGTGTGTAAGTTCCCGTGTAGGTGTTTGTTTGTGTGTGTGTGTGTGTGTATTAGAGAGAGAGAGAGAGAGAGAGAGAGAGAGAGAGAGAGAGAGAGAGAGAGAGCGAGAGAGAGAGAGAGATTGATACCCTAAAGTGGCCATGGGGGAGAATATAAAGGGAGTATTATGAGGGGCGGGGAGGAAGGGAGAATCAGGTGACACTATGTAGGGACATATGAGGGGGGGGGGAGATTGTTGGTGGGAGGAAGAGAGGAGAGGAGGGGGATAACGATGTAAAGGGGAGAAGAGATGAGAGGAAAAGGAGGAAAGGAAAGGGGAGAGAAGAGGGGAGGAAAGAGGGTATAGAAAAGGGAAAACAGAGATAGAGAGAGAGAGGGGGAGAGAGAGAGAGAGAGAGAGAGAGAGAGAGAGAGAGAGAGAGAGAGAGAGAAACGGTGAAGAGAAAAGGGAAAAACGGGGGGGGGGGAAGGAGAGTAGAAGACAATGGATACGTCTGATAGCCGTATCCACCTTTACCGTACCCACCCTAGCTCATAACAGAAGTTGTCGTTTGTTTTTAGACACCCCTTTGACATAACCCAAATGAACACCCCACGCATCTTAAACACACGCCAGACACACCAGACGAACACCTGACTCACCTCCAACACTCCCAGCCCCTCAACACAAACCCTTAGAAGTGACACTTATACAACCCTGCGGTTTCATCTTTTCAGGTTTCATATTTCCAATTATTGGGTGACAGTGAGTGAGTAAAAGTTAGGGGCATGCATTGAATTTGGCCGCCCCTGTGCGATAGGGAAAAGGAGCTGGAGGAGAAGGATGTTGAAGAGGATGAGAAATAGGGGGCGGAGGAGGAGGAGGAAAGGAGGAGGAGGAAGACGAAAGGGATAGAAGTGACAAGAATGAAAGTGAACGATCAGAAGACGACGAAGGAAGAGGTAGGTAGGTAAGGGGGAGAAGGGAAAGATGACAAGATTGAGTAGTAACGAGGCGGAACAGGAAGAGGAAGACAAAGAAGAAGAGGGGAGAAACTAAGATGAGAGAAGAGGAAAGGAGAGAGATGAAAGGAGATAGAAAAGCGCAGGAGGGAAGGAGAGGAGGAGGAGGGTTGCGATAGACAAATGTGAGAAATGGCCCGAGGCTGTGGTGTACGTACAGGGGAAAACAAACGGAGGAGAAGAAAGGAGTCACAAGAAGGAAGAAGAAAGAGGAGAAATGAGAAGGAAGGGACCATAAGAAGGAAGAGTAAAAGGAGAGGAATGAAGGAGTGACTAACTAGAAGAATATGGAGAAACAAGAAGGGAGAGACGAGGAGTGGCAGAAAGAAGAGAGGAGAAAGAAGTAAGGGAAATGAAGAAGAAAAGAAGAACAGCCAAAAGAAGAGGAAGAAAATGAGAAAAAAACACAGACGACAAGCGGTTCCAGGCGGTGGTGTATATCTTACAGAAACTTCGTAGCTTCTTGTAGTGAAGTTTTGTAGATCAGTTATACATATATTAGACTCGTGGACGAGCAATTGTTATACGTGAGTAGTTTTGTAAGTAGATAATCTTGGTTCCCTTTTGTCATGCAATGACAGGAGAGGTAAAGATTAGTATGGGACTATTTTTATTTGTCTTGGAAATATTAACAAAGTCTTTCACACACGAGTGAAGTATAAAGTAGTCCCGCTAGCTACCTCTCTCTCTCTCTCTCTCTTTGCCACACTCTCGCCCTGTTGCTAGCCTCCTCCTCTCTCGCTCTCTCTGTACAGCCTTTCGCTACGATCGCCAGCCCCATTCTGATCTCTGATTCCTACATTCTCGTTTAGCAGGGGTCGTGTCACGTGCGCTATACTGTTGTTGAAATGTTCTAGAAGCCTGTGAGTGTGTATGTGTGTGTATGGTCACGAGGCGCTGTTTGTGGGCTATTGTGCTGGTGAGAGACATTCTGGAGAGGTGCTAACGTCACTTCCTTTGGCCCCTAGGTTTGACATTGACCTAACCTCTAGACTATATTATGTATGTTGCTAGTTATTATGTAGTAAGATATTTTACAGTCCTGACCTATACACGTAACAAGAGGATGTGAAGAATGAAGACAAAACGAGGAGGAGAGAAACGAGAGGGGTAAGGGGTAAAAAGAAATCAGTAATAAATGCAGAGAAGATAAAGGAAACGAAAGAATGAACGGGGAGGAGAAAAGAAAGTAAGAGATAAGAAAGAGGACTAAAACGAGGAGCAGGAGAAGGCGGGAGACAGGCGAAGGGAGAAAGAGGAGACACGAAACTGAGGAATAAGAAGTAGGATAAATAAGAAGAAAAGCAAAAGAAAGAAAAAAATACTAAGGGAGGAAGACGTGAGGAGGACTAAGGTTCAGATGAAGACAAAAAGTGTGTTGGTTCCCGACTACGGCGTGTGCACAGAGGAAAGAAGGGCAGAAGGAGACACGGAAGAGGAGGAAAGAGAAGACTGGAAGAAAAAAAAAAGAGGAAGGGTAGATGAGAGACAGAAGAAAGAAGGACAACGTTAATCAAGGAGGAGATGAAGGGATAGGAGAAACGAAAAGATACGGAAAACGAAAGAATAAGATGGCTCCTAGAGGGGAAGAAGGAGAGAAGGATATGGAAAGAAGACAGAGGAAAGAAAAGAGAAGATTGGAGACGTGAGAGAAAAAAAAAGAAGGGAGGCAAACGAAATACGAAGAAGAACAAGAACAAGAAAAGGTGAGTTAGTTCCAGACTATGGTGTGTATGCATGAGGGGTCAGAAACAGAAGAAAAAATGAGGAAATAACAAGATATGGGAAGAAAGAACAGAAGCAAGGAAGATGAGGGGAAAAGAAGGGCATAGAACAAAAAAAACTGGCAAAAACGAAGCGGATGAGTAAACGAAGAAGAAGGTAGACAAGAACGAAAAGGAAGATAAGGGAGGAAGAAAACACTGGGTCCAGAGAAATTGCAAATGTTTAGTTTGCACGTATTTATAAGAAAAGTGAGTTATTAGAAGTTAGAATGTGAAGCCTCATGATACACTCACTGTTGAGTAGAATTACACAAGCCTCTTCGATCTTTGCGGTATAGAAAATGCTTGCCCTGCAAGGGACGTGCTGGTGCCGTCGCAGGAACACAAAAGCGGCCAGAGCATGCATCAGAGGACATCGTTACCTCTCTCTCTCTCTCTCTCTCTCTCTCTCTCTCTCTCTCTCTCTCTCACACACACATACAAACGTACCCTGACTACTAAATCTAAATCCAGGCCATAACACGGTGCACTTTGCCACCCACATTTCACCAAACCACACCGTTGCAGGAGCACAAAAATGGCCAAAGCATCCCCACAGAGGGTATCAGTCAGGAATGGCAGCTACTGGACTCCCTAGTGGGTGCAGGTGTACAGTTTCCTTTTAAAGCGTTTATCACGGTATGGGACTTTTTTTACATACATACATACATACATTCATACATATACATCGTGACCGGCAGTAGTCTAGGTAACGCGAATTATTGTAATTATGGCCAGAATGCCTGACAAATTATTTCATTAAAGCATCATTTAGAGGTGAGGGCCTATATTTTCTCAGACCATGAAGTGGGCGAAACATTAATGCCTAAGGAAATCAAGGATCTTATCTTTTAATGGGTCTTTGAGTAACCCATGGCAACTGTTGATGCGATGGATGTGTATACCCTGAGATTTCGGGAAGGGAAAATACTTACTGTGAAAGATTATGAAGGAAAAAAAAAGAGGGGGAGGCAATTATTAAAGATACTTGCAGGGAAAAACGTGCAGAGTAAAAGAATTGGGCAGTAAAAGACACAGTACGAAAAATTATGGAACAGAAAAAGTGGAAGATGGAAAAAATGCAGTGCTAAGGATTAGTGGAAAGGAAAATTGCGCAGTACGGGAAAACGTCCGTAGGAAAAAAATATATATACGTAATATAGAAAAAAAATTGCCCCCGGGAAAAGGACGGATGTCTGTTGGATAAGAAATGCGTAAAGTGAAAGATGAAAAATGCGTAGAGTGGTAGATAAAAAGATACGCAAGGTGAAATAGAAAGGAAACTACGGAGGAAAGTTGAAGAATTGCGGGGGATACAAGTTGAAAAAAAAAACCTAACGGAAAATCTCTTTGATCGGGAATAAAAGAAGTAGAAAATAGCTTGGTGAAAAATTCCTTGTACGAGAGACCATCGTAGGAGTAAAAATAGGAAGAGCAGACGAGGATAGTGGGGGAAAAATAGGGAGGACGAAAAATACGTGGGAGAGGAACACCCGATCATGAGAGGGGGTAGAATGTCCATCATGATAAGGCATTGCAGTAGCGAACATGAAAGGGATGTGCGGAAAAATGCACACAGTGGTACATGGATCCGGAGAGGATTTTCAGGAGAGAGAGAGAGAGAGAGAGAGAGAGAGAGAGAGAGAATATAAAGAGGTGAAAGGGAAACAACCAGTACGTAAGTGTGTGTGTGTGTGTGTGTGTGTGTGTGTGTGTGTGTGTGTGTATTTTGCTTCCATACCTGATCTGAACTCGTTTTTTACCTTTCCATCTCTAAGAATTTGATTTTCTCCATCGTGTGTGATATTGTCCTTGATGATGATGTGGAGGAGGAGGATTATGGTGATGATGATGATGATGATGGTTTCTTTTAGTACTTATATCGTACCCTTTTTTTTTTTTCTTGGATATCTTTTGTAAATTACCCCACATGCTTAATTCCACAATCGTTTGTTTCTCTCTCTCTCTCTCTCTCTCTCTCTCTCTCTCTCTCTCTCTCTCTCTCTCCTGACTCTTCCCTCATTCCTGGCCGTCTCTCACTTCTGCGTTTCGTCATTTCCTTGTTCATTGCTCTCCAAAATCACTTTCACATTAGTTTTCCATGACTTTTATTGTTTCTTCCCTCAGTAGTCTCTTCATTCTCTCTCCTTCTCCCTCTTTCTTTCCTCTCACTCCCCCCCCTCTCTCTCTTCTTGCTTCCCCCCCTTTCTCCTTTCACTTCCCTCTTCAGCTCTCTCCTCTCGCTGCCTATTTCATCCATCTTTTTGTCCCTATTCCTCACGCTTACCATCTCAGAACTCACTGTTATTAATCTCTGTCTCTTTTCTCTGCTTCCTCTGTTATCTCCCATTGTAATTTCCCTTCTTCCTTCCTTCCAATTTCTTCTTCTGTCTCCAAACTCCAACTGCTTATCTTTTCCATCATTAGTTGTCTTTACTTCATACTTATTTCCTCACAACCACTAACTCTTCCATTTGTCTTTCTTCTCCACGCCGTGAATAATCTTTAATAGCTTTCTCGTTTCTGTTGTCTCTCCCCCTCCTCCTCCTCCTCCTCTTCCTGTTCCCCCTCCTCCTAACTTTTTCTTCCTTCCCAGCTTCCCGATTTCCTCCCACTTTTCTTTAAAAATTCCTTTCGTTTTTCTCTTCCAGCTTCCCGTTTTGCCACGTCCCATTTCCCAGCTTTCTATGTCCACTTGTTTCCAATCTTCCTCGTGTGTGTTTTTTTTTTAATTCTTCCATTGCGTCCTCCTCACCTCTCAGGACGGGAGGAGAAATGTAGAAGGAAGAAGTCCATGTCCCACATCCAAGTAACATTCGATGCAGTTTTCTAGTCTTTCAAAATTTGTCTCATTTTTCTTCCCAGTTTCCTTCTCCTTTTGCTTCAATTTCTCCTCCGGTCTCACAGTATCCCTGCTTCCACTTCTTCCTCCTTTCCACCCCTCTCTCCTGTTTAACCTCCAAGGACTGGAAGTCAAACGGGAATCAAAGTACAGAGGGTCATTCCACACACGCAACCAACTTTCTCTGGAATTTTCAAGTCATCTAGAAACTCACTCACATTCCTCTCCCCATTCCCCTCCTCCCACTTCTCTGCTATATTCACGCCTACTTCTTCCCCCCTCCTGTGTCTCCCACTTAACCTCTCGAGACGGGAGCAGAAACGATACCAGGGATAGGTCATCGCACACGCACGCACGCACGCACGCACGCACGCACGCACGCACGCACGCACGCACGCACGCACACACACACACACACACACACACACACACACACACACACACACACACACACACACACACACACACACACACACACACACACACACTCTCTCTCTCTCTCTCTCTCTCTCTCTCTCTCTCTCTCCAGCCTTGGTCAATTCCATAATCCCTCACGGTTCCGTCCACAGTCTTCCTTCGTTCCCCAGTCAGTTTCTCTCTATTTCCCAATATCTGTCGCCAGTTTATTCCTCTTGGAGTGCCTCCTACTCAGCCTCTCGGGGCGGTAGGAGAGGGAACAGGAAGTCATCTCAAACAGGCACCAACTTTCTGTGTCGTCTTCGTGTCCGCCACTCCCTAAGCACGCTTCATTAGCGACATCAAAGGCCGGACTTCCAGCCTCTTCCTTCTCTCCCTTCGCCTTCCCTCGTTCTCGCAGTCTATCTCTCCCTCCCTCCTTTCATCATCGCTCCCTTCCTACCACCCTCGCTCTGTCCGTTGCCTTCCCTCCTTCCCCTACATCCCCCTCCTCCCTCTTGTCTTCCGCTCTCCCTCACTCCCAGCCTCTTCTTCCCACTCTTCTCTCTCCCAACCCATCCCTCCCTCTATCCATCATCTCTTCCTCGCTCTTCTGTCCCTTCCTGTCTCTGTTCGTCTCATCCTTTCCCCCTTCACCCGACCTTCCTCTTCTCTTTCTCCCTCCACCTTTCCTCCCTCATTGAAGTTTTCCAATAGAATGTGGTGCCTTGGTAGTCCAGCAGAGGAAGTAAACACAGGAGGTTTGTGGAGGCTCTTGCTTACCCTGCTTTTGCTATCTTGTACTTTAGTCTTGAAGTCTCTCTCTCTCTCTCTCTCTCTCTCTCTCTCTCTCTCTCTCTCTCTCTCGTGTAGGATTTCCAACTTGTGTCCTTTGATGTTTCTTTCTCGGGATTTGCGTCAGAGCCAAGACGCTGAATGCCAAGTTCTTCAGTGCCATCTCTTTCCCCATTTTCTTATTAGCGGGATTATTCAGCTCTTATTCAGTACTTATTCAGGTGTTAGGACTCTTATTCAGGGTTATTCAGGTGTTAGGGCTCTTACTTAGGGTTAATCAGGAGTTAGGGCTCTTATTCAGGGCTTCTTCAGATGTAAGGGCTTTTATTCAGAGTTATTCTAAGTGTTAGGGCTTTAATTGAGAGCTCATTCAGATGTTAGGGCTATTATTCAGGGTTATTCAGGTGTTATAGGTCTTATTGAGGCCTTATTCAGGTGTTAGGGCTTTTATTGAGGTGTTTTATTCAGGGTTTAAGGGTTAGCCAAGAGACTGACCTTTATTTTGTAGAAAAGATATAAAACCAGAATCACATGGCAAGGTCATCGTACCGGTATCCGATTTAGACCAAACATAGGGGAAATGTTCAGGGTAAGGCAAGGAGATATGGGTTACATTTTGAGAGTGGTCAGTCAGATGTCAAGGTCACAGGGAAAGTCAAATGTCAAGGTCAGAGGGCAAGGTCAGCTCAAGCAGCGGGACCGAACCTGCTGGAAGCGCTATGGGTCAAGCAAGGCTGAGGTGATTCGGTTTTGAGAACAGTCAGGTCAAGGTCAGGGTCACAGGGCAGAGTCAGATGTTCGACTCATAAGCGAGTTGTTTGTGTTGGTGTTGTTGCTTCAGTGTTCCATGTTTTATTTTTTGAAACGGGCTTCTTATCACAGTTATAACTGAAGGTCTTCCCTAATCATACTTTAAAACACACGCACACACACACACACACACACACACACACACACACACACACACACACACACACACACACACACACACACACACACACACACACACACACACACACACACACACACAGAAATATTTTACTGAAGAAATACAAACCTAACAAAACACACACAACTCCGCCTCCAGCACACTACCTAGCACGCCATCACAACCACCATACCATCTCCACCACAAAAAAATGCTAACCGAGGAATCACAAACCCCCCACCAATAAAATAAACCACATAGAATCATTGAGTCATGTCTACCACCGCACCACCGTTATCCTACATCACCGCACAAACTTAAATTCCTCCACTGAAATACCTCGTAAAAGAAACACAGCCACGAAAAAACAGACTCGCCCCACGATACTCGTACTACCTAACACACCATCACCACAGGCACCTTTACCTACCACACCACCACCACCACCACCACCACAGGCACCTTTACCTACCACACCACCACCACCACCACAGACACCTTTGGCTACCACACCACCACCACCACAGGCACCTTTACCTACAACACCACCACCCCCACAGGCACCTTTACCTACACCACCACCACCGCCACCACCACAGGCACTTTTACCATACCACACCACCACCACCACCACCACAGACATATTACCATACCACATCACCACCACCACAAACATACTACCTTACCACACCACCACCACCACAGAAATATTACCTTACCACACCACCACCACCACATTCACCACAGACACATTTACCTCACCACACCACCATCACCACCACAAAAATCTCACTGAAGAAACAAACACAGAGAAACGACTCTCTCCCTTACACCACCACCATCACCTCCTCCACCACACCACAGCCACCACCGCCGCCTCACTTCATCTCTGTTGACGCGTTAAGCTGGGTCGGTAAAATCCAACATGCTCCTGTAAAAGTTTGTAGTGACTGGGGTACGTGTGAGTGGAATAGTCAATGTATTGCTGTCAGGGGGGCCCGTCCCTATGAATAACACATGGTTGCACGTGTGGGGGTCGGTGCTTGCTGTCTATGGACCTTTTCTTTTCTCCCATGTACTGAGCCCTTACCTTTATATTTTCTTTGACTTGTCTCCGTGTGTTTGTGCCATTGCCGTGTTGCATTTTGACCTCCTTGCATACTTAATTTTTCCCTTGCCTCTTGGCTTCACTTTTCTTCCTCTTCTGCTGCTTTCTTAATGTCACCAGTCTCTTCAATACAGGGAGGTATATTTCTTCCATTCTTCTTGCTGTTTGCCTTTGCCTTTTTTCTTAATCAGGGCGCCCCGTCCCTATGAATAAATGATGCTTGCAAGTGTAAAGGTCGATGCCAAATAGTAGGCCGCTGCAGACCTTCTCCCCACTCCCACCAGGCTTACCTTCTCCTTTTCTTTCCTCTCTTCATTTCTGTAGCTTTCCTTAATGCAATGGCTCCCTTCTTTTTGACTTTACATGCTTTACTTTTTTTCCTTTGCCTTTCCATTCCGTTTAGGTGTTGTTTGTATTTTTTTACAATTTTGTCTTCTGGCTTTAGTCCGGTCTCTACGATTTTTGTTACCTAATTTTCATGCTTTTCGTTTCTTTCTTATTTGGCTCCTCTTCCTCGTTATTGTCGTTATTTTTGTGCACTCCAAATTTTTACTTCCCTTCACTGCTCTGATGTGTTTATATTTTTGTCTTTGCTACATGCCGTCTTCTCCTTGTTTGTTGTCTTCCCCAATCCTATGAATTACTAATGATTGCAAGTGTTAAGGCCATTGCAAAAACACCATTGATTGCAAGTGTAAAGACCATTGCAAGGATACCAGTAATTGCAGGTGTAAAGGCCATTGCAAGGATACCAATAATTGCAGGTGTAAAGGCCATTGCAAGGATACCAGTAATTGCAGGTGTAAAGGCCATTGCAAGAACACCAATAATTGCAGGTGTGAAGGCCATTGCCAGAACACCAAGCACCTGTGGGTCCTCTTCTTTCTCCCATGTGGCTCACTCTCACCCTCTGTCTGTGTTCTCTCTTTTTATAAGTGTTTTTGTATTTGTTGTTGTGCAGTACCATGATTTTTTTATTATTCGTTCCACATGCATCTACCTTTTTCTCTGCCCTCTTTTCTCCAATACAGTTTTGTTTTGTTTTCCTGTATTATATTTCATATTATATTCTCACTACTCACCATTGTCTTCTTTCTAGCTGTCGGCAGTGATTGCAAGTGTAAAAATCATTGACCATTTCTTTTCAGATCAGCGATTTTATTTTGACAACATATCTGTATCTGTCTGTCTGTCTCTGTCTGACTATATCTCTCTGTCTGAGCTTGTCTGTCTGTCAATCTGTCTGTATCTGTCTGAATCAATCTGTGTGTGTGTGTGTGTGTGTGTGTGTGTGTGTGTGTGTGTGTGTGTGTGTGTGTGTGTGTGTGTGTGTGTGTGTAATTTAGTTATATTTGTATCCCGATGTCCAATTTTCATTCTTGCTATTCATCCTTTCTCTGTGTGTCTGTCTGTCTCTGTCTGCCTGTCTGTCTGTCTGTCTGTCTCTGTCTGTCTGTCTGTCTGTCTGTCTCTGTCTCTGTCTGTCTGTCTGTCTGTCTGTCTGTCTCTCTCTCTCTCTCTCTCTCTCTCTCTCTCTCTCTCTCTCTCTCTCCAATTTTTTCCTCGTAAGGTAATGGTAAATCGTCACAGAGGTCATCAAAGTAATGCATGTGGTGGATATTATCCTTGTAGGCGTCAGTGGGGGGGGGGGTAGGAAAGACAAGGGAAAGGAGGGGTTAGAGCAGACCCTCCAGTACAGCAGATCTTTCCCGGCCTGTTTAAAACTGTCTGTGCAGAGCAATAATGAAGGGTAAATGACGTGACTCTCAGGTGGTTTTGAGATGAATAAAATCATCTCACGTAAGCTGGAGCAGCAAGCTAGAGTTGCTCCGAACGTGAGAGTTAATGACCGTCTTAACACTCCGAGGCTTCTTTGACTCACCCAGCTCTATAAACGTCATGAGAGTGCAAGAATTCAGTATAACAAACATCAGTATATTCGTTTGCTATCATTTATCGTGTTTGATTTCTTCAAGTTTCTAGTGCAGGCATGTGACCGTAAGAAATGTAGCTTTGTAGGTGACACAGACATACACTCCCTGACTTTGGACGTGTTGTTATATTCTCTGCATGTTGTGTCGTTATATTCTCTGCATGTTGTGTCCAGACTAGCTAAAGAACATCCCTCACTCACTGCTTCACTGCAAGAGGCCTGAGTCTTCGGTATCTATTCTATGAGTTTTAGGATGTGAAGAGTAAAATGTGGCTGATGGTAGTGCGTTTAGCTTTGCGTCGTTGCCATCTCTTTCATTTCTCTTTATCTCCAGCTCTCTCTCTTTTTTTTTTTTTCGTGGCATCGTTGACCTCTCTTTCCCCTCTCTCCAGCTTTCTTGTTTTTATATAGAAATCTTGAGAGCTTTTGGATAAGGCTCAGTATTTGAATGACGCTTTTCTAGTTTATTCTTGCTGCCTCCAGATAATTTTATTTAGCTCAGAGATTCATCAGACTGGAAGGGTTACATATACATGGCCTGCTGATTGTTTTCACTACCTAGGAATTCACCTTTTCTTCTCTCTTCTCTCTTCTCCTTCATGCTGTTCTGATATTTTTCCTTTACCTCGTTCTCCCTCTTCCTCTTTGATTTCGTCGCTTTTCTTCCGTTTCCTCCCTTCTCGCTTCCTCTCCCAACCCCGTCTCCTCTCCCCTCCTCCTCAGTGCTGTCTTCTTCCCTGTTGCATCCTATTTCCCCGCTTTCCTTCCCTAGTCTTGCTCCTCTGCCCTCCCGTATCAGTGCTTTCATCTTCCCTGTTACCTCCCATTGCCTCTTCTCCCTGTACCTCTTCTCCTCTCTCCTCCATCCCAATGCTATCTTTTATCTTTTTTACCTCCTACCTCCTCTCTTTTCCTCACCTCTCTCCTCCTTCCGAATGCTCTCTTCCTCCTTGTTACTTTCTACTTCTCCTGTCCCTATTCCTTCACCTGCCTCCTTATTCCCAATGCCATCGTTCTGTTTCCTCCTCCTCCTCCTCCTCCTCCTTCATATATTTTATAGGTACTGGACTCTCACCTCCCATCAGAGCGTGGCCCACAATGGATTCAGTCAAGCACGTTCATTGACCTGCATATTTATGGTGATCCCAAGTGTCTGTGTGGCAGAATAATGACAGAAATAAAAGCAAGGGGAAAGGGGAGGAAGGGAAGAGTAAGAGATTATGTAATACATACCGGTACATAAAGCATACGTGCATACATACATACATACAGATAGATATATAGATAGATAATAGATAGATAGGTAGTAGGTAGGTAGACAAAGATGTGTGTGTGTGTGTGTGTGTGTGTGTGTGTGTGTGTGTGTGTGTGTGATAAAAACGGGAGAGGTGAAAAATAAGAAGGAAAAAAAAAATAATGAAATACAGGAGTGGATGAAAATGCGAGAGTTTTAGTTGGGTAAAAATAAAGAGGGAAAGTGTGGATTTTTTTTAACATCTTTTTTTTCGATGGAATAACCCGCACGTTAAAGGAAAGACTCCTGGGAAAAAAATATGGGAATACGTGAACACCAAGATTACGATTTCTATAGGAGGGGAGAAGAGGCAGAAGACAGACACTTAGGTGGGGATTGATAGGAGAGAGAAAAGGGATGGGAGACAGAGTTACATAGATACAGACCCCGAAATGCCATCTGGGTGATCAGTAAAAAGGTTAAACTATGAGAGAGAGAGAGAGAGAGAGAGAGAGAGAGAGAGAGAGAGAGATTACAAATGAGTGGGAGTATTGGAGAGCAAGAGTCGCTTGTGTTAGAGTATAAAAGTGCGTGAGATCAAGTAAGAACAAAGGAAGGTGTGAAAATGAGTGCGAGGGTAAGAAAGATTTAAATGTGTGAGAGCGCAGTAGGTAAGAGTGAGAGAGCAAGATTAGAGTGACAAAATGTATGGCCAAAGGAATGGAAACTAAAATGATGGTTCTTGGTGGTGATTGTGATGTTTGTTGATGAATTGGTTGTTTGGTTGGTAATATTGCTTGGATGTTTAGGTTGGTTAGGTGATGATGGTTGATAGATATAAGAGTGATGTTTAATTGCTTGGATGCCTGGTTGGTGGTGATGGTTGTGAGGTTCGTTGGAGGTGATTAAGTTGGTTTGTTGGTGACTGTGTTCTTGGTAGATTTGGTAGTGATGCTGTCTTAGTTTTGTTTGTTATATGACTGGTTGATTGATTGGTTGATGGTTAGTTTTGGTTGATTGGTTGTTAAATTTGGTACTGATCTTTGTTTAGTTATTCAGCTGATAGGTTTATAACGATGGTGGTTGGTTGATTGGTTGTCGATGCTGGTTTGGTTGGGTGGTAGTTGTGGCGTTGGTGTTATTAGATTGGTGGTTTGGCGGAGAATACCTAGATTGTCAGGTTGTTAGTAACGGTGGTTTTGGTTGGTAATGACGTTAGAATGGTTGTTTGGTTGATGATAGAGATGGTGGCTATTTGTGATGATGGTTGGTTGTCATGTTTAATTGGTTGTTGTTGGTGGTGATGTTGGTGAATATTATTAGTGGAAATAAACTTCACGAGAGAGAGAGAGAGAGAGAGAGAGAGAGAGAGAGTAGACATAGTGCCTAGACAGATTGATAGATAAATAAGTAAACAGGTAATTAGGTGAATAAATAGAAACAGATATGGATGAAGATGCACGCAGATAAATGTATAGACAGACAGACAGACAGATAGATATCAAGTAGGAAATAAGTGTGACAAAGTCTGTTGTGCTTATCGTAATTCTTAACTGGATGGATAGATACAGAATATTAAATATTTATCATTATATATATATATATATATATATATATATATATATATATATATATATATATATATATATATATATATATATATATATATATATATATATATATATATATACCTGTATATAGAAACAGGCAGAGGCAGACATATCAGATAGGTTACCCATTTGACGCAGTGTACATTACAACTGAGGCACCCCATGCTGAAGTGATGCAAGTGACACCTCGGTCGAAATGTGGTTTTCACTTGCATCGAGTAGTACGATAATAGCTCTATGTCAGGTAAGTGTCCCAAAGTGATTCAGGAAATGGTTTGGTCATAAGGTCCATTATCCTACACAAAATCACGAATTTTTTGAGGAAATGCCGCACGACTTTACTTTCCGATCTGTAGTAAGGCAAGAGCCCGGGGAAGGTGTCCAACCAATCAGCACACTAACAACATGGTGCCCGCCAGCCAATGGGAGTGCAGCAGGGCCGTCAGTCATAGCTCCCGCTTTGTATCAACTGGTTTACCTTTTTTTTTTTTTTTTTCCTTTCTTTTTTGTGTGGTTTTCTGGTACGCTTCGTTGTGTTAAGCTAGTGTTAAGAAAAAAGTAATATTATTATGAAAGTCATTATTTTTTTTAGTAACAATATTATTTTAGTAACAATATTATTTTGAGAAGTCCTTACGAGTGTTACATTACCTACTGTTTTTTTTTTTTTTTTTTTTTTTTGAAGAAAATATTATTCAGCGTTGACCCCTGGTGCCAAAGGGGGTTCTACGGCTATGATTAAGTGAAGTACCCAGAAGAAAGCCTTAGTGTTAAGTTAGTGTTAAGAAACTATAATAAGAATAATATTATGAACGAAAGTCTTTTTTTTTTTTTTTTTAGTAAAAAGCAAGTTGTGTGTACGTGGCTACATTAAAGAAAAATATTATTTTGAAAAGTCCTTACGAGTTTTACATTACCCTTTTCTTTTTAATTTACAAGAAAATAATATTCACTGTATTATGAAGAGGAAATTAACAAAGTACTGACATCAAGAACATATTAAGTGACGAAGTAGTGCGGTAATTAGACAAAGCACAGTTACCTTCGGTAATATTATTATCAGGGTCATTGTCTCGCAGTGGCTTGGGTAGGCCTTCAGTCTTCATCAGCCACTTATTCAGACAGTTTAAAACAGGATTATTAATAGGTAAAGGATGCCATTTTTTTTATCCATACAACTCCGACAAATCTTCGTATGTTGAGAGAGATTGTATGGAGGGACCTAAAACATAAGGTACAAAAACGCCATGTGTTTCGAGGGGTCATGTATTATCAGTAGATTAATAATAACCCGAGAAAATAGCGTATGAGAGGTGGAAATGAGGTTAGCGCAA
>NC_136954.1:43551904-43591904 GCF_032717465.1 Coenobita brevimanus | reverse complement strand
GAGTGGACGAGGAATTTGGAAGGAATTTGAGTGTAAAGTGGAGGGACTGTAAGAAAATGTTCTGGAAAGAGGTGAAAAGAGTAAGACAGGGTGGAAGTGAAGTTAGCAGGGGAGTGAAAGATAAAAATGGTAGATTACTAGTGGAGAAGGGAGAAGAAGTGAACAGATGGAGAGAACACTTTAAGGAATTGTTGAACATAAAGGATGGAAGTAATACGAGTATAAGTGGCTGGGGAATGGCTGGGAGAAGGAGGGAGGTGAGAAAACAGGAAGAAATCAATAGGATAGAAGTTGTGGAAGTAATGAAGAAAGTTAAATCGGGGAAAGCCCCAGGAATTGATGGAGTGTGTGGTGAAATGCTGAAGCATGGGGGAGAGATAGTAGTAGAATGGATGTGGACGATGTGCAGATTGGCCTGGCAGGAAGGTAGAGTCCCGGAGGATTGGAAGTCAGGTATAATTATTCCCTTGTACAAAGGAAAAGGGGAAAAAGAAGTGTGTGGTAATCATAGGGGCATTTGTCTTCTTAGTATAATAGGAAAAGTGTATGGTAGGATATTTATTGACAGAGTTAGAGAAAGAACAGAGAAATATAGTTTTAGAAGAACAGGGAGGCTTTAGGAAGGGAAGAGGTTGTGTAGATCAGATATTCATTCTTTGATCTTTAGTGGAAAAGTTTCTAGAGAAGGGAAAGAAGTTGTATGTGGCTTTCATGGATTTGGAGAAAGCATATGACAGGGTGTATAGACAAAGATTGTGGAAAGTGTTAAGAATATATGGAGTAGATGGGAAGTTGTTGAATGCTGTGAAGAGTATGTACGATGGTGCGAAGGCTGCAGTGCGTGTGGATGGTGAACTAAGTGAATTTTTCTCTTTGAAAGTTGGGTTGAAACAGGGATGTGTCATGTCTCCATGGTTGTTCAATCTGTACATGGATGGGGGTAATAAAAGAGGTACAAGGTAGGGTAGTGGATGTTGGAGTGGCCCTGGTGAGAGAGGATAGTGTTTGGAAACTCCCTGTACTGTTGTTTGCAGATGATACTGTGTTGTTGAGTGAAGACGAAGGGGAGCTGCAAGGCTTGGTGGATGAGTTTGGGAGAGTGTGTAAGAAACGGAATCTAAAGGTGAATGTAGGGAAGTGTAAAGTGATGGTCTTTGAGAGAGGTGAAGTCAGTGAATGTACAGCGAGGTTGGATGGTGAGGAATTGGAAAATGTGAGTACGTTTAAGTACTTGGGTAGTGTGATGAGTAAGGATGGAGGTTTGGAGGGTGAAGTGCTTGAAAGGGTACAGCAGGGAAGAAAGGTTGCTGGTTCTATGAAAGCAGTGATAAGAAACAGGGAAGTGAGGATGGAAGTGAAAAAGTTACTACATGACAGTATTGTGATACCAACTCTAACGTACGGAAGTGAAGCTTGGACGTTGTTGGAAGGACACAAGTCAAGAGTGAGAGCAGTGGAAATGAGTTATTTAAGAGGAGCCTGTGGAGTTACATGGAGAGACAGGCTGACGAATGAGGATATAAAAGAGCGTTGTGGTGTGGATGTGGATGTGATAGGAAGCGTTATGAGGAACACATTGAGGTGGTTTGGCCATGTTGAAAGGATGGAGAGTGAAAGACTGACGAAGAGAGTGTATGTGAGTGAGATGGAGGGGGGAAGAGGGAGGGGGAGGCCGAGGATGAGATGGAGGGATGGGGTGGAGAGGTATATGAGAAAGGGGTGTGTGAGTTGGGAGCAGGGCAGTGAAATGGCGGGGGACAGGGCGACTTGGAGGCGATTTGTTTGTGGCCACCCCAAACGGGACTGAGGCGTCTGGCAATAGATAGATAGATAGATAGATAAATGGGAAAATGTTGATTGGTTCATATATAACACTCATGCTCACTCCGCTGGTGATTCTTGTGCGCTGTGGGGACGGCTGTCAACGTCTTCAGTGTGTAACCAGCACCACTTATTTAATACTCCCCCTTCCACGCCCACACCAGGAGACTGAGCCATCCCTACAACACAAGATACCGTCAGTCGAGTTCCTAGTGAAGCCTTGTTTACGAGTGACTGAATGGAGATCAATAAAGGACATAATAATAGTGAAGAAAGACAGTGAAAAAATGCACGAAGGATATGGCAATGGGTGGGGAAAAAATGGGGTGGGGATGGGGAACAAGAGTACAGGAAAAAACGTCAGACGGAAGGAAAATGGGGAATGGGAAAAGTTGTAGATGGAAAAAGGATAGGGTAATAGCGAGTGAAGAATGGACGAAGGAAAGAAGGATACGAAAATAAGTGAGAGAATTATAAAAGGAAGTAAAAATGGCAGTGTCAGGAAGGCAACTGGGTATGTGCGAGAAGAAGGGCAGCATAGTGGGTGTGGAATGAGGCTGTTTCTCCCATTGTGGATACCGCAAAGTAAATTACTACTTTATGCTCCATAACCACTGCGATTCCGACATACTTCCCTAGAACGTTTAGGGCAGGAAGTCTGGGGACCTCTCTCTCTCTCTCTCTCTCTCTCTCTCTCTCTCGTGTGTGTGTGTTGGTGGGTGGGTGGCTGTGTTTGTAGGTAGCTAGCTAAGTAGGTAAGTGGTTAGATAGGTAGGTAGGTACACTGAGTATTGTAAACATAGATTAAAAAATCCCCACACTTAATATCATAGATTTTTACGGCTACGGATATCAGCATAAATTTTAGACCACTGTATTTGTAGTGATAAATGCGCCTTCATATGTCTGGCTCAATTTACCTGCATCATACATTCTTATCATGGTGAAGTGAGAGAGTATGGAGGAGAGAGGGAGGCGTCTGTGTGTGTGTGTGTGTGTGTGTGCGTGTGTGTGTGTGTGTGTGTGTGTGTGTGTGTGTGTGTGTGTGTGTGTGTGTGTGTGTGTGAGGGAGGGGGGTAGGATAGTGAGAAAGGAAGTGGAGGTTGAGGGTGGTGTTGAGAATGATGCAAAAATTGAAGTGATGTTGGTGTTGTTGAGTAACTCCTGTCAGTCTGGCCGAACAGACACATCAACCGCAGGCAAGCAAACGCCATTGCAGGGCCGTCGCCTGCAGTGAACTGATGTTCCCGCGAGGCAGACATCGCCTTACCACAGGAAGGCGCGAGGAAGATTGTCGAGGATATGTTTCTGGATGGACGCCGCACTTCCGTCTCTCGATCCAGCTAACAGGAGCACCATAGGAGGCTGCACATCACCCCGTAGTTTGTTTATACTCGTATGGTAATCACCCAGCATTGTAACTGATTTCCCTTGTTACAGAACCAATGTCACTCAGTGTAGAGCCACCTGAAGGAGAAAGAATAGTAATGCAACGTAACAGGAAGGTTGGGAGGAACAGGAAAACAGGATGGCAAACACAGAAAAAGAATGATAAAGGCCAAGGAAGAAGTAGGCAGCACTACATCAAGTTTGCTGCTAAGTGATGGACGGCTTCCCTCCCACTTTGTCTCTCTTCCATCATTTTCGTACTGCCTCCTCTCTCTTACCCTACCTCCCTCCACCCTGACCTCCCTTCGCCCTCTGTCTACCACCTTCCTCCCCTCTCTCTCCGTTTCTCTCTCCATTAATCTTCACACTCTTAGTATTATTCAACAACATCATTCTCTCTCTCTCTCTCTCTCTCTCTCTGCTTCCATAAGTTCTCCAGTATATTTCCCACTCCCTTCCATGTTGCATCTCACACACGTCATTAACCTTTCTCATACATTCCTGCCTTCCTTCCCTCCTGCCCGTCATATATATATTTCATACATTTCCCCTCCGTCCCAAATACCTTACCAAACGCATCCCACTTCTTGTTTATATAGTTTCCATACATTTTCCCTATATTTTTCATAGTTTTCCTCACCCTAATAATCATTCGTACATTTACTTGCCCTTTCCTGTAATTTCCTTCTCCCCTTCCCTCTTCTTATGTGTTTAATATCCATACATTATTCACATTTCTCCTCATTCCAATTATCTTTCCTACATTAACTATACTCCGTCCATGCTCTCTCTCTCTCTCTCTCTCTCTCTCTCTCTGCTTCCATAAGTTCTCCAGTATATTTCCCACTCCCTTCCATGTTGAATCTCACACACGTCATTAACCTTTCTCATACATTCCTGCCTTCCTTCCCTCCTGCCCGTCATATATATTTCATACATTTTCCCCTCCGTCCGTAATTCCTTACCAAGTGCATTCCACTTCTTGTTTATATATTTTTCATACATTTTCCTTATATATATTTTTTTTACACAGTTTTCCTTACCGTACCAATCAGTTTGTATATTTCCTTACTCCTTCCTGTAATTTCCTTCTCCCCTTCCCTCTTCTTGTATACTTGATCGCCAAACATTTTTCATACATTTCTCCTCATTCCAAATATCTTTTGCTCATTACCATACTCCTTCCATCCTCTCTCTCTCTCTCTCCTCTTCTCATTTGCCTCCCAATCAATGTTTGTCTCCACCCCCCCTCCCGTGCCCCCTCCGCGATACACACACATGTAGACACTTAACACGATTGCATACTTGCTAACCCCCCACCTCCACCACCCTCCACCTCTCCTGTTTCCCTCCATCTCTCCCTTCCCTCCCTCTTTTTCCTCCTTTTTGTCACTCTCTCTTTCTTCCCGTTTTCCTCTCTTATTTTTCTCTTCCCTCCTTTCCCTTTCATATTTCTTCTACACACTTGTTTTTTTTTTTTTTTTTATGTGAGGAACAAGGAACCAAAGGCAACGAGCCTGCAAAACTATTCCTTCCAAGAGAAAGACAAAATATAAGAGAGAGCCAAATTCAAGATCCGATCATTTCCAGATGCCTGGACACACTGCGTTTGAAAAACTGGAGATCATAGGAAGTAGGAAATACAGACAGAGGGAGACAGTTCCAGAGTTGACATGTTGCATAAATGAAGGACTGGGAGTAATGGTTAACTCTTGCATTAGAGAGTTGGACAGAAAAGGGATGAGAGTTTGCTGCTAGACGGGTGCTACGCGCCCGTCGTAGAGGTGGAGGAATGCATGCAGACAGTTCAGAGGAGCAGTGACCATTGAAGTAGCGATAGAAAAGAGATAAAGATGCAACAGTGCGGCGAAGAGACAAAGGTTGAAGGGAGTCAGTAAGAGGAGGAGAGTTAATGAGGCAAAAAGCCTTTGACTCCACCCTATTGAGAAGAGCTGTATGTGGAGAGCCTCCCCACACATGAGAGTTGTACTCTACACAGGGGTGGATAAAACCCCTGTATAGAGTCAACAATTGTGCAGGGGTAAAGAAGGAACGGAGTCGGCTTAGCACACCCAATCTCTTGGAAGCAGATTTTATAAGAGATGTAATATGATCTTTCCAAGACAAGTCCCGAGTAAATGAAACCCCAAGCATGTTCAAGGATGATGCAGGATTAAGCTGAATATTATCAAACATTAATGGGTATACCTGTGGAAGATTTTGTCGGGTTGATAGGTGCAAAAACTGAGTCTTTGATGCATTAAAAACAACAAGATTATTTTTACCCCAGTTAGAGATATGAGCCAAGTCAGACATTAGGTTTGCCATAGCCTCATCCCTTGTTTGTTGAAGTAACTGCTGAGATGGACGTTGCGGGAATTGAATGAAAAGGTGAAGGGTGGAGTCATCAGCGTATGAGTGGATAGGGTTAGATGTACAGCTTAGAAGGTCATTGATGAATAAAAGGAAGAGAGTTGGTGATAGGACAGAGCCCTGAGGAACACCACTGTTAATAGATCTAGGAGAAGAACGATGGCCGTCTACAACAGCGGCTATAGAACGACCAGAAAGGAAGCTAGAGATGAAGGCACAGATAGGAGGATAGAAACCGTAAGAGGGCAGTTTGGAAATTAAAGATTTATGCCAGACTCGATTGAAAGCCTTAGAGATGTCAAGTGCAATGGCAAAGCTTTCGCCAAAGTCCCGAAAGGAGGATGACCAGGAGTCTGAAAGGTAGGTGAGAAGATCGCCGGTGGAGCGTCCCTGACGGAACCCATACTGACGATCAGAAAGAAGGTTGTGATAGGAAAGATGCTTTAAAATTTTTCTATTAAGAACAGACTCGAAAACTTTTGAGATACAGGATGTTAAAGCAATTGGACGATAGTTAGAGGGTTGGGAATGGTCACCCTTCTTTGGGACTGGCTGAATGAGAGCAAACTTCCAGCAAGAAGGAAAGGTACAAGTTGACAGACAAAGGCGAAAGAGTTTGCCTAGGCAGGGTGTAAGCACAGAAGCACAGTTCTTGAGAACAACAGGAGGGACTCCATCAGGCCCATATGCCTTATTAGTATTGAGGCCTGTGACAGCAGAAAATACATCAGCTGAAGAAATTTTAATGTCAGCCATGAGTAAGTCAGAGGGGGGAAGTGATGGAGGAACAGCACCGGAATCATCTAAGGTGGAATTGGAGGAGAAAGTCTGAGCGAAGAGATCTGTTTTATCAGTAGGAGAAATAGCTACAGAGCCATCAGAGTAGAAGAGAGGAGGGAAGGACGATGAGGTAAAGTTGTTAGAAAGGTTTTTGGCAAGATGCCAGAAGGAGCGGGAAGAATTCGAGTTAGAGAGTTGAGAGCACTTAGTACGGATGAAATTATTTTTAGCAGAGCGAAGAACAGACTTAGCACGATTCCGGGCAGAAACGTATAAAAGATGTGATTCAGGGGTGGGTTGGCTCCGGTATCTTTTATAGGCCCTCTCCTTGTTGCGGACAGCATTAGAACAAGCATGATTAAACCAAGGCTTTCGTGCATTAGTCAGAGGATATGAGAAAGGAACGTATGCTTCTATGCCCGAAAGAATAACCTCTGTAATGCGCAAGGCACACCCAGATGGCTCCCGGCCACGGAAGCAATAATCATTCCAGGGAAAATCAAAGAAGTACTGCCTGAGGGCCTCCCAGTCTGCAGCTCCAAAGTGCCACAGACGACGTTTGTTTGGAGGGTCCGCAGGCCGTACTGGAGTGATAGGACAGGTTAAGGTGATAAGGTTGTGATCGGAGGAGCCCAACGGAGAGAAAAGATTAGCAGTGTAAGCGGAAGGATTAGTTGTAAGGAAGAGGTCAAGTATATTGGAACTCTCTCCAAGGCGATCAGGGATACGGGTAGGGTGTTGTACATGCTGCTCTAGGTCATTCAGGATAGAAAAGGTGTAGGCTTGTTCACCAGGTGGATCAGTGAAAGGAGAGGAGAGCCAAAGGTGGTGGTGAACATTGAAATCTCCTAGAATGGAGATTTCAGAGAAAGGAGAAATGGATAGAATGTGTTCCATCGTAGAGGTAAGATAGTCAAAGAATTTTTGATAGTCAGTAGAATTAGGGGATAAATAAACATCACAGATATATTTAGTCAGAGAATGACAGGAAAGCCGAAGCCATACTTCTCCTCTTTCCTTTTCTTTCCCTTGCCTCCGTCTTTCCTATTCCCACATCCCAAGCTTGTATTTTCTTCTTCTATCCCCTTTCATTCTTCCTATTCTAATTTTTCCTTCCGTTCCGCTTTTCCATTCCTATCTATCCCTCCCTCTCATTCCTTGTTCCTTCTTCTCTCTTTTTTCTCCTTGTATTCCCTGTTCCTCTCGCTCTCTTCATGTTCATCCTTTTCATTTCCTTCCCCCATCTCTTCCCTTCCTTTCCCATGCCTTTCCTCCTCTCCTTCTTTTCAGTACTTCCTTTCACCTTACCTTTCCTCTCTACTTTGTGTTCATCTTTCCTTCTTATGTTTATCTTCCCTTTTCTTTCACTCCCCTTCTCTTCCCTTTTCCCATTTTCCTTTTTCTTTCCCTCCCCTTCTTTTCCCTATTCCCATTTTCCTTTTTCTTTCCCTCCCCTTCTTTTCCCTTTTCCCCTCTTTCCCCTGTCTGTAAGTTCTTCCTTTCCTCTCCTTATTCCCTCCCTTCTCCCCTTCTTTCTCCTCTTTATGCATTCCAGTTCACTTTCTAAATTCCTTTTGGCACTACGTTTCTTTTCCTTCATTTTTTTTTTCCACCTGAGATTTAGGCCCATATTCACGTCGGTAAAGAAGCTCCCTAACGCCTCTTTCTAAGCGATTTATTTTGCTCATTTATTTATTTTGTGTTTCCTTCCTCTGTTCATCATTTGTTAAAAAAAAAAAAAAAAATCCTCTTCTGTGTCAGTCAAGTCATTCCAATACCATTATATTCAGCCCAGATAATATACAAATTGATATTACTAAGAAAGAGGTGTTAGGGAGCTTCCATAACGGACGAGAATATGGACCTGCGTGGCAGAATTCTCGTATTTTAAGTAGCGCGGTTCTTTCTTCCTTGCATTAAAAAAAAGTAGACTTCGTTTGCCTCTTTCACAGCGATTTATTCTTCACATTGCTCCTCAAAATTCTTAATTCAGTTACTGTGGTAACCTAAGCTCAGTCGATATGCATTCGATATAACATAAAGAAGAATGTTGCGTTGTAATATACAAAAGGAATATGAAGCTACAAACCCAAATCCACCTGTATATGCCAACAAAGGTACCACTGTGTGTTATTAGCTACACTGATTTCAGGATTATTTGTTGGATTGTGTAGGTGGATATGGGTTTGTAGCTTCATTTAGGGGGTTTGAGTAAGTCACTTGGGTCTCGACTGGAGGGTTCGTGGCATTTATCATTTAGGTTTGTAACTGGGAGGAGGCTTTGTTTTGAGTTGGAGGAGGAGTTGTTAGATTTCATTATATTTCCTTTATTCGTTGCTTTAATTATTTTATATTAAATATTTATGATAAGTGACATGCTGACATTAAACAACACATTATTTGCCTGGTGATGGCCTGTGGTGGGCCAAAATTAGCATATCAAAATAGTTTTTAGAATATTTTTCATCATTTTACTACTTCCTTTGTGTGTGTGTGTGTGTGTGTGTGTGTGTGTGTGTAATATTGGTAAATAAAAAGGCACTGTGCAGAGTAAAATGGTGTTGAGTGAATGGTGTGTGTGTGGTGATTGGTGTGGGTGTGGCGTGAGTGTGTGGTGATTGGTGTGGGTGTGGTGTGAGTGTGTGTTGATTGGTGTGGGTGTGGCGTGAGTGTGTGGTGATTGGTGTGGGTGTGGTGTGAGAGTGTGGTGATTGGTGTGGGCTTGGATGATTCATGGCGGTAGGTTCCGGCATATAAATAGGGACCCGGAAGAGAGACTGGGATCATACGTCATGCTGGAAACACTGGGGGAGGAAGGGGGGGGGGGGATTGTGGTGGTGGTGGAAATACAGTATAGCAATATTTGTGGCGTGTTGTGGCCAGATGATAGGAAAGGTGGTAGAGGTTGGTGGGGGGAGGGTGGTAGTGGTTTTGTCTGTAAAGGTGGTTGTGGTTGGTGGGTATGGTTAAGGTGATAAGGAAAGGGGTAATGGTGTGAAACTCGGTTGTGGTGGAGGGGGAATCGGAAATATTTGGTGTAGTGGTAGATGTAATGATGGTAGTGGTGTTGCGTGATGGTAGATGGTGGTAGTGATAAGGATGGTGACAGTGGTAATAGATGGTGGTAGTGGTGTGCAGGGCGTTAGTATGGGAATGGTAGTAGTACTAGTAGTAATGGTAGTAGTGGAAGTGGTGGTAGGAATTGGGGTAGTGTTAATGTTATTAATGGAGGAAGCATAAGTGGTAATGTTAATGGTTAGGGAGTTGATAGTCATGATTAACTAGCAAATGGTGATGGTGTTCTTGGTGGTGGTGGTGGAATTGCTGGAGATGATGGTGGAGATGGTGATAAAAGTACAAAAGAAGGGGTGAATGGTGGCAGACATGTTGGAGGCTGTTGAATAGAGAGCTCGGACATTACCCTCCTGGATACTTTCCCTGTGTGTGTGTGTGTGTGTGTGTGTGTGTGTGTGTGTGTGTGTGTGTGTGTGTGTGTGTGTGTGTGTGTGTGTGTGTGTGTGTGTGTGTGTGTGTGCTGCAACACTACATTATCTACAAAATAAAGGGCACTTTCTGTCTATCTGTCTGTGTCCACGAACTGCTCCCTCAATTTTCATTTTACCTGGCCTTACCCTACATATTTGGAATCCTTATAGTGTACACTGCTTTACCCCCAGCTGGTCCCCAAGCCACAGTATTGAGCAGTGGCGCTGTATTGACTCCTTAGGCATCGTTATTCACACCCACGACACACCAAGGACACCGCTGATCCCCTCCCAAGCCGCCCTCCCTCATACCCCTCCCCCCCCCGTAACAACCTCCAGAGCCCACATATAGACTCAGTCCTTGTTTTTTTTTTTTTTTTTTTTTTTTTTTAAATACCTGACCAATATCCATAACCCCTCTCAGGTCAGTTGATTATTAGGTGAAGTTGAATTGGAGTATAAATTTGACTAGTTATCAAGGAGACTCATTCCTACCTCATAACTAAGAGTCGCTAATTTCAAGGCACCGCAATTTAATATGTGAGATATGAGAGTGACTCAGTTCTGTCAGATGAAAGCAAACTGGCTATTATAATTTGACACATCCACGTATTTTAAGATGCTTACTGCCCAGAACCACAAATCATCCATTCACTCTTTCCAAAGCTCACCCACACGCTTACCCATCGATAGAGACCATCTCAGTATTCATCTCTAAAGCTCATTCACTCATACACGTTCACATTCACTCACACACATTCACCTGTCCCCCTTATAATCCAGTAATGTGTTCTCTTGTTATAATTTCCTACCTTTAGGCAATTTCATTAAGCTTAGAAAGGATGTTTAGTAGATTTGGGGTTTATGAAGGCTGTAATTTAACTACATCAGTTTGATAAGCTCTTCTTAGCAAAACGAACTGGTTATAGGATTAATGCGAAAAAATATGGTGCGGATTGAAGGTGTTAAACGCTGCCAACAAACTTCAAAATTCACTCACACACAGCACATTCAGAAATCACTCACCTACCCACCTGTCTATTTCCAAAAGCCACTTACTTATTTATCTTTAGACTCTTTAACTATTTCACCTCAGCCTACCTTTGAGGTCCCTGCCAACCAACATCAGAGCTCTCCTGTCCACTGATTACCATTGCCTCCGTATTAAATCCATGCCAGTCAGCCTCAGAGCTCTCCGTTCCACTAATTCACATCCAAAGCCCAAGCCTGTATTCTCCTCGGTCTTGGAGCATCTCCTATTTACTGCTATATTTCTGTGTTTGGCACAGTAACACCTTCAGTCCATCCATCCACCCACTCCCCATCTCTCCATCCACCCCTTCCCCATCCATTTCACCCATCCATCTACCCAGCTCCCATCCACACCACCCATCCACAGACACTCTTTTCATCGATTCCATTCGTCCACCCATCCACATACCCACTCCTTATCCACCCAAAAGCTCCGCCATTCACAATACTTATCCACCTACCCATTCCCCACTCACAATACTCATCCATCTACCCATTCCCCATTCACAGTACCCAGCCACTCCCCATCCACATCACTCATCCATCCACCCTACTACTCTCCACTGTTGACAATCATTTTCTCTTTCCCATTTCCTCCTACCTTCCGTCCTTCTCTTCTCCTCCCTCTCTCACAGTCATCCCTCCTCCTCCAGCCTTTCCTCCCTCTACTCCAGCCTTCTTTCCCTCTCCTCTAACTTGTCTTCCACCTTCCTCTCCGTTCCTCTCTTCCCTCTTCCTCTCTTCTCTCAGTCTACGCCTACTAGTCTTACCTCCTCTCCTCCCATCTCCCACCCACCCAGCCTCATTCCATCCCTTGCACCTTCCATCCCTCTTTCTTTCTCCTCCCTTTCTTTTCCTTCCTTTGCCAGCCTTCCCCTTTCTTTCCTTCCTTCTTTCCTCCCACCCCGTACATCTCCCTCCTCCATTCCTTTCAGCATCTCTGTCCCTCTCTCATTTTCCTTTCTTTTTTCTTTCCCTGCCAGCATCCCCCTCTCCCTCATCGGTATCCATCCTCTCTCCTTGCAAGCCTTTCTCTTCCCCTCCAGCCCTGTTATCTTTCCTCCATCTCTCCCTCCAGCCCTGTTACCCTCCCTCCCCCTCTCCTTCCAGCTCTGTTATACTCCTTCCAGCTCTGTTATCTTCCAATCTCCTTTCCTTCTACCTCTGTTAACCTCCCTCCGTCTCTCCCTCCTAGCTTTCCCCTCTTCCTCCCTCCCTCCATCCTAGCTTTCCTCCAAACCTCCCTAAATCCTTCCATCCCAACCTCCTCTCCTTCCCTTCTGCCTGCCTTTCCCCCTCAGCCTCCCTCCTTTTCTCCGTCGCAGCCTCCCTCTCTCCCTCCATCTTAAGTGTTATTAATCACCCACGTTATCGGTTTTTATCCTTTTTTCCGGGAGGTTCGGTCGTTTATGCTCCATCGTGGTCACTTAGGATGTATTATTGGTCTTCATAGAGAAATTACGTGAAGCAGAATCATTTTTGCTCGTATTTGTTTTTCTCCGTTTCTATCGCGGTTTTGTTTGTTTTTTCTCCGGTTTATCGTGTTTTTGTAGTTTGTTGGTGTTGCTTTTTCTTCTTTTTTTATCGTGGTTTTGTTTGTTTTTCATCTTTTTTTCGTGGTTTTATTTTTCTTCGTTTTTATCGTGGTTTTATTTTTCATCGTTTTTACCGTGGTTTTATTTCTTTGTTTTTATTTTGGTTGTATTTTTCCTCGTTTTAATCGTGGTTTTGTTTAGCATCGTTTTTTTCGTTTTTTCTTTATTTTCCGTTTACTCTTGGTTTTGCGCTTTTCTTCGTTTAATCGGGATTTTATTTCCGTTTTCTTCGTTTTTATCGTGGTTATGCTTGTATTTTTCCTCATTTATGTTGTGGTTTTGTTGGTATTTTTTATCGTTTTTTTTTTTTTCGTTTTTATTGTAATTTTCTGTGTTACTTGGGAGTTTTCTTTGGATAGTTTATACTTCTGTTTTGGTCACTTAGAATCTATTTTTATCGCTCACAAGGCTGGTGAGGGACGCCTGCTCGTGGTGGCACCGATATAGTCGGCTCCGCCGCCTAAATATACACACGATCCTTAACTCCTTCTCTGTCCTCTGCTGGAAGGATGGCGAGCTGCGCAGATTCAGCCTGCAGTTCGCCTAATTCATATTCAGAAGAGCCTGTGGTTGCAACAATAACAAACAGCTACAACACGCTTTAACTCTTGCCTGACTCTGATGTTTGAATGTTTTTGTTGGGTGTTATTCTTTGTGTGTGTGTGTGTGTGTGTGTGTATTTTTGGTCCAGAGTTTCACGTCACGTCCCTGGTACTCACTCTGTTATTGTCGTTCACAGGGCTTAACCTTCAGGCTGATATTATTTTTTTTTTTTCGTTTTTGGTTGACTTTTCTTTATATTTTCTTGCTTGTATTTCCCCGATGCCTAGTGTTATATTACTTCTTTATTATATTCTTTAGAATATTTATATTCATTTTTTCATTGTCGTTCACAGGATTTAGACTGACTTTGGTTTTGATGACTTTTACTGCCTCCTCAGCTGGTAGTTTTTTTTTTTTTCTTTTTTTTTTTTTAGTGGTTCAATATTCTTATTTTTTTTTTTTCCATTTTCTTCGTACCTTTTCGTGCTGTAATTCATGAATAATTTTATACTTATCACAGTCATTCACTGAGCATTACGTTCAGGCTGACAGTTTTTGGTTCTTTCCAAAATACCGTTTTATGTAATTTTCATAGTTTTGTGTTTGATCGTGGCTTCGTCTGTTCTCAAATATTATTCATCGGGCTTTACTCGTAGGCTGACTTGAGTTTTCCGTTCTGATGTTTGGTGTTTTTCATTGTTCTAGTTTCTCTGTATGTCTCAGTTCGTGTTTGGTTTTATTAGATTCACTCACCGGTGTTGTCTTTGAGGATGACTGTGTGTGTGTGTGTGTGTGTGTGTGTGTGTGTGTGTGATTTGATGGGGTCTTTGTCTTCAGTTTTTTAACTGTTTTCAGGTTTCTTACCAGTTATGTAATTTTTGTTTTTTTAAGTTTTATTACATAATTATTTATTCATCGCATTATTTGTGGTGTCTGTTTTTAAATTCTTTTTGTTCGTAATTTGTTTTGCTGTCTTCATACTTCCTATTCCCTTGTTTTATGATTTTTTTATTATTTGTGCGCCAATTGTTTGTTGAAAAATTTTTCATTTTGTATTTTTTTTTTCGTTCACTCTTCCTTTTTGCTTTTTATAATTTAATTCTGCATTTCACGTTTTTCCTTATTTCCATAAAAGTGCCATTTTTTTCAACAGTTTATGTTCATGTTCTTATAAGTTCCTACCCTAAATAGTACGGACTGCCAAATCCAACGTGTGTCCCTTACTGTTCCTCACTGCGTCACACTACCTTCCTGAAGGATGACTCTCTCTCTCTCTCTCTCTCTCTCTCTCTCTCATGGGGGATAGAGTGGGTAATGGTAGCTTATCTGGTGTGCTTGTACGTCTGGTGTGTGTCTGAGATGCTTGGGATGTGTCCTGACTGTGCGCAGAGACAAAGAACACTCCCTGGGATGTGCTGACGTGGTGGATAGCCTACTTGGGGTGGGTGTGACTCACAAAGGTTTCCATTTTTCTTGCTCATGTAGGCTGTAAATTATTACTCGTTCACTGTTAATTGTAAGTTTTACCGGAGTTATGTTGTTTTTTCTTGGGTTTTCTGTTTACACTGCCATTCTATCCTCCTCTTCCTCCTCCGTCTCTTTCTGTCCATCTTCCTCCATCACAGTCATTCCATCGTCCCACCCTTGTCTGCCTCCACCTCCCCCCTCCCCACTCAGCTGTCGTCGTGAATTTAGTAGCGTGTCGTCAGTGGTCGTGCTCAGAATAATGTCGTGCCGAGGTGGTCATTGCATCAGTCGTTCCCTTCCATCCCTGGCGACATTTTTAGCCCCTTCCACACCGTATACCGTATTTCCTTATTTAACTCTTGCTGCCACCAGGCGACTTATTGTACCGGTATTTAGATGGATTTAGCAAAGGATTTATGAGAAATTCCGATTATATCTTTTTGTACAGTGATGTGTTTTTGCTTTCCTTGCCACCAGCCGACACTATTCAACATAGGACAGACGTCTAATGTGTGTATGTTTAGATAGAGAGATAGAGAAATAGAGATCTGTGAAAATAGTAAAATGTTATGAAGTCGTGTCTGCCCTGCAAATTAGTTTACTCTTTAAATAGATGTGGATATACAGTAGAGAGAGAGAGAGAGAGAGAGAGAGAGAGTCTTTGACAATACTCAGTAAAATGTTATGGAGTCCTCAGTGTCCTCCAAATTAGTTAACCCTCGTCAGATAGATTGATAGACTGGTAGATGATTAAAGTGGTAGATATATAGATAGATAGATAGATAGACAGGTAGATGGATAAATTGGTAGATAGATAAATAGATAGACAGGTAGACTGATCAATTGATAGAGAGAAAAATAGATAGATATAGGCTAGTGAGAGAGATGTGTGGAAATAGCAGTATGTTATGGAGTCCTCCCACTCTTCACTCTCGCATGCTCGGGACAACCATTATTATTTCAGTAAATGCCAGACGTCTTTATTGAGCTAGCAGTGAGTCACAGGAGCCTGAGAGTTAAGATGCCAGCTGAATACAGACCCCCAGCATCATGTCTTGTCCCAGCACCAACATGAACCCGGGTCTTGTCAACGGGTCTGTGTCTCTCTCCGCCAACACAACCGTCTGTATAATTCTCCCATTCACCAACTCCGGCCACCCTCTTCACTTTATGCTATTATGGACTTAGGTCTGTATTCTGGGTAGCACAGGAGGCTTCGTAGCTCCTCTTCCTTAGCGATTTATTTTTGTACGCCACATACATCGTTTTTATATCGACATAGTTGGCATCAGTAACAGTCAGGAGGATATTATTTTTTTTTTTTTTTTTTTTTAATGGGCAGAATAAGTAGCTAAGGAGAGGTGTCACGAACTAGCCAAAGCCACTTAAGTCCGTATTCTTGTCGGCTAAGGAAGCTCCCTAACACCTTTTTCTAAGCAACTTTTTTTGTTTGTTACACATTACTGACCATGTCGTGTTACATAAAACATTTAATATCACCATACTCTGCATAAATAACGTACAAAAGGGCATTAACCAGCCATGTCCAAAAATAAATCGCTAAGGAAGACGTGCAAGGAAATTCAGCCCAGTGATATGACAAGATAAAAGTCACGGCGTCATCCCTTTCCCTGTCATTCACTACTTTGCATTATATTTCCCACTGCGACAGGTGGTTTACGTGCCACCTTCATTCCCGTGACCTTTTTTATTTTATCTTTTCTAACTAAATTATTTTATTCAGTATAGGTGAGACTTTTTACTTGAGGATTTAGACAGCCTTAGTTAACCCTTTGACTCCTACATCTCCGTCCAAAGTTGTATAAATTTGTACTGATGTAGCTTGAAATAAATAGTATCGTCACGGGACTAAGTAGGTCAGCTGTACACGAGAGAAAAGTAGTTCATCAAAACTGTTAAAATCTGTCACGAATAACATTTTCTCCAAGTAACAAAGTAATTGGTTTCTTCAAGCGTAATACAGGCGATTTTATTCACCTCTTAGAAACATGTCAGTCAGGAGGTCTAAGGCTGTATTTTAAGTGGTCACGGTCACTTCCTGGCACTTCTTTTTTAGCGACTTATGCTGCACACTACGCCTCGATATTCTCCTTTTTTTTGTTGATACAAACTATGTCGATATGTTAGCGATGTAAAAAGCATACAGGCAAATGTTGAGTCGTAATATGCAAAATAAATCGTTGAGGAGGAGATGCAACGAAGCCTCCTCGGCTACCCACATTGCAACCCGTAAGGTGGTATTCTCGTCAGCTTAGGTGGCTCTCAAGCACCTGTATCTTAGTGATTTATTTTGCTTATTACGCCTGGATAATCACTTGTCCGCAGTTCACGCATCCTTGTTGGACGAACGCATGTGAAGGTTGAGAGGAGTGGAAGAGAGTTGTTTGAGAGGACTAAAGATTAGGATAAGAAGGAGAAGGATAGAGACAGGGATGGATGGAGAGAAGGACTGGAGGAGGAGGCGGCAGAGTTACACAGAGGTCAAGGTGCTTCTTCCACACAGACATTACTTACGTTGAGAGACGGAAAGACAATATTCTCCAGCCAAGGACGGGCCTCGAGGAAGGAAGGGGTTCGTGAAGGGTTTATACGATAGAATCCATTAAGTTCGAAGAGTCTGTATTAAGCTGAATAAAATCGTCTGCGGAAGCAACAAGAGCACTTATCATCCACCTGAGGAGCGACCCGGACAAATGGCTGTGTGTGTGTGTGTGTGTGTGTGTGTGTGTGTGTGTGTGTGTGTGTGTTTTAATCTCCCTCTTTATCTATTACACGTCTTATACCATTACACAGTCACATTAATATCCTATCCAGTTCTTAATTACTCATGTTCTTCGTTTGTCGTATATACACGTAGTTAACCTTTAAAATTACCAGTTTCCTCTCTGCTGTTATAATTTTCTACCTTAATGTCACATGGCTTTTGTTTCCTGGCGGTATATAGTTCATTCATTCATTTATTCTCATATTTTCTTTCTCTTTCAGATCGGGACGTGGAGCGACACCCAAGGGCTGGAAACAGTGGCGGTCAAGTACACGAGCCACATGACTGACCGGGTGATGGCTGACAGATCTTACATCGTTACATCCATATTGGTGCGTGTATCTCTCTCTCTCTCTCTCTCTCTCTCTCTCTCTCTGCCGACCTCCAGATTTAAGCGATATTTTAAGTGAGTCTCGGTTTTTTTCAATTACCCGTTTAATGTCCTTTTTAACTCATTTAGGGATTTTGTATGACATTTAATTTTATCTTCCATTTTCCCTTAGTTTCCTCCTTTTAAATATTTTCACTCTGTGATGCGACTTAGTGCCATATGGTCTTTGTTACCTGGTGCTGCCTTTTCATCTCTCTCTCTCTCTCTCTCTCTCTCTCTCTCTCTCTCTCTCTCTCTCTCTCCCTCTCTCTCTCAGAAAGAGGAATTTTATATATATTAGTTGAAAAATTAGTGTGATCCCATGTTCCTTGGGATAATATAGCGGCCCCGATTTCTGTCATCACAGGAGAAGCCATTCTTGATGCTAAGGAAGGACGGTAACTACACTGGCAATGATCGTTACGAGGGATACGCTAAAGACCTCGCTGACCTCTTGGCATCCTTCCTCGGAATTAACTGTGAGTATATGAGTTTGGGGGCTTGTGCTGGAAAATGAGGAGGTGTTAGAGGGTAACGTAGTATTTCTGGGGTATCTTAGGTAAATTTCTGGGAATCATCCCTACAAGGGCTAACCTGAAGACCTCTTGACCTCTTTCCTCAGAATTAATTGTATTTGATTTTTGGCCATATCGAGAGGATGGAGAGCGAGAGACTGACGAGGAGGGTGTATGTGAGTGAGGTGGAGGGTGGATAGGGAGGGGGAGGCCAAGGATTGAGATGGAGGGATGGAGTGGAGAGGTAAATGAGAGAGGGGGGTGTGCACTGGAAGCAGAGTAGTGAAATGGCGGGGGACGGGGCGACATGGAGGCGATTTTTTTGTGGCCACCCCTTACGGGATTAAAAGCGTCTGGCAATAGATAGATAGATATTTGATTTTTCAATGTATTTTTAGGGGTAAGGAATAAATTTGAGTGGTTTGCGTCTTGATCAGTTTATTTCATGAGGTATTTGTGTAAGCAGGTATGAAATCTGTTTATAATACTACATTTTTTGGTGTTTGAGGTGAAGATGTTATTTCTGATTCTTTTTTTTTAATTTCTGAGAGCACATGGTATTTTCTGGCTTCCATCTGACGAAAGTAATCAGTTTAAGGTTTTTGGCCTTATGTAATGAGGTTACCATATTAGAGGTAAACTAAACAGTTTCGTAGGTTTACAACTTCTAAGGTACTTGTGTATTTTCGGATTGTTTTGTTGGAGATTGATATTTATGCAGTTTTACAGTCGTAGGGAATGTTTGCATGGTAGGCTATGTCGGAGTTGGGGGGGCGGAGTTCTTGTTGGCTACGTGACGCGGTTCAGTTGCTGGGGCCGTTTCAACGTAAAACCGGTTCCACTTGACAGGGAATTTTCAGAATGCCCCTCTTATACACCCACCCTGGCTGCCCTCTGATAGGTGTCGTAGCTGTTTGGCCCTCAACAGTTATTATACCCCCGGAGTGTTGAGGCGGTCACTGGGTGTGTAGGCAAGGGGGGGGGGGAAAGGAGTTGGGGGGGGAAAGTGAGAGGGGAACAAAAGAAAAAATAATATGCAACAAAAATACTCGGTTTTTAAGTACTTAAATGGAGATGTCAGAGGTAAAGAGTTAACGTGTGTTTTAATATTGTCGATGACTTGGACGCATTTTGTTATTATATTCATGAAAATTCCGTAGTATTTTGTTCAGTTGAGGAAGTTTCTACCTGTGTAAAGGTTAATTGCCCATGTATCTATCTATAACCACCTAGACGCCATAATCCCGTAAAGGTTGGCCATTTGTCTTTTTAAGGGGAGGGACACTAACCCTACGCCAGTCAACTTGTTGACACGTAGGGAACACATAACAATTGATAATATGGCTACCACCTAGCGTTGTACAAGGTTTCCTGGCTTACAGGAAACCATGATGCCTGTCATTCAATGTAAAGACACCTGAAAAAGAAAAATCGACAGGAAAGATGGGAGAAAAAGGTGGGAGTAATAGGAAGAGAGGAGGGCAAACACAAGAAGAATGAAGCAGGTGATGGATAAGTAGGGAGCACTACGTCAAGTGAGTGGATGATGGTTGGCACAACCTACCACACAAGGTTAATCGTGAGGTATCAATTTTTTGACGGGCAAAATTTCTCTAAGCCGAATAGAATCGTCCTGTGATTGTCCAGAATAAGTGAAAGCGTTTATAGATTGTGAAAGTGTTATTTTAGGTGACATAAATTTCTTTGTCTTTAGTGGCAGTTACTTTCGTTTTCGTATTGGAGATGCAGGATATATTTATGGCGCTTTAGGAATTTCTTTCACAACAGTGATTGCCCTCTTAGTTTATTGTAACCTCTGACTATTTTGTTTCGTATAATGACAGGAATATCAGAAGGACGTGAATAAATTTGTTTAAAAAAAAAAAGTTAAAAAAAAAAGTCTAACACATGTAAGGGCAATGGTGCTGCCTCAGTGGAGGTACGGGCTCTTTGAGTGATCTTGTTTAATAATGGCATCTTCTTCCTTGCTTGTAGGGTTTTGTCTCTGTTGCATAGTTATGTTATTGTATACTTGGTGCCCTCTTTCCCATTAATCTGTTACTCACTCGTCTGTGTCCCACAAGACACATTGCAGCGTGTGAAGGTTATTGTATTTTCTGTAGATCACATATTGTGTCCTTATCGATTTCCTCTTGTTAATGTACTTACCCACAGTTTTTTTTTTTTTTTTTTTTTTTTTAATTTCCCCTAGATATTAACTTTGAACACCTGTGGTGCCCAGTAATTTATATATCTCATAATCATATTCTCTTGTTAATGCTAGCCTGTTTATCTGTTAACCTATTTACTTACGGGATTTTTTTTCCAGACACATTGCAACTTGTGAAGGACAACAAGTACGGTGGCCAGAACGATGGCCAGTACGGTGACTGGGACGGCATGGTGGGGGAGCTGGTGAGACAGGTCAGTGTAGCCTTAATTTTACTTCAGTTACCCTCCATTGGTTTTCTCTTCTTCATTTTCTTTTAAATAATTATCTCACATGATGTAAGTTTAAGTTTCGTCTCACATCTTCAAACTAAGTTGAGGCCCTATTCAGCTTTGGAGAAAGTTATAGAACTAGTGGTACTATATTGCCGTCATTTAACCTTACATTACAAGAGGTCTCCTAAACTTTAAATAAAAACCGTCTGGGAGACAGAGAGAGAGAGAGAGAGAGAGAGAGAGAGAGAGAGAAATCCCCCTCACCTAGGTTACAGTGTATAATTATAACCTGGCAAGGAAGAAGTTGAGAGGCGGAAGAGAGAGTTGTATGTAGAAAGAAAGAGAGAGGTGAAAAGATTAATAAGAGAGAGTAAGAAGAGAGTGGATGAGGAATTTGGAAGAAATTTAAGTGTAAAGTGGAGGGACTGTAAGAAAATGTTCTGGAAAGAGGTGAAGAGAGTAAGACAGGGTGGAAGTGAAGTTAGCAGGGGAGTGAAAGATAAAAATGGTAGATTACTAGTGGAGAAGGGAGAAAAAGTGAGCAGATGGAGAGAACACTTTAAGGAATTGTTGAACATAGAGGATGGAAGTAATGCGAGTACAAGTGGCTGGGGAATGGCTGGAAGAAGAAGGGACGTGAGAAGTCAGGAAGAAATCAGTAGGATAGAAGTTGTGGAAGAAATGAAGAAAGTCAAATTGGGGAAAGCCCCAGGAATTGATGGAGTGTGTGGTGAAATGCTGAAGCATGGGGGAGAGATAATAGTAGAATGGATGTGGACGATGTGCAGATTGGCCTGGGAGGAAGGTAGAGTCCTGGAGGATTGGAAGTCAGGTATAATTATTCCCTTGTACAAAGGAAAAGGGGAAAAAGAAGTGTGTGGTAATCATAGGGGCATTTGTCTTCTTAATATAATAGGAAAAGTGTATGGTAGGATACTTACTGACAGAGTCAGATAAAGAAAAGAGGAATTAATTGGAGAAGAACAGGGAGGCTTTAGGAAGGGAAGAGGTTGTGTAGATCAGATATTCATTCTTGGATCTTTAGTGGAAAAGTTTCTAGAGAAGGGAAAGAAGTTGTATGTGGCTTTCATGGATTTGGAGAAAGCATATGACAGGGTGGATAGACAAGGATTGTGGAAAGTATTAAGATTATATGGAGTAGGTGGGAAGTTGCTGAATGCTGTGAAGAGTATGTTTGATGGTGCTAAGGCTGCAGTGCGTGTGGATGGTGAACTGAGTGAATTTTTCTCTTTGAAAGTTGGGTTGAAACAGGGATGTGTCATGTCTTCATGGTTGTTCAGTCTGTACATGGATGGGGTAATAAAAGAGGTACAAGGTAGGGTAGTGGATGTTGGAGTGGCCCTGGTGAGAGAGGGTAGTGTTTGGAAACTCCCTGTACTGTTGTTTGCAGATGATTCTGTGTTGTTGAGTGAAGACGAAGGGGAGCTGCAAGGCTTGGTGGATGAGTTTGGGAAAGTGTGTATGAAACGGAATCTAAAGGTGAATGTAAGGAAGAGTAAAGTGATGGTCTTTGAGAGAGGTGAAGTCAGTGAACGTACAGCGAAGTTGGATGGTGAGGAATTGGAAAATGTGAGTATGTTTAAGTACTGGGTAGTGTGATGAGTAAGGATGGAGGTTTGGAGGGTGAAGTGCTTGAAAGGGTACAGCAGGAAGAAAGGTTGCTGGTTCCTTGAAAGCAGTGATAAGAAACAGGGAAGTGAGCATGGAAGTGAAAAAGTTACTACATGACAGTATTGTGATACCAGCTCTAACGTATGGAAGTGAAGCTTGGACGTTGTTGGAAGGACACAAGTCAAGAGTGAGAGCAGTGGAAATGAGTTCACATGGAGAGATAGGCTGACAAATGAGGATATAAAGGAGCATTGTTGTGTGAATGTGGATGTGATAGGAAGCGTTAGGAGGAATACACTGAAGTGGTTTGGCCATGTGGATAGGATGGAGAGTGAAAGACTGACGAAGAGAATGTATGTGAGTGAGGTGGAGGGGGGGAGAGGGAGGGGGAGGCCGAGGATGAGATGGAGGGATGGGGTGGAGAGGTATATGAGGGAGGGGGGTCAGTTGGGAGCAGGGCAGTGAAATGGCGGGGGACAGGGCGACGTGGAGGCGATTTGTTTGTGGCCACCTCGAACGGGATTGAGGCGTCTGGCAATAGATAGATAGATAGACCAAAATTATTCTTGCCATGTTGGATTCCTGACATGCTTGTGAATGAGATAAAAAAAGAAAGAGCCTTTATTTTATATATGGTGGGGGCGCTCACCATCCACTCACTCGATGTAGTGCTGCTCTACGGGTGCCTCTACACTAAGTAACAAGCCAAATGGTTTCCTGTATACCAGGAAGTCATTTACTATGCTGTATGGTAACCACATAACCAAATGATAGCACCTGGTGGTTAGTGGGTAATTAAGGCGCTCCAATCAGATTGAGCCTATGCAGGTTTATATCCAAGGGATGTTTGAGGTTTATTGTTCACGTAATGCCACTCAGGGATGAGTGAGGCCGGTCACTCACCTTAAATGTCAGGACCAACATGCCTAGACCCGGGCTTCTCTGTTCCTCATGGGGCAACACAGGATTAGATGATGAACGAATGAATGAAATAAAATATGCAACCCGAATAATCCCCTTTGAAAAGAAAGACCAAACGTCAGTCAAATTAGTCTCTCTCTCTCTCTCTCACACACACACACACACACACACACACACACACACACACACACACACACACACACACACACACACACACACACACACACACACACACACACACACACACACACACACACACACACACACACACGATGCAAGGTCAGATAGAAGTGACATTGGATGAGTGGATATAAATGAATACTGATGTTTGAATAGATAAATAGATAGATGTTATCCTGGGTCCATCTCACAAGGTTTGATGAGAGGCCCCCAAATCTGATGACTTAAAATGTCTTTATCACTGTATTAATGATAATTTATTTACGTTCTGTGTACTAGACAATATTATTTATACTGTCGTGAACTGTTAGGGTGTTCGTTATACTAACTTGGTAGTTAATTGTAATTTTCCTATTGTGTAGCCCCAGTTGCTACATTATATAATTTATATTTCAATAACTGGATAGATGCGTGGGGGCATGTGTTAAAGTACCGGGGGTTATATATTCTATTGCAGCGTTTCTTAACCTGGGGTGCTGAAATCAATTTTAGGGAGTGCTGGTTAATGCTTCATTTTTTTTTTTCTTACTGTATTTTCTTAGTATTGGGTTCCTTTTTTTTTTTTTTTTTTTTTTTTGAGACCATAAAGTAAACTGTTAGGCAGTACTTCACTTCACTTTAACCCTGCAGTAGTGTAGCAACTGCAGTCCCAGTAACCAGATGTAGAGGGGTGCTGGACTGAGACCTTATTACAGAGGGGGTGTTGAGGTCGGAAAAGGTTAAGAAACGCTGTTCTGTTGTAATGTAATAATGTGCGTTCAGTGGTAAGAGCTCGATTCTGGCTGTTAGTTCCTTTGGGGATGGAGGCAGTTACGTTACTACCCACTCAGGTGATATACAGCTAAAGTGGAATCATTGGTTTTTATTAGTCATTTATCTTGATTACCTCAACTGTCACGTTTATAATTTACGATTTTTTTAATGCAAGGAAGAAGGAGCCAAAGGCCAGGAGCCCACAAATGGTTCTATCCAAGAAAAAACAAAAACAAGATAACAGAAAGCCACTGAAGTTTATGTTTAAATATCATTTAGTCTGTTAACTTTAGTATTACAATGCATAGCTGCAGCCAGGAATATCGTTCCACATCATAGAGAATACAGTACTTCACCTAGAACATTGTGTTCAGAGGAATTTGTTAAGGTCTTGGGATCCCGTTACTAGGTTTCGAGAGTCATTACTCGGTGTCTACCTGTTATCATGGGCGAGTCAACAGACTGGTGTCCGTAGCGGTACCTTATATTGGTTTAAGGTTATATTCTGTGCGCTGTTTTACCGTGAATTTTTTTCCTCTTTTCTCCACGGTATGATTAAGTAAACTCTTTCAAGTCGAAACTTGTGTGAATGAGCTTAATTTACGGCAAGACATATCTTTCATCTGTGGACTCCTAATGCACTAAAGGAAGAAAATATGCACCGGTCAGTGTCAGATACTGCTGTGAAATAACCCTCAAATGGAAGTAGGAGACTGAGAAGAAAGGGGACGAGAGGAGGAAGATGGGAAAGTGGGAAGAGGTAGTGTAACATGACAAAAGAAGGAATAAAAGGAGGAGGAAGAGGAGGAGGAGAGTAGGTGGAGAAGGAACAGAGAGATGTAGAGAAAGAGGAGGAGGTGAGGAAGTGAAGGCGTTGGACGAAGAAGAATGTAAGAGTGGAAGAGGAGCAAAAGGGAGGGGGAAACGAGCAGAGGAAAGGTGAATACGAACAGAAAAAAAAAAAAACGGAGAGGAAGGAGGAAAAGAAGTGAAGGGTAATAACGATAACAAGAGGGGACAGAGGAAAGATAACAGGGGGAAGAAAAGGAAAAGGAAGATCAGTAATTAAAATAATAACAGTAATAATAATAATAATAATCTACTTATCTATATACCTAGTATGCATCCCCCAAGGAAAGGGAGGTAGCCGAGACAGGACGACACACTCCCCATTTACTCATCCATTCAAACACATTCAATCGTATCTTAGCCCCAAAGGGGAGAAGGGACAGATTCTCACTGCACCACACCGCACAAGGGTCAACTGCGCAGTGCAATCAGTGACATCCGCAGCAGGGCCCGACAGCAGAGCTGGTTTACCCCTGCCACATCATAATAGACCCATCCCCTTACCCGCAACTGACCTGACTAGCTGATCAGACCAAATGCGGAGAATATCCCCTCAGGGTTGCGTCATCATTTATTAATTCACAATTTTTCTCCATTTATTTCTGTCACGCACAGCCACTCTTCCTTGCTCAACAGACATCCCTCTCGCATCCAGCGCTTTCTTCACACTGTCCATCCATCCTATTCGTGGTCTCCCTCTCAGCCTTACACCTCTTACATCAGATCTAGTTATCTTTTTCACCAATCGCTCATTATCCATTCTCTCCATATGCCCAAACCATCGCAACACCCTCTGCTCAACTCTACCAGCCATCTCCCGAACAACTCCAGTTCTCCTTCGCACTTCATCATTTTGCACTCGATCCATACGCGTCACTCCACGCATACTCCTCAGACACCTCATCTCCATTACATTCAAACTTTTCCTTTCTGCTACACCCATATTCCATGTTTCAGCCCCATATAACGCAGTCGGTTCCACAACACCCTCATACAGCCTTCTCTTTACATCCATTCTAAGCGAACGACATCTAAACACTTTTTTCATTCCTCCCAGCACCTTACCTACTTCATTCATTCTAAACTTCACTTCTGCATCTATTCTTCCATCCACAGCAACATGTGACCCTAAATATTTAAAACACTCTTCCTCCTCAAGCAACTCACCATTCAGAACTATATTCATCCTCCTACCATATACCAACCTCGTACACTTCATCACTTTACTCTTATTCTCATTTACTTTCAAATTCCTCCTATCACACACCTTTCCAAACTCCTCTACCAACTGTCTCAATCTCTTTTCTGAATCAGCCACCAGTGCAGTATCATCTGCAAACAGCAGCTGCTTCAGATTCCGCTCTCCACCATCATCATTCACCAGACTCAGACCTCCACCTAAAACTCTTGCATTCACCTCCCTTGCAACACCATCCATATAAATAATAAACAAACAAGGCGACATCACACATCCTTGTTGCAGCCCCACTCTCACAGGAAACCAATCACTCACAGCATTTCCCACTCTTACACACGCTCTACTATTTACGTAAAAACTATTCTCCCCTTTTAGTAACCTACCATGAAGTCCATACAATCTTAAAACAGTCCACAAAGCCTCCCTATCAGTTCTATCATACGCTTTCTCTAAATCCATGAATGCCCAAAACACATCCTTGCCTTTCGCTAAATACTTTTCACACACTTGTCTCACAGCGAACACCTGATCCACGCATCCCTTCCCTCTCCTAAAGCCACACTGCTCATCACCAATCACTCCCTCTGTACCCTCTCTAACTCTCATAATTAACACTCTACCATACACCTTACCTACAACACTCAACAGACTTATACCCCTAAAGCTAGTACATTCATACTTATCACCCTTGCCCTTATACAACGGGACCACGCAAGCAATTGCCCAGTCAATTGGCACCATACCTTTCACAAAGCACACATTCAACAGTCTTACTAACCAGTCAACAATAGTCAATCCACCACCCTTCAGGCATTCCACAGCACACCCATCCATACCTGCAGCTTTCCCTGTTTTCATCTCCTTTACTGTCTTCTCCACTTCCTCCTTCGTGATCAAAGAATCATTCAACTCTCCCAACACATTTATTCCTTGCACCCTTCCATCCGCCACAGTCTCAGCCACCCTTTCCTCCTCTACATTTAACAATCTTTCAAATTACTCTGCCCATCTCTTCCTTACTGCATCCATCTCAGTTAACATCCTTCCATCCTCTGCATTTACTCGCTCTTCCTTCCCAGACTTTCCCTTTCGCACCCTTTTAACCTCCTTCCAGAATATTTTCTTATTCTGTTGAAAATTCTCAATCAGCCGCCTACCCCACCTCTCATCTGCTGCCACTTTAGCATCACGCACAGCCCTTCTCGCCCTATTCCTCTTTTCCTTATACCTCTCATATGACACCTCATCCCTCCTTTGCAGCCACACTTCATATACACGTCTCTTCTCAGCCACAGCCATACGTACTTCCTCGCACCACCATTCACTTCCTTTTCTTACACCACCACCCACACGTCTCACACCACACACCTCTTCTGCATGTCCCACCACAGCACTCTTAAACAATAATAATAAAAGGAAAGCAGGAGGAGGATAAATAGTAATTCTAAGAGGAGAAGATTAACTTAATTTCACAGCAACATGGCTTGTAAACTAGGAACAACACTATGAGGATAAGGAGGATGTCTGATTTCCTCGAATTGATGGAGCTAATCTAGACTGGATCTAAATCCTCACTACTATACGTATGTTACAGTTTACCAAGTGGAACGTATGTCAAAATTTAGCGTGTGGAGATTTTCGGTAACAGCCATAAGAAGCACACGTAATTTATGAATGAAACCCCAACCTGTATAAAGAGGGACATGACTGGCTGAAGTGCTGAGCATTGAGAAAGATAAGTTCTTCCTTTACTGTACGAGTATATTCATTAATGGCGGGCGCTTATTGTGTCGTAATATAAGCGGTTCCGTGGACGTAATGAAATACGTAGTGTATAGCAAATAAACGGGAGATATCAGTGTGTCCTGGGGAGGAGAGGGGTTGTGTGAAAGTGAATGAATTGTGTGTGTGTGTGTGTGTTTTGTATGTGTAGAAGGGGGGGGGATGGTGACTCTGGAAAGTGTTGGGGGTCTGCGTATGTCTGTACTGCTGTAAAGGGGGTTGGTATGTGTGTGGGGGATATAGTGGAGCATAACGCAAAACGGTTTGTTTATCAATTAATTATCGGCATCACAGAGAATTGTCAGCATCACGATACATTACTGTTATGATGATGATTAATGTTTTTCTTCTTTTCGATTTTGCTTCGTTAAAAAGGCTCCAACATACTTCCAAACTCATACATTTTCTTTGGGCAACAGGAGGCTGACATAGCAATCGCGCCACTAACCATCACATCATCGAGGGAACAGGTAATCGACTTCACCAAGCCCTTCATGACCCAGGGCATCTCCATCATGATCAAGAAACCCGCCAAGGAGAAACCCGGAGTGTTCAGCTTCATGTCGCCACTCTCTCACGAGATTTGGACCTGCATCGTCTTCGCCTGCGTCGGGGTTTCCATCGTCCTGTTCCTCGTCAGCAGGTTCAGCCCCAGCGAGTGGAAGGTGAGTAGTTAGGGGAATGTACGGGTGAGATGATGGTTAATTTGGTGAGGGAAGTAACTGATGTGTAAAAGGAATGCTGAGCCTCAGTCGACGGACTGTCAAGTTTACACACACACACACACACACACACACACACACACACACACACACACACACACACACACACACACACGGGGTGTAACTGGTAATAATAATAATAATAAAATAATAATAATAATAATAATAATAGTAACATATGTAGCCATATCCTCCCCTCCCCTTTCTCCTGCAGGTGATAGAGATGTACGGCAAGTCAAGTGTCAGCAACGACTTCAGCATCTGCAACAGTCTGTGGTTCACCCTGGGGGCGTTCATGCAACAAGGGGTCGATATCTGCCCAAGGTGAGCAGCAGTTACATAGATACTGTACATACATCATACAGATAAGAACCATTTTTTTTTTTCCTACGAGGTCTGGTTTAAATATTAATGGAAAGACTTGCTCCATGATTACAGGTATTAAAGGGTCACGGAATTCTGGCCTGAACAGGTGAGAATTATTAATGCTGATACACAGACCGTACATATATTACGGTTATTTCTCGGTTGTCTGGGTTTTATGTTAGTAGAAAGACTTACTTGATAATTGCTGGTCTAAAGAATCCTAAAAGAGAGAGAGACAGACAAACACATACAAAGTCATGGTCTCAGGTTCACCCTGGGGAATACATGCAACAGAGGATTGATTTCTATACAGGGTTAGGTACAACTGCAGTATTATATTGACTATACTGGGTTTATGGCCTGTGTTTTTCTAGTTGGTCTGACGTAAATATTTATAGATAGGCTTCATGATAATTATATCCATCCATCCATCATCCAATCCTATGTCGCCCCATGAGGAGCGTAGGAACCCGGGGCTAGGCAAGTTGGTCCTGACATTTAAGATGAGAGTGACCAGCCTCACTCATCCCTGAGTGGCATTACGTGAGCAATAAACCCCAACAATCCCTTGGATATAAACCTACACAAGCTCAGTCCGACTGGACCACCTTAATTACCTACTAAACAAGCAGGCGCCGTAATTTGGTTATATGGTTACCATCCAGCGTTGTAAATGGTTTCCTGGTGTAGGGTACAGGAAACCATTTGGCATGTCACTCAGTGTAGAACTACCCATAGGCAGAAGGAAGAGGAAAGAAAGACAGGAGAGGGAGTGTAAAGTCACCAATAGGCAGAAGAAAATGGAAAGAATGAAGGAAAGAAAGGGAGATGAGGAAGGATGGACGAGAGGAAAGGGCAGAGACCCAAAGCAGCACTGGATCGAGTGAGTGGATGGTGAGCGCCCCCACCTACCACATATGTTTAAAAACCATATCTGAAGAGCAGCGAGAAACATACATCAACCATACAGGCTTTATGTACAGTCTCCATCAAAAGTCCTGTCACTTCTGCCCATCATGAGCTTTGAAAATCAGTGTGGTGAATCCATAGCACCCGACTCTGATGACTTTATACCAGTGCCATACCAAATCATCGATGTTGTTTGCCGCTGATTCACTGGACTGATTATCGAACCCCATGGAGAGAAAAGCAGGAGAGGCGACAGGACTTCTGATGTTTAGTGTACCATACGTTTATTTATTTTAATTTTATTTATGTAGAGATGGTTCGGCTTTACTGTTTATAATAACTAGTGAATCCATGTTTATCGGAGAGACAGGCAGAAAAAGAGAATGTATGGCTAAATGGGATTAGTTTGTGTGTGTGTGTGTATGTGTTTCATCCATCCCCTCTCTCTCTCTCTCTCTCTCTTCCGTTCCTTTGCTTGTTGCCGTCGTGGGAGGCTTCGGGGGCATCGACTGGGGCTTGATGTGTGGGGAGCTCTAGCAGGGTACCTTCATTCCCTCCACAGACGTGGAGGCTTGGTTGCAAGATGGCCTTCAAGTCCATTCTGCTCTCCTCTCTCTCCCCTCCTTGGGCCCAGTCGTTGCCTCAACTAATTTTACAAGGCACTATTCTTTTTCTATCACTTCTTTCGTTTCCTCCTGTCTCTCTCTATGGTATCATTTGGCTTTAAATGGCTTGGACTTTTCCACATTCATCAAAATTCTCATCATTTACCACGCATAAGTTGCAACAGGAAGGACTGGGTGTGCCCTTGGGCTATTGTCTTGGCCAGTGGTGGGGATCATGATGGTTCGGCACCACCGCAGTGTGCAGACCTCTGCAGAGGGACCCTCTGTGGAGGCGGAACCGTCGCTGGGCTGCGGCTGTTGGTTCCGGGGGTGCCGTGGCTCAGCGGCGGGACTCTCGGTCATTGGCCGGTGACCCTTTGATGTGCAGGGAATCTTTGTTCTCTGGTGCAGTGTCGCTATCCCTTCCAGGGTAGGGTAAGGGGTGCACACTAGAGTTTGACCCCCATTGGGGTCGTTGCCCGGGCCTCTAGACTCGGGGTTTCGCCCTTAATGTCCTTCCTTTTTCAACCGTCATGATGAACCTTTCCTGTTTCATATACCATTATGGATTTGGATATTAGTTCCCCCTCCCCCGGTTCTGCCACCGACCTGACCCAGGTAACGACCTCGGCTTCTCTTTCGGACATCCCACCGACTACCTCCACTTTTCCGCATCTTTCCTCCTCCCCCTCATCCTCGTCTTCTTCTCCTCCAATTTCTGCCCAGTCCTCCTCTACTAGCTCCTCCTCTATCATTACACTAGAACCTTATCTTCCTCTTACCTCATCTACCTTTTCCACGTGTATCTCTCGTCCTCGTCCATCTCTAATCCCATTTCCTAAGCAAACAGAACATGACAAACTCCAAGCTTTGTTCGGCCCCCAGATCTGGACCAAGTTTTTTGACATTCCCTCAACTGCCCCTCTAGCAGGCGATGACCTACTTTTTCAGTGTTGCCTATTGAAGTAGGTGGGCAAAGATGTCCAATTTACGTCTCGTCCAGATGGCTCTCGTATTGTAACAGTTAAGTCCGAAGAACAGGCGACTGCGATGATCAGTTTACTTAGTCCTGCCGGTACACCGATTATTGTAACAAAAAATGTTCCCCTCAACTCATGTGTAGGGACAGTCTTAGTTCCCACTATGTTGATCTTGGTGACCGTCAGTGGCCAGAGTGTTCTTTTCTTATCCAGGAGATTTTAGAACTCCGGGGTCATAAAGTTGTTATGGTACAGTGTTAATCGCTTCCTCCTACGCATCGCTGCCACTATTCTATAAATATTGCAAAAATCCATTTTGACAGCCGTACCTTACCTACCACTGTTATGCTTGGTGGTCTCAAGCTAATCGTTAAAGAATCTCCCTAAGTCCCTCGTCAATGCCGTGCTTGCTGGAAGTTTGGACACCCCCTGAAATTTTGCAGATCCACTCCTATATGCCGCCTTTGTTCATCTTCAGATCATAAGGATGATGAATGCCCCTCGGATCATCACTGCTGTCCTAATGGTAGAAGTGAGCATACCGCCACTGATCGTCGTTGCCCTTCGTTTAAATTTTAATGTGAGGTCCACTGGACTCTGCCGGGCTGAAGCTCGCTGGGAAGCTCAACGTCAAGGCTATACAGATGCTACTGCCACAGCCTATCGTCTCTATTCTTCTGTTGCAACCTCAGATGTCTTTGTCACTTCTTTGTCCTCTCCCTCGTTTTCTTTACAGCCTTCTTGTTCTCTTTTTGCGCCCCAACCTTTGTCTGTTTCTCTCTCAACCACCTCTTGCCCTTCTTCGTCCACCCCTATTCCGTTATCAAATTCCTTTTCAGTTCTCTGTTCCTCTACTTCCACCTCTCTTTCCTCTACCCCACCTACGTCATCATCTACTTCCGCACCCGTGTCGCATCCTTCCCGTTCTTGGCCACGCCTCTCCCACCCTGCCACTCCCCTTCAGTCGGTCAAGAAACGTAAAGCCCATCATGGGTCACGTCCTGTTCCCCAAAAGCGCTGCATGCCTCCTCTCTACTCCAGGTCTGACTTCCCTCCACTTTGTTATGCATCTTCGGATGACAGTTCTCCCGAAACTATCCAGAAAGTTACACGGTTTCTTCAGGATACCTCTTCACCATTGTTTGTTCCAACCACTGCTGCAACCGTCCCCATTTCCACTTCTACAATTACCGTTTCTGCCGATGTTCACTATCCTCCTCCTCTCACCCTTCCTTCCACTCCTCTTCCCCCTGAGGCTGCAGCGTCTACATCCTCTACTTCATCAGTAATCTCTCCGTTACTTCCTCCTTTCTTTTCTTCCCCCGCCTCAACTTCAAGTAAGCCTATCGTCAAATCCCTTTTAGACCTTCCTTTGCCTCCAGGGAAAGAAACCCCCTTCTCTCACCACCGTTCTTCCTTGCCCAAGTCATGCCCTACCACCACTCAGTTCTCCAGTGGTTCTTCAGTACCCACTTTGCTTACTCAAAGGTAACCTCTTCTTCAACAAACATAGCTTTTTAGCACCATCAGTTTTGTCATTGTTCTGATCCTCTGTTTTATGTTATGATGTTTATTTTACAGTGGAATTTACGCAGTTTTACCTCACAGTGTAACGACTTAGGTTATTTGCATTCTGCTCACCAACCTATGGTGATTTGCTTACAGGAGACTCGCCTTCAGGAGTCCCCACCTCCTGTCCCCAATTATATTTTTTTTAGCTCACCTCATTCCATTTCTGATGTTTGCATTTTCATCCGCCATACGGTTCCATTTGAACCATTACAAATTTCTACTGAGTTCCCCTGCGTTATAGCCCGCACATTTCTTGGATGTTGGTTAACAATTGTTTCCCTCTATTTCTCCCCCTCAGTGGCACTTGATTTTTCAGCATTAGCCATCCTGCTCTCCAGTCTCCCTTCTCCATACCTTTTACTTGGTGATTTTAATAGTCGAAATCCCGTGTGGGGTGATTCTGTTATCAATCCTCGTGGTCGACTGATGGGATCTTTTATTTACCATCATGAGCTTCTTGTCCTCAATACTGGTGTTCCCATCCACTTCGATGCACGTACGCATACCTTTTCCTGCATTGACCTTTCTTTGTGTTCTCCATCTCTTTCTCTTGACTTCAATTGGTCTGTCCTTCAAGATTGTCTGTTTAGTGATCATTTTCCAATACATCTTCAACTCACGTCATATTCTCCTACTCCTTGCCCTCCACGTTGGTATTTTGCTCGAGCGAATTGGACAGCTTTTACTTCCTATACAACTCCTCTTTCTGTTCCTTCTTCTTGTGTACAAGATATGCTCTCCGCATCAAACGGGCTACTTGGAAGAGCTATCACCGCAAATGTCATACCGCTGATAGAGTTTATCATCTTATACTTTTCCGACGTGCCAGCACTGCCTTTCGTCAAACAGTTAAAGAGGCCAAGAAATCCAAATGGAAGCTATATGTTTCTCGAGTTAATTCTAACACACCCATCTCGGTGGTTTGGGCCTATATCCCTCAGATAGCAGGTAAATGGCTACCATTTCCTGCTCCGGTCCTCCATCTGCATGGTACTTCCATAGCAGATCCCTGCTTAGATGCCAGTGCTCTAGGCGAACATTTTAGTGAGGTTAGTAAAGACTCTCATCTGACGAGTGACTTTCATAAACTTCGTTCGACAGCAGAGCATCATCCGCTCCACTTCCACCTCTCTGATGAAGAACATCATAATGCTCCTTTTACGTCGGCGGAATTACGTGATGCCATTCGTTCTTGCAGAGATACATATGAAGGTTTAGATGATGTTCATTACAGTATGCTTAAACACCTCTCATCGGCGGGGCTTCATTTTTTTTATTAGCACCTTATAATTGTGTTTGGACCACAGGCGAATTTCCCCCAAGTTGGCACATCGCGCTTATTATTCCTTTCCTCAAGCCATTTAAAGATGGCCATCTTCCTCAAGATTATTGTCCATTAGCTCTGACGAGCTGTCTTTGCAAAGTCCTGGAACGTATGGTTAATGCTAGGCTAATGTGGTTGTTAGAATCTAACCATCTTTTATCTCCGACTCAATTTGGCTACCAAAAGATGCGAAGTATTTTGGACCCATTGATTAAGTTAGAAACGTATGTTAGGGCTGCGTTTTCCAAAGGTGAATCAGTCCTTGCTGTATTTTTTGATCTTGAGAAGGCATATGATACAGCATGGAAGCATCATATTCTCCTTACGGTCCAATTATTTGGTATTGTTGGCAATACAGGAGTTTTTATTAAAAAATATTTGACAAATAGGTCCTTTTCTGTTCGCGTTTGCAATAGTTTGTCTGATTCCTGCCCACAATACGAAGGAGTTCCTCAGGGCGGGGTTCTTAGCACAACACTTTTCCTTATTGCAATTAATGATATTGTTGCGTCTCTCCCAGTAGGTGTACATTCTTCTTTATATGTTGACAGCTTTGCTGTCTATGCTGCAAGCTCTAATTCCGTAGTGTTACAGAGTCTTCTTCAGTCTGCTATTACGGATGCTTCTTCTTGGGCTACTGCTCATGGTTTTTGGTTCTCCACATCTAATTCGTGTGCAGTGACCTTTACTCGAAGTCGTCATTCACTTCACCCACCTCTCTGTCTTTATCATCATCCTCTCCAGTATCGGGCATCTGCTAGATTCTCGGGCCTGATCTTTGATTCTAAGTTGACATGGGATGCTCATATTTCTTCTTTGAAGGTGTCGACTTTACAATGTCTATGTCTCCTGCAAATTTTATCCCATGTGTCTTGGGGTGCTGACCGTACATGCCTACTTAACCTTCATCGAGCCCTTATTTTATCAAAATTAGACTATGGGTGCCAAGTTTACTCCTCTGCTCCCGCTTGTACGTTACTAAAACTTGATTTGGTACACCATTTTGGTCTTCGTTTAGCGCTTGGTGCTTTCTGCTCCTCTCCAGTAGAGAGTCTTTATGCAGAGTCAGGTTATCCTTCACTTTATATACGTCGTGCATTACTTTCTCTTCGCTATTTCTTGAGACAACATCAGAGTGTCTTTGTTGGTGCTCAGAATACATTCCTTTGTTGCAGATTATTATTTAACCCATCCCCGTCATCGACCCCCTTTCATACTTCGTGTTCAGTCCTTCCTCTCGTCTTTTCCAGTTTCCATAGACAGTGTTCTCTTATTTCGCCCTGGGCGGTTTCCACCTTGGCTGCTGCCACATCCCTCTGTTTGTTCTTCCATATTGCCTTCCTCAAAGTCGTCTACATCTTCCATAGTTCTTAGATCTTCCTTTCACTCACATCTTGTCGAACATGCTTCTGCAGTCCATGTCAATACAGATGGATCAAAAATGGCACACGGTACTGAGTTTGCAGTTCAGTTCCCTGATCATTCATGTCAGTATAGCCTTCCTTCAGTAGCTTCAGTTATGATGGCTGAACTTCATGCTTTATTACTTGCGGCCCTTAAATGTTACAGCCATCCTTCATCGTCCTTCGTTCTATTCTCTGACTCCCCTAGTGCACTCCTTCTGTTGCAGTCAACTTCGCGCTTCCATCCTCTCATCTTAGAGAGTCAAGAGTGGCTGTTTCGTCTGTCTGTCAAGAAAAAATCAGTGTCTTTCTGCTGGGTGCCAGGTCATGTCGGCATTCGTGGTAACGAAACTGTGGATGCCTTGGCTTGCGAAGCCCTCCAGTCCCCTTGTGTGCCTTTTCGATCTGTTCCAGTTTCTGATTTTTTTCCCGTCCTCCGAGCGTTCTTTTGACAGCAGTGGCAGTCTTGCTGGTCCATGTTGACTGGTAATAAACTCCAGACTGTTAAATCTGTTTCTCTGTGGTCCAAGCCTTGTCATCGTAACCGCCGTTGGGAGACTGCCCTCGCTCGCTTATGGATTGGCCATACTCGTCTTACTCATGGGTATTTGATATCTGGCGATTTGCCGCCTTTCTGCCCTGCTTGCAATGTTCCCCTGTCAGTACACGACATTCTCATTGCCTGCCCTCGACATACAGGAGTTCGCCATCGACTATTCCCGTTTTTATTCTAACTTTGCCGACCTCCAGATTTAAGCGATGTTTTAAGTGAGTCTCGGTATTTTTCTATTACCAGTTTAATGTCCTTTTTAACTCATTTAGGGATTTTGTGTATTCAATTTTATTATCCGTTTTTCCCTTATATTCCTCCTTTACCATATTTTCACTCTGTGATGCGACTCAGTGCCATATGGTCTTTGTTACCTGGTGCTACCTTTTCATTTAATTTCATTTCATTTCATTTCTTCTCTCTCTCTCTCTCTCTCTCTCTCTCTCTCTCTCTCTCTCTCTCTCTCCTGTTGGTAGCCGGAGTAAAGTACAAAAATCGTGGTTTGATGTCAAAGGAGTGTTCTGCTACCAACGATAATATTTTCTTTTCTCTGCTTTTACTGTTTAGCCCTATAACATCATTATTATTATTATTATTATTTTATTTTTTTTTTTTTTTGCAGTCTCCAAGCTATTATATTCAGCTAGAGACTTTTCTAAATGGAGGAGCTTAGATGCAGCTTCTCTTAATTTGTCCATTACTGAGAGATCCAATTTAACTTTTATAAAACTTTGCAGTTCCAGTGGAGGGGAAATTGTTGAGTGCTGTGAAGAGTATGTACGAGGGAGCTAGGGCTACGGTGCGAGTGGATGGTGAGCTGAGTGAGTTCTTTGATCTCAATGTGGGACTGAAACAGGGTTGTGTGATGTCTCCATGCTGTTTAATACATACATGGACGGGGTTGTAAAGGAGGTGCAAGGTAGGGTAGTGGATGTGGGGGTGGCTGTAATGAATGAGGGTGAGATTTGGAAGATTCCGGTGCTGCTGTTTGCTGATGATACAGTATTGTTGAGTGAAGATGAATGGGAGTTGCAAGGTTTGGTGAATGAATTTGGGACAGTGTGTAGGAGGAGGAAGCTGAAAGTTAATGTAAACAAAAGTAAAGTTATGGTGTTTGAGAGGAATGAAGTCACAGAGTGTACAGTGAGGTTGGATGGTGAGGATATGGAGAATGTGAGTGCATTCAAGTACTGGGGTAGTGTGATGAGTAAGGATGGAACTTTGGGGGATGAAGTGCATGAAAGGGTACAGCAGGGAAGCAAGGTTGTTGGTTCACTGAAAGCAGTGATGAGAAATAGGGAGGTGAGTATGGAAGTTAAGAAGTCACTGCATGATAGTATTGTGATCCCTATCCTGACGTATGGAAGCCAGGCGTGGACCTTGCAAGAAGGGAACAAGTCAAGAGTGAGAGCAGTGGAAATGAGTTACTTGAGAGGAGCATGTGGAGTGACATGAAGGGACAGGTTGACGAATGAAGAAGTGAAGGAACGTTGTGGGGTGGATGTGGATGTGGTTGAGATTAGGAGAAATACACTGAGGTGGTTTGGACATGTGGAGAGAATGGGGAGTGAAAGACTGACTAAGAGGGTGTATGTAGGTGAGGTGGAGGGAGGGAGAGGGAGGGGTAGACCGAGGATGAGGTGGAGACATGGAGGGAGGGGGGGGGTGAGTTGGGAGGAGGGTAGTCAAATGGTGGGTGACAGAGCGACTTGGAGGCGTTTTGTCTGCGGCCACCCTTTTGCGGGCTTAGGGCGTCGGGCTATAGATTGATAGATGAATAGATAGTTCCACCACATAATTGCAGTGAAATGACCAAGACCGCATACTTCTCTGCCCCTCAGGACGGGCCTCAGACTGGAAGAGTTTGAAAAAGGAAACAGATTCAGCCCTTTCAATGCATTTTTTCTCATTTACGCCACCACTGAATGGCTTCCAGTTAGGACGAATGCTCTTAACCCCTCCTGTATCTTTCCCAGCACCCCTTCCGTAGCGAGATTTCCTACACCTTTCTCTTTAACCTCCTCATGTTTGGTATAAGTTTAATATTGATATACTTTGCATCCGTAATGTACAAGAGTAAAACACACACACACACACACACACACACACACACACACGAGTATGCAGAACAAATCGTTCAAAAAAGATGCTACGAAGCCAAAGACGTCACCTCAGGAATAGGACGCACGTCTGCTCTGAAAAGTATAATGAGGCCTTTATCTGACTCCTACAATTTGAATAATCTCTCGATAACCCAGTACATTCGTGTGATGATAGCAGTGATAAAATGTAAGAGGCCACCTTCGTAACCCTCCAGTATGGTGACTTGTAATCTTTATGCTGGCACCAAACGATATATGCAATTTAGGCAGGAGTTCTTGCAGTAAAGGGGTTAATGAAGTGTTAGTCTTGTATCTTACCTCTTCTCTTCGAAAAAATCCCTCCCAAGTTGAATAAAATCGTCTGTAGATGGGAAGAATGTATTATTGAAGACGATCTTTGACACCGTCCCACCCACACAAACTGTCTCCCTCACAGCATATAATTTCCACCGCTCACCATCCAGATCGCTGTCGGGTCGTCTCGTGGGAAGTGTGTGGTGGTTCTTCACACTAATCATAATCTCTTCGTACACTGCCAACCTGGCCGCCTTCCTCACCGTCGAGAGGCTGGTCACCCCCATCAACTCTGTGGATGATTTGGCCAGTCAGACTGAGATGGAGTATGGAACGCTTCAAGGGGGATCTTCCGTGGAGTTTTTCGAGGTAAGCCTTTTGTGTGTGTGTGTGTGTGTGTGTGTGTGTGTGTGTGTGTGTGTGTGTGTGTGTGTGTGTGTGTGTGTGTTTGTTTTCTGGTTGGTGTATGAATCCCAGTTGGTTTAATTCTTTCAGTCTGGTGAGGTATGTTTCATTGTATTCTAGTTACTTCCACGCGATAGTATTCAGTGAAGAGGTTTTTATTCTGAAGTGGTCTGAAGTCTCTCCCAATCCCAGAGTCGTCTAAAGGTAGCAAGAGGAGGCTGGGTTGTCATGGTAACAGTGTAATGCCACAAGCACTAAATTGCTGTGTATTGTCATTTTTTTTTTTTTTTTTTTTTTTTTTTTATGTGCCCGACTCTGGGCATAGGCTTCACAGCCTGCTATCAAGGCCCAGCAGTCCTCCTACACACCATACACCTCTACATGTCACCACTTCGGCACTAACACCCACCGTCCATATTGAATACATGCTAGGGCTGTCTCATACAGGACTGGTGTATTGGTATTAGCGGGGGTATTTTTACGACATGTCGGCGGGTCTTCTGGTAGATCAGTAAAGCCTGATTTAATGAAATTCAAATCCTTAAACTGTTCCCTGCCCCAGCGGGGATTTGAACCTGGGTCCGTTAGGACTGCAGGCCACCTCTCTACCGATTGAGGTTAATTGTAATGCTTTGCTGGTCTTTCAGGGATTGTGGATAGCATTGTTGTGACGTCATCAGCCATCATAGTCTGGACAGAGTTGAATCAGGGTCGTCTGCAGTGACCATGCACACGATGATTAGCTCTATAAGGGTCATAAGACCTTAATGGAACCTCAGAGCCTGATAATTTTGTGTAATGAATGCAGGTGTTGGCGATGAAGTTTGTCGTCTGCGCGTAAACGGAGTACACG
>NC_136954.1:43523843-43551804 GCF_032717465.1 Coenobita brevimanus | reverse complement strand
GGTTGGGGAAGGGTCACCCAGAAGGTAGTCTAGTATTCCTGCTATGAGTGGCGGCAGCGAGTTCCGAGTCCTTAGGGGCGCGCGGCCTGGGCGGACTTATGCCGTTGTCGCTCCGTGTACCGGCTTGCTGTCGTTGCTCCTCTGTGGGCTCCTTGTGGGGGGTGTCTGGGCGCTTTTGGAGGCACTATGCTGCATTTTACAGAGGTTATGTGTTTATTTCTTAATCTTTTGTAGAATTTCATGGTCTTTCTCAGGGTATCCTGAGATTTTTCCTTGTGCCTCATAGTTTCTGAGTAAATCACAAAAACTACTGGGTACTCCATGCCTGTGCTGCACTTTCGTCATGCGCGCATGCAGTAATCGTTATACTCCCTGCCTATGTAACAATTATTTTTTAATCAAACGATATTACATTTGTTATTTTATGCACATACGTAGAATTTTATGTGCTTTATCATGGTTCTTTCAGGCAATCGATATGTCCAATACTAATTTTAGTAAATGGACAACAAAGGTAGAATACTCCTCCTCGCCATAAGCGAGATAAAAACACTCTCTTCCCTTGCATCACTCATCCACACCTACATATTTTCACTCGCTAGGTTTTATTTTTATTTTATTCAAAGTATAAATGTAATATATCATAAGCTTTTTGACAGTGCTCTCAGAAACTCGACATGACCACTAGTCTTTTTCGCTAGGTACTGATACTGAAGCATTGAACTTTCTTCCATCTCATAAAAGTGTATATGTAAAAAACAATACTTATTTGTGTAAAAAATACAGAAATATAGAAATAGGTCAATATACAAATAAAAAAATTCAGCTAACGCACTTCCTCCAGAGGTGTTGAGCTGCTGGCAGGGACCTTGAGGAGTTTGAAGATGAGGGAGTTATGTAGTGTGTGTGTGTGTGTGTGTGTGTGTGTGTGTGTGTGTGTTCTTCTCTCCTCCTTTGTGCTACGTTTGCCTAACACATTTGAAGTACACACCATAGATTTCTCCATGAACACTCATACTTTGCACGACATACGTATATTTCTACACTAAACCATACGCAATATAGCACTGTCTGAGATTGGTACAATACCTTTTCACTGAAGTCTGTGGTTGTGTGGCATATTTGTTGTCTCTGACCCTTGCGCTAGGTTTGATCTAAGTCAGTCAATTCACGCAAGATTTCTCTACGAACACTCGCTGCACTATTTTATACGTATATTTCACACTAAACCATATGCAGTATAAAACACTATACAATGATTCCATCCCAACCTCCTCTATTATTCCCTTCCCGACTCTATGGCGTATGGGATCGCCTGTTCCCTTAGCGACTACGGCATATCTCTATGGGATATGTAACGCCTCCTAAGGTAAGTCAATTATTTCACTAATTCAGGGACTATATGTTTCACACAATATAAGTACTGGTTTCGCTACATAGGTAAAATACTCACATCATTTACGGGCAGGGTGAAGCAGCATGGCAAACCCCGCTATAGCAAACCCGGCTCCTGCCTCTAGGCCTAATGGATGATAATGGGCTCCAATGATTTACAAACAATATATCTACGTTCCATAGACACAATCACTTCACAGTATAGTAAAAAACACTATACAATAACAATATTTCAATCATGGCTTCTGCCTCGGGCGGGAGGGGGAAAATGGAGAAGTTAAAGGGATGACTGACACAGTGCTACCTTTCAGCCTGGCTGGTCGCAAGGTACTGAGGATCACTGATGCGCATTGTACCATCAGAGCTGTCACAGTGTTGCAAAGTATTTACTTTGAATGCGAGAGTGGCCTGCTAGAACGTACCAAAATTTTACGCAAATTGGCCAAAAACTTAATTTTTGGCTTTTTTTTTTTTTTTTTCTGCTTTGTCACTTGACTCGTGTCAAAGTGCTTTTACCAGGAAACACCCACAGACCGTGAATCGCATCTCTCTCTCTCTCTCTCTACATATATTTATATGAAACGGTGGGGGACAGGGTGATATGGAGGCAACTGGTTTATGGCCTCCCCTTATGGGATTGAGGTGTTTGGCAATAGATAGATAGATACAGTAGTTGTGTGTGTGTGTGTGTGTGTGTGTGTGTGTCATCATCACCATCATCATCATCAGTCATTGCAAGTCCACTGCTGAACAGAGGCCTCCCACAACCTTCTCCATGAATTCCTTGACTGGGCCAATCTCTGCCACGATTTACCTGCAAACTTCTCTATCTCATCTTTCCACCTCTTGCCTGGCCTTTCTCTGCTAGCTTACAATCTCTTTGAGTCCAGTCAGTCAGCCTCTTGCTCCATCGATTATCTCTTATTCTTGCTAAATGATCTGCCTACTTCCATTTCTGTTCTTTTATAACTGCTATAATGTCTTTGACTTTAGTCTACTGAGGTTTACAGGAAATATCTTGGAACCCAACCATGAATATCCTATTGGTGAATCTGAGTATTTTCTATACAACAAGCAATTCACAAGACAAGTAATGGAACATTAACAAATTTGACAGAGCCTAATAAGTGAGCTAACGATTTGTAGTGGCTTTCCTGTGACTAAAAAAGATAAAGAAAGAGAGTTGGTGAATGTTGCAATTTGTGTTACTAGTGTCTCACTTTCATGTGCTGAAATAGGACAAGAATTGCTAGAATATGAAGGAATAAAGGCGTCAAGGTAAAACTCTGCCTCGATTACGCTTGACGCATCTCCAGCGACTAATTCTGTGAAAAGATTAAGTATAATTGTCCAGGCCAATAATTTTTTCTTTTTCCTAGGGAGAAATTTTGCCAACCAAAAGGTTAACCCCACCAGTATGGAGACGTATATTACACATTTCACTTGTAGACGAGTTTATTCAGCCTGAAAGATACTTCTTGAACTGTGCTGGTAAGATAGTCTTGAAAAACACTACATGGGACTTTTTTTTTTTTTTCTTTTTTTTTTTTTTTTGAGAGAAATAATACCCCGGCAGTGGGTAGAAATCTGATCAGGTAAGGCTTTCGTTACGTTGATAGTCGCATATTTTGCAGCAGAAGCGAAGAAATAAAAAATAGGAATATGCTGTGAGGCTTTTGGTGTATAAGCGCTGAAGTGGTTATATTAAAAAAATATATATATAGTATAAAGAAAGAAGATCACGCAAAGACTGAATCCTTTGGTGTGAGCCTGCTTAATATTGTCCCTTCCACATAAAACTGCATAACAAGAGAGCCAGATCAAGATCAGTTGATTTCTGGATGCTTATTCTCATTGCATTTAAAAGTCTGGAGATTATAGGCGGTGGGACACACCTCCTTTAAGAGGATAGCTCCAGACATGACCAACTGCATACATGAAAACTTGAGAGCACCAGAAGAAAAAAAAAAAGTGAGACTGTGTTACTAGATGGGTGCTGCGAATCCTCTGTAAAGGGGAATGTAGGTACAAAGTGCTGAGAAAAACAATGATCAGAAGACCATCTACAGATTAGCCAGATGCAACACTACAGCAAAGAAAGAGACGGACTGGAGTCAGTGTGAAAAGAACTGATGAAATGAAAGCCTTTGAATCCACCCTGTTTAGAAACGTTGCATGTGGTAACTTCTCCACATATAAAAGCCGCACACTGTACACTGGTGAATAAGACCTCTATACAAATAAAAGCTGGGTGGAATTAAATTATGGACGAGTCTGGTTCACCACACCTAATCTCCGCGATGCTGTTTTTGAGAGAACGTTAATGTGATCGTTCTAAGACAGATCACGATAAAAGGAGATGCCAGTAATATTAAGAGATGTATTGAAATAATGAACTCCATGTTGCTAATGGTAAGGGGACAGTCATGTGGGAGATTAGGCCGAGTTGAAAGATGTATGAAATGAGTCTCCCATGTATCAGAAGTCAGATATTTTCTTTTCCTCTAGTAGCAATAGACGACAAAAACATATGCGTGCCAAAGCCTCATCCCGTGTTTGCCGTACTTTTGTAATGAATAATGTGAGAACTGAGTGGATAATTGGAAGGTGCAATCAGTATATGACTACACCTTTAAATGTACAGCCCAGTGGCGACTAATGACGAGGAGGAAGAGTGTAGGTAAAAAGACAGAGCCAAGGAACACCGCTCTTGACAGTTTTGGCCATTACAAATGCAGTTGTAAAGAAACAGTAGAAGAAATTTCAGTTAAAGGCACAGAAGGAGGCACTGAAACCATTATATGGATGTTTGGGTGCCCTGCTCACAGCAGCAGCGTCAATCAAAGGCCAAGGGGGAAACACTGGATCCACTGACTCCAGACCTTCCATGTTCCAGTCAAACTCCTCATTCAGCAACCGGTTATAATGCTCTCTCCAGGCGTTTTTAATATCCTCACTGTTCAGAATTCTTTCCTTCTTCATTCTTCACACACAGTGCACCTGTGATATCTGTTTCCCTCTTCATCTGATTTGCCACCTCAATTATCATATTATTCCTTTCAGCACTATTTAGGTTACTCAGTAGAGGCCTCCGATGCTCAGATTTTGTCCTGTATATCTCTTAGCCCTACGCTTGGCAACTAAGTACACTGCAGCACTTTGTTACCAACACTTTCCCATTCCCAGATGAGCCTTCTTTTCTCCCTAACTGCAGCTTCAACACCTTCATCCCACCACCATGTTATTTGTCTTGGGGAACCCCTTGTCCATCCATACATTGAATCAGTAATTCTTAAGAGATTTTTCTTGAGAGCCCTGTACTGTTCATTAACAATTCTGTCAACAGTTCCCTGTTCAGCCACCACTCTACTCATCACACTATAGAAGGCATCCTTTACTGCTTGGTTTTCCAACTTTCATGCTTTCCTCCTAGGTGCATAGGTTCTCTTCTTCTTAAGCACCATGTCACTTACCAATAATTTGTGTTGCTGCACACACTCTTCGCTCCCTATAACTTTATCATCCCTCACCAACCCCTTATTAGCCCTCCTGACCAGGAAATAGTCTATCTGGCTACTATTTCCCCAATACTCGTATGTAATCAACCTACCCTATTCCTCAAGTGCGTGTTGCACACAATCATGTTAATTGCTTCTTCAAGCTCGAGTATCCTTTCCCCTTTCACATTCCTTGTACCATATGCACATCTCCCATGTACCCCTTCATATCCTTGAGCTGCTTCACCTACATAACCATTTCAGCCCCCTCCAAAAACTACTGTATTTTCTCTCCATTGACCCATTTTTTCCAGTGAACCTATTTTCTCACCATACTGCACACCAGCTCTGCACGTGGACCTATTTTCTCACATGAACCTCTTTCCTCTTGTTTTTACCCACTGGACCTGTTTCCACTTAGGCCCATTTCCCCTGACAACATATCCCCCATGGACGTATTTTCCCATATGGGCCTATTCCCACCATGGACCCATTTACCCCGTGGACCTATTCGCTAGTGGACCCCCCCCCTCCTCCAACCACACACCTACCCATCCAGCCAGTGTAGCAAGACCATCTCTTAGCTAGTCCTCCAGAAAGCTATCCACCCATCCAATCAATAAGTCTAAAGCCCTCCACCGCCCCCCCCTCCCCGCGTCAAACCCACCCAACCAGCCCAACCCACATCTTCCACCCACTCAACTCACATCACCGACCCACCCACCTACAGTATCTCACCCCACCTGCTCCACTCATGCACTCCAACCAGCACACCTGTCCACTTACCATACCCACCCACCTCACTTGTTCGAGTAGGTCATCCTTAACGAAGTGGGTCATCTGAACTCGGTCTTGCATTCCATGACTTTCATAGCAGGAGAATATACAGAGAAATTACCATGCTGTAAATTTTCAGCAGCCCATCACCGTGCCATCTGTTAGTAAGTAATTTAGGTCCTAGATTGACAGCATGACATGAATGAAAAATTGTATAGAGTAACTCATTTAACAAGATATGAGTTATAACTAATATATAGATTACCATCATTCATACAAAACATGAGATATACTGAAGTTAACTTCCTTCCTAGAGGCGTTTTAATGTAATAATACGAATATCATTTGATTTTTAATGTATAAACACATTCGAGAATACTAATCCAATTCACGAAAAAACAATGTCCATTTTTTTAAGTAAGAGAACAGAGGAGGGAAGAACACATGAAAAAAAAATTATGAGAATCCTGCTTTCTTCTCTAGTTATATGAAAATTTTTAATTATGATCCTGTATATTTTTCTGGTGTTACCCTCAAAATAATGAATATATAGTTATAATTTCATTCTTGACATCACCAAATGATTGAATTTCATTCATTCATCATCTAATCCTGTGCTGCCCCATGAGAAGCGTAGACGCTCAGGGCTAGGCATGTTGGTCCTAACATTAAAGATGAGACTGACCAGCTTCACTCATCCCTGAGTGGTATTACGTGAGCATTAAACCTCAACCACCCCTTGGATGTAAACCTGCACCGACTCAATCCGATAAGAGCGCCTTAATTACCCACTAAACCACCAGGCGCCATAATCTGGTTATATGGTTACCACCCAGTGTTGCAAATGGTTTCCTGTTGTACAGGAAACTATTTGGCTTGTCACTCATTGTAGTCACTCGTAGCCAGAAGGAAGAGGAAAGACTGAAGAAAAGAAAGACAGAAGAGGAAGGAAGGAAATAAGAGAGGAAAGGGCAGTCATCCGTGAGCAGCACTATATCAAGTGAGTGGATGGTGAGCACCCCCACCTACCACTAACGATTAAATCAATTATGTTATTTAACTCTAGTGTTGAAGGGACTGATTAAGGCCGTCCAGATCGAAAAGTCTGTACTACGGAAAACAAAACTCCCTGAAGAAAATAATATAAATAATAAGTGATCAGATTAAATAATTTTAACTATTGTATGATACTGTAAGTATCCCTAACTACTTTATGATTGTTAAGATATTCCTGCCGCTGGGAGTGACGGGTGTCAGTGGGGTGCTGATGCTGTCTGTTGCACACTCATCCCAGGTCCACGACAGTCCAGTCAGGCAGAACTTTCTGCTGACGGCACTCTCAACCACCACCGGGTGTCCATCCGTGAACAACTGGGAAAATAGTAAAAATGATGTTAGATAAATACTGTGAATGGCAAACTGCAGCCAAAAATAATTTTGTTCGGTATAGGTCACGTTAATAGTCACACTACTTGGCCTCTGAAGTGTTTTCAGCAGTAGGAGTGAATATTAAAATACAAACGATCTATCTTCAGTAATGCCCACAGCCAAGCCAGCTATTATGGGTACTATCAGACACTAATGTAATACATGTGGATCATCAGATCTTCAATTTTATACACACTGTGAATGTGATGGTGCAGAGCCACTGTGTACTGTAAGGGGTGGGTAAAACTTTGGCAGGAAAGGCTGTGGATTTTTTTTTTTTTTTTTTTTTTTTTTTAAGCAAAAAGACGGTCGGGTTATCGTGTAGCCCTCAATAACAACCAAGCGTTCTGTACATCACAGTGGATGGCTACAAGGGAAAAAGTTAAATAAAATGTTACTTTACCAAAAACAAAGCCTACAAGATTCACACTAGGACCTTGCCTAGTGTGGCTATGTCTCCAGGTGCTACTAATCTTAAGCCTATGTCCCACTGTCAGGAACTTCCCACGACACGCCACGATCCTGATGTCTTCGTGTGTCGCCGCATGTCGTCATGAGTAACGTGGCGTGACTTAGTGATGACGTAGCGTTGACGTGGAGAACTTGGTCATTCTTCGCCGTTCTTGGTGCACTACGACAATTCTTGGAATGTTCAAAAACTGTTGGCGTGGGCGCCGACAAGGAGGAGAACGTGACATGTCGCGACGGTAATGTCATTTGTCTTAGCTGTGACTTAGCGTGTATTAGCGTGTCTTAATTTGTCGTAGGTTGTTGTAGCTTGTCCTTTAGGTGTGACTTGAGTTGTCGTAGCAATAACTTGGAGATCGGATCCCGAAGACCCGCTACGACACACGAAGTTATACCTATGACAAGCAAAGTTATACCTAAAACACACTATGACAACTTACAACACACTACGTGGCGGTGTCTTGGCGTGACGTGGAGTCAAAGTGACCGTTATTTTTTAACTGAGGGATGATCGTAGCATGTTGTCAGGATAACGTGACGCTTCCATAGCGTGTCGTGGGATGTCGTAGCAATGTCTTTGTGTGTCTTGGCACTAATGTGACTTTGTCGTGAAATGGCAGTTTAGGCATATCATTTGAGGTATGATCGTGGCATTTCACCAAGATCATACGTCGAGGGTAAGATCGTGGTGATCGGGGCCGTTCTCGAAGATGAACTTGAATATGGAACACGAGAATGACTGTGATGGTACCTGGCTCCTGCACTTGCCACACTCATGCCCCCCACACAGACGGGGTTCCTGACACCCGTAGTTACTGCAGATGTGAGTTTGTGAACTGATTGTTTGATGTTTAAGTAATGACAGAAGCACAAGCAAGGAATCTTACTAACGACTTCAGCTCAATAAATTTAAATAATGAAGTGTTCAGTGTACAAAAAGCAATCCTGTACATGACTTTCCATTGTGTAGTATTTAGTAGATACATGACAGATGACACTGCAAACAGGAAATACATTTTACACAAAATAAGCCCTTTATACACAACTTATATTCAATAACTTTAGTTGTAAAGGTTTTGGATGTAAAAGCGTAAAGAAGGAATCTTGTACACAACTTTGGTAGTATAGTATTTGGTAGCTCTAAGAGTTAAGATAACTGTACAAACAAGAAATAAATATTACACGAGTAATGCTCATGCTACACAGCTTAATCTTTATATGCTTTGGTTATCATGTGTTCTGTAAACAAAATTATAAGTAACAAATAATGTAAATTTTGGAGGTGTAGTATTTTGTGCCTGAAAGAGTGAGGGTTACAATACAAACAGGAAAAATTTTTTACAAGATGTAAGCTCATTATTCACTACTTAAGCTGAAGAAATTTTGTGAATAACAATACCGTTTCACAGCACTCCTGGAAGCTCATGCCCACAACACACAAAGTGTTCTTGGGGTCCTTGGCAGCGTCGTAGAAGCAGCACAAAGGACGGGTCGAGGCCCCGGTTGCAGAACTCTGAGCAGTTTCTGACAAACACCTCAGACTGACGGAGGGTGCCCTTGTTGTCTGAAAGAAGAGATATAGCACACTGACGGTGTGAAAATAATGCTGTTAATATGAGATGGTGCCGATATATCAAATAGGAAAGGGAGAAAAAACACCGTGAGGAAGTGGGAACTGACTCGCCCGTATGGAAATGAGGCCGATATTTGAAAGGGAAATTAAAAACGTAAAACCTCAGGGCACTAAAATCAGTCAGTATTGTTAGAATTCTGTCTGCATTATGGGAACGCTTTCGATATCCATAGGAAAGAGAGCAACTTTATGGACTGTGCAGGTAATATACAAGTGTAACCGATATCTGCAGTAACACCTAGAAGTAAAAGCTGTGCAAAGATCTTAGAATGGTGCAAATGAAAACTAACTAACTTTCAGCAGCTACCATTATCCCATGCTGACTGAATAGTGCTACTGCTAATTCATAAGATGGAAGTATCATAATCATGCTACATTATTTTGTGTTCGAGAGAATGGTTTGGACATGTTGAGAGAATTGAGGAGGATAACTGGATGTGAGAGTCACAAGTGTGAATGGGGAGGGAAGAGCGGCCAGAGGATGACGTAGAAAGACTTGGGATGGCTGGGTGAAGTTGTGCATAGAGACCGCCAAGATAAGGGGACTGGAGCACAGAAATGGCACTAGAGAACTGTCATCGGGTGAAAAGACCCACACAGGCCTGCACGGTCAGTGGTTTGTAACTATATACGTAAACACAGAACAATTTTTATCCAACTTGAATTCTCTTCTCAGGTCTAACTAAAACTGTTGTATTAGCATGAATCGCACAATTTCAACTTGTAGATAAATTTAATCGAAAGTGTCGTAGTTTATAAGGAATACTGAACGTCAGTCTAAAGAACAGTTACTGTTACTGTGGTACCTTTGTCAGGGTGGGGCCAGTAGGACAAGAAGCCGAGACATTTTTTTGCCAATAGGTAGACCATCCAAGGAGTAGCCCAGGTCGGTCATGGGGTGCTGACTCACACACACAGGCCATACCACATCTAAGGAAATAAATTATTATATAAATAAATGAAAATTATATAAAACATCGAAGCTCTGCGGTTAAAAATAAACAATAAATAGACAAATACAGTCATGCAAATATAGAAATAAATAAGCATATTAATATAAATTGGTAAATGGGTGAAAACAAATGTCAGTGTATGATCAACTAAGAATATACACAAAAAAACTAATATATACTCAAATAACTAGTGGGATCTTAATTCCTTTTCTGGTGATAATGGTTAGAACACCTCAGTTATAGAACGCATCCCCGTAACGTGACTGGAGGGTTTTTGCTTGTGTAATGTCACCAAGGGGAGTAGGCTGGTCATCTACCCTTACGTGTTGTGGAAAACTAAGGCCTAGGCTCTTATCACTACACGCCGAAGGGAATTGGCTGATATATATTATATATTTAACACATGAAATTTTATAGATAGATAGATAGATAGACAGATAGACAGATAGATAGATAGACAGACAGACACATAGATAGATAGATATAGATAGATAGATACAGATAGATAGATAGATAGACAGACGGACAGATAGATAGATACCATAGTTAGACAGATATACGGTATACAATATCAACCGAAGTCCAAGTCCAGTTTAATCGAATGACAAAATAATTTGTAGGTTCAGTTTTACTGAACCTCGGGCTCTTGATGCTGCTTCTGCTTACTCAAAGTATCTGGCGGTAAAAGGGCCACCGACTCTTTACATTGGGTAATGACCAGACAGCCAACAATTGGACATCTGGTGGTCTAGTGAGCCAAGGTGATTTAACGTAATGTGATCTTGAATGGCTTAAGTCCGAGGGATAGTTGCAATTTGTTGTACTCATATCATTCAGCGTTACTGAGCACCCTCACCTAAAACTACTGGACTAAACTTCCTAGCGCTGGACCCCTATACTTCTGATGGGGCAACAGAGGTCTAATGCCGTTAGGAATGAGGGAGTTTCTGCATTAAGGTGCATTTCATCTGGCAATCTTTTGACAGTTCTACTTTCGTTATTTATTGTTCCAGCTTCTGGATCCCTCCGACCTGTTATGTCACTGGTACACACAGTTTGGGTCTCATCACACTGAGGTCAGACCCTTACGTATTTTGACCCAGAATGTCCACTTGTGTTGGTCGAGATATAAGTTAGCAGAAAACACTTCGTTTCACTGGGTCACGCTCTGGCCATTACTGCTCTGACTGTCACGTACATTATAATTATATGACAATGAACAGAAGCTTTCCAGGACGTGGTTCAGGGAAGCGAGATGTTCATTTCCCAGGTTTCATGCTGACGTACTCTATCTCACAGTTTGTGTCAATACACTACCGATTCTGACCTTCGTGTGACAAGGTCCTTAGGATTCTGCCTGGACTTTCTTGGCTCGAGTACAGCAGGCTCCTCCAGGATAAAGACAGCCAAATTGTAGTCTACTTGTACCCCGTGCTTGGTCCGTACCGTCACAAGAGATGTGATATTCTGCACGCCTGTAGAGTTCGTCTACTGGTGCTGCCAAAGTGTCGCAATCCTCTCCCTGTTACATGATGTCACGCTAATTACTTGCCTTCAGTGGCCTAATGATGGACTTAATACAATGGTGTAAAATCTGAATGGCTTGAATCGACTGCAGAGTGTGAAACTCATAGGAGTACTTAATAATGAATGGTGTATAATTCTTAGGTGTTCTGAATAATGAATGGTGTATAATTCATTGGTATACTTAAAAAATGAATGGTGCATAATTCATAGGTGTACTTAATAATGAATGGTGTAAAATTCTCAGGTGTTCTTCAGAATGAAAGGTGTTTAATTCTTAGATGTAGTTAATAATGAATGGTGTATACTTCTTAGATGTAGTTAATATTGAATGGTGTATAATTCTAGCGGTAGGTGGTGGCGACCATCATCCACTCACTTGATGTAGTGCTGCCTACTTCTTCCTTAGCCTTTATCATTCTTTTTCTGTGCCTGCACTCCTCTCTTCCTATTTCCTCCATCTTTCCTGTCACTACTTATTGCTTTTCTTTCCGTTACAGGTGGCTTTACATTAAGTGACAAGCCAAATGGTTTCCTGTAAGCCAAGAAACCATTTACAACGCTGGGTGGTAACCATATAACCGAACCATACGTGCTCCCTACGTGTCAAGTGGGTTGGTGGAGGGTTAGTGCCCCTCCCTGTAAAACAAATAACTGGGTCAAATGGCCACCCCGTACGGGATTATGGCGTCTGGCAATAGATAGATAGTATAATTCTTAGGCGTAGTTAATGAATGGTGCATAAATCTCAGATGTAATTAATAATAAAAGGTGTATAATTCTTACATGTAGTTAATAATGAAAGGTGTATAATTCTTAGGCGTAATTCTCAGATGTAATTAATAATAAAAGGTGTATAATTCTTACATGTAGTTAATAATGAAAGGTGTATAATTCTTAGGCGTAGTTAATGAATGGTGTATAATTCTTACATGTAGTTAATGAATGGTGTATAATTCTTACATGTAGTTAATAATGAAAGGTGTATAATTCTTAGGCGTAGTTAATGAATGGTGTATAATTCTTACATGTAGTTAATAATGAAAGGTGTATAATTCTTAGGCGTAGTTAATGAATGGTGTATAATTCTTACATGTAGTTAATGAATGGTGTATAATTCTTACATGTAGTTAATAATGAAAGGTGTATAATTCTTAGGCGTAGTTAATGAATGGTGTATAATTCTTACATGTAGTTAATGAATGGTGTATAATTCTTACATGTAGTTAATAATGAAAGGTGTATAATTCTTAGGCGTAGTTAATGAATGGTGTATAATTCTTACATGTAGTTAATAATGAAAGGTGTATAATTCTTAGGCGTAGTTAATGAATGGTGTATAATTCTTAGATGTAGTTAATAATAAAAGGTGTATAATTCTTAGGCGTAGTTAATGAATGATGTATAATTCTTAGATGTGGTTAATAATAAAAGGTGTTTAATTCTTAGGTGTTGGGAATAATGACTGGTGTACAGTTATTAGGTGTGGTTAATGATGACTGGTTTACAATTCTGCGGAGGACTTGCTTATGAATGATCCATAATACATGGAGGGATATAGTTAATGTGGTAAGTGTGCGTGACCACCATCCATTCACGTGATGTCGTACTACCTTCATGTGCCTCAGAGTCTACACTGACTGACAAATGAACTGTTCCTGTACCGCAAAAAACTAATTACTACACTGGGGTGGTAAGCAGATAAACAAATGAACACCTGTTGGGCTATTGGGTTAAATCGTTCCAAGTGGGTCTGGCTCATACAAGTTAAAAGCCAGGGGTTGGTGGGGATGTTGTTCACGTGCTGCTGCTCCGGAAAGATCAACTGGCCACCATCACATTCAAAGTTTTGACGGAGTGGCCTAACCCCGGTGCCCTAAGCTCATGATGATACAACAACGGACTGGGTGAGGGATGATTGGATGGAATTTGCTGATGAACACTATGATTCTATTGTAACCATTTGAAGCTATGTATGATTCTTTTGTGGCACTGATAAATTGTATCACTGACCTGATTAATAGATTATGTGGTAGGTGGGGGCGCTCACCATCCACTCGATGCAGTGCTGCTCTCGGGTGTCTGCCCTTTCCTCTCCTCCTTCCTTCTCTCGTTCCTTCCTCTTCTGTCTTTCTTTACTCCATTCTTTCCTCGTCCTTCTGCCTTCGGATGGCTTTGAATTCTCTCTCCTGTCTTTCTTTCCTTCATACGTTCCTCCTCCTTCTGCCTATGGGTGATTCTATTCTGAGTGACAAGCCAAATGGTTTCCTGTACACCAGGAAATCATTTACTAAGCTGGATGGTAACCATATAACCAAATTATGGCGCCTGGTGGTATTAGTGGGTAATTACGGCGCTCCAATCAGATTAAGCCGGTGAAGGTTTATATCTAAAGGATGGTTGGGGTTTACTGCTCACGTAATGCCACTCAGGGATGAGTGAGGCTGGTCACTTTCATCTTCAAAGTCAGGACCAACTTGCCTAGTCTTGGGCTCCTACGCTCCTCATGGGCCAACGTAGGAATGGATGATGGGTGTATATATATATATATATATATATATATATATATATATATATATATATATATATATATATATATATATATATATATATATACAATACATATATTACATTTATGGAGGTATGTATATACTAGCTATTGTACGAGTATACACTAGCTAGTGTCCCGAAGACGAAATCCTTGCCTTGTGCACCGGATTCTGTGTCTTGTGTTAATCTTGGGTTTTGCAGTCACTCAGTCAGAATCTGTGATTCTTTCACTGGCAGGTATTAAGGTGCAATTAATCCTTTAGCATGTTAGGATTAATTTGTCGTTTTTCGCTTCCTCCCTGCATCTCAAGTTATATATCTCTGCCCACCAACCTATTCAGCTACCTACCTCACTGTCTACCTACCTTCCTGCTTACCTACTTACCGATGTCCTTGCCTACCTATCTCCCCACTTACCTTCCTTGTTGTTTATTTCCCTGCCTACCTCCCTGACTACACCCCTTCCTACTTACCTTCCTACCTATCTCCCTGCCCACCTCTGACTACACTTCTACTTACCTTCCTACCTGTCTCCCTGCACACCTTCCTGCCTTCCTCCCTTGTTGAACTTCTTACCTACCTACCTCCCTACTTTCCCCTCTGCCTACCTGTCTACATACTTCCCTACCTGCCTACCTAGCTTCTTACTTGCTCACTTCCCTACCTGTCTAAGTATCTACCTACCTGCCTCCCTGTTTACCACCATGCCTAACACCCTATCTACCTAACTACCTGTCTCCCTGCCAGCTTCCCTACCTACCTAACACTCTAGCTACCTCCCTACTTACCTACCTCCAACATTTACTGAGGCAGCGACACGGGAACGTATTTATTCATTTATTCATTTATGAGTTGTACCATTATAAAGGCAAACGTTACTGTATGTTGAACATCCTTGCCACTAATACCAGTGTTATGTCCATACTGATATAAATGCAGACTTTACTGCATGACAAAGATATTCCTTGTGTCACAGCGTCCTTGGGATTGATCTAAGCGTGTTGACCACTCTGATGAAGGCACACCGGCAGGTGGGGAGGATTCATATCACACTGCAGTCGTCAAAATCGGTCCATCATTGCACCCTGTAGAGCGCTAAAGAACAAGTGGACAAAGCCTTCCGTTTCGTCTTCGGGAATAAATGTTGGATTGACGTACGTGGATGCAATAATGACTGATGTATAATTCTCTGTTGGCCTTGCTTAGGCTTTATGATAAATGATGAATAATTCATGGGTGGACCTAGGAGGACTTTAGGCCCATTGATAAACCATGCATAAACAGGTGGACTTTGGAGGAATTACTGATGGATAACTATCATTTTTTGGTAATTTACATAAACTCAGAAAGACTTAAACGAACGTATATACAACATATAACTTACTCAGGGAGGGAGCATCCTTTAAGAGAGAGGACGTGTCGATCACTTATCAGGAAGCCAAGGCACGTTTCAACCCCGGAACTCCCTTCTGATGGGGGAATATTTAATGGTTTAGTCTCCCTTACAACCAGCAATTTTATTTAACTTAGAAATGCCTCTGTCCTTTTACGTTAAACACTCAAAGCAAAAACACTGGACTTTTATTCTGACTACCAATATGCAATTCTGTTTAACGCAGGATTGACTTTTTCCATTCTTTAATCCCGTGAATCTGGATGCAGTCTTGTTTATTCCTGCAGGTGGCATATTGATTTCTTTCATTTCAGGAATGGGTCTCAGATTGAAGGGGTTTATTGGCACAATTATACAGTTATTATTTAGCCACTCAGTTTCAAAAAGTCTACCGTAAGATGACCTCTCCCCCCCAAAAAAAAAAAAAAAAAAAAGTCAGAAAATGGCTATGAAAACATGAAAAAACAACCGCACGCTCCCTTGCCGAGTGGGTGAACACTTTAAGGATCGTATGACCCACTCCCTACTCAATAAAACAGTCTGCATTAAAAGGAATACTAGTCAGCTTGTCTTCACATGACGGAACTTCGCCACTCCCCCATTTTGAATATCATGTCGTGGTTGCATGAAATTCAATGGACCTTCGTCATGGGGTATGTATACTGTAAATCTCTCTGTTTACTAAGTACGTGAACCTACAACAGACTCCTCTGAAACGCTGAAATGTTAATAAATCAAAACAAAAAAACCTTAATACATATAATGAAAACGTCAGCATATCAGATTCAAGACAAAGCAAAATCAAAACAAAGCAAAAAGCAAAACTTGAAGCATATAATGAAAGCGTCAGTAAATCAAATTCAAAACAATTTTTTAGTTACATCAGAAACAAAAAGGTTCAACTCTGACATAAGGTCCACTGGTTTTAACAACTGAACAGCCAACTAAAGATGCAAATGAAATGGCTAAAATTCCCACCGCTTTCTCTGTATCTGTGTAAATGTTCGATATTCCTTCCTTTTCCCTTGTACATGCAGAAAAGGGTACCAATATTATCAACATTATGCGAGAGAGAGAGAGAGAGAGAGAGAGAGAGAGAGAGAGAGAATGTGTTTTTGCAATAAACTTAAGATCAAAAGAACACCGGTGCCAGATCTTCTACCAGCATCAATGGCAGTAAGAAATGAAATATCCAAGTCTTTTGCTCAAATTTTAATATATCATTAAGGAGTGGTTTTGTACTGCATGAGAAACTAGCAAAAGTAATTCTAGTATTCAAATGGGGTAGTAAAGCACAACCAGGAAAATACCGTCCACTTAGTTTAGCATCAGTGGTACACAAGTTGTTGGAAACCATCATAAAAAAAAAAAAAAAAGTTAAGCATTTAGAACAAAATCTCATGAAAGACTCACAGCATCAGGAATAATTGATCACGTCTAAATAGTCTCCTTGATTATTTCAATAATATTATTGATATGTACAGTAAATCGAATTCTGTTACTGTAATCTAACTTTATTTATCGAAAACATATGACAATGTCCCCCGTAAGAGATGCCTTCAGAAGTTTAGAGTCTGTGGTATCAATGGCAATGTGCATTGGAAACTGGCTCACGTCACGTAAACTGATAGTTGTAAAAGGGCAAGGGATCAGATTCGATGAGTGTCACAAATGAGTGCACAAGGTTCAGTTTGGGGGTTTCATAGTTTATAATTTATATCGATGATACTGCCAACGGTTTGCTTTGTAAAATAACCAATTTGCTGAAGAAACAAAAATCGGTAGCAGAGCAAAAACACTCGAGGAAAGGCAGAAAATTCAGAGATATCTTGACAAATTGTTCAACCGAGGTAAATTATAGCAAATGGAGTTTAATACTGACAAGTGAAAATTCCTCAATAATAGGAGGAAAAACGAAGAGTTACCTAAGCTATAGATAAAATTCAATTCAGAAATGTAAACAAAGAAAAAGATTAGTGGTACTCCTGATTTAAAACAGTCAACAATGCACGGATGCCAGAAAGAAAAACAAACTAGTTGGATTCAAAGAACATTCAATTTCAAATCAGAGAATATCATCACCTTATTACTATGTCCTCATCTGGAGTACTTCGTTTAGTTTTGGTCACCCTATTACAAAAACGATATGGAAAATTTAGAGAAAATACAGTAAGGAGTGACAAAAACGACATCAAGAATGATAAATCAACCAAATTAGGTAAACTTAAAAGAGCTTACGTAATAGAGATTATCAAAGCGTAGACTACGAGGAAATTAAATTGAATCAAGAGTATAAGACTTTTAAATGACAAGATAACATGGTGCGGTAGTCAATAAGCACTTTAGATAGATTTAAGAACATAGAATTATTAGCAGTTTCCAGTAAAATTATGCAATTCATTTCCTTCCTTCAACTGTTGTAAACATAGGGAACACACTGCCTAGGAATGTGGAAGGCTATGGTGCAGTATTTACAAATCAAAGTAGCTTGGACAGGTTCCTAAACTCGAATCCCCACTTAAATATAGTCATAGGTGAATTTCTAAAAATCTGGCTCATAGTTTTCCTTACCTTTTGATAAAGAAGAATACTGCTACTGCACGATATTGTTAGTAAACTGGTGTCCATTTTCCCTTAAATATTAAGATACAGCAGAATAGCGGTTTAACTTTCACTATTTCGTGTGAAATTTACATGACAGCATTTCTCTTGTTGATGGTAGTCCGGCAAATAACTGTATTTCCTGCCGGTTTCGGTTAAGAGGGTCTGATATATATAATTATATTTTTTTTTCAAGGAAGAAGGAACCAAAGGCCAGGAGCCATCAAACCGTTCCTTCCATGAACAAAACAAAAAAACACAAATTATAGAGAGCCAAATTCAAGATCCGTTCATTTCGAGATGTCTGGACACACTGCGTTTGACAGACTGAAGATCACAGGAAGTAGGAAATACAGAGGGAGACAGTTCCAGAGTTGACCTGTTGCATAAATGAAAGATTGGGTGTAATGGTTAACTCTTGCATTATAGAGTTGGACAGAAAAGAGTTGAGAGTTTGTTGATGGACGGGTGCTACAAGCCCAATGTAGAGGTGGAGGGATGCAAGCAGACAGTTCAGAGGAGCAGTGACCGTTGAAGTTGCGATAGAAAAGAGATAAAGATGCAACAGTGTGGCGAAGAGACAAAGGTTGAAGGAAGCCAGTAAGAGAAGAGTTAATGAGACGAAAAGCCTTTGACTCCACCTTGTTGAGAAGAACTGTATGTGGGGAGCCTCCCCACACATGAGAGTTGTACTCTACACAGGGGCGAATAAAATCCGTGTGTAAAGTCAACAGCTGTGCAGGGGTAAAGAAGGTACGGAGTTGGCTTAGCACATCTAATCTCTTGGAAGCAGATTTTACAAGAAATGTAATCTTTCCAAGATAAATTCTGAGAGAATGAAACCCCAAGTATGTTAAACGATGATGCAGGATTGAGCTGGAAATTATTAAACATTAGTGGGTAGGCTTACTCCTATGGAAGATTTTTCTCGGGTTAATAAGTTTAAGAACTGGGTTTTTGATGCATTAAAAACAATAAGATTACTTTTACCCCAGTCAGATAAGAGGCAAGTCAGACATTAGGTGTGCCATAGCCTCATCCCCTGTTTGGTGAAGTAACTGCTGAGATGGACGTTGAAAGGGAGCCCTGTTAAACTCTTTAACTCTTCTCTGTAACATACAACCTCGAGAGGGTCATTAGGCCTATTGCCGTTTGCTACTATCATTTGTACTCCTTTGAACACTTGGCCATTAACCAAGCCGAAAGGAGTTAAGGATGTCTGACAGGTTAGAGCAAACGTGGTATAGTTGTCACAACCATAAAAGGGTTAATGATGCCAGCATCAACACTTATGACCCTACTACTCACTCTCAGCTGAATAAACACATGTGGGGTCTGCTGGAATGATCATCTGATAGGCCACGACCGTAAGACGGCTACTGTGACGATAGACGCGAATCTCGTGTGGTTAGGAAGTATACAAACTCCTCCTCCATACCGGTTTATTTCTCATTCTGCTCATTTACTTTATTCTTGATATTCATGCAATCTATGACAACATTAAAAAGATGTAAGCGAAAAAAAAAAAAAAAAGAATAATGGGCAGCTTGGGAAATAAATCTTTAAGGGAAACGTGCTAGGAAGCCTTTCCCGACGAGAATACGAACTCTATGCTGAATAAAATCACCTGGATTGAACTGGAACGAAATAATGAAACGAGACGAAAAGAGGGATAACAATTTTATTTTCACCACCGTCACAAGGCTTTTCTTATATCAAGAGTGCCTAACCGTCCTCTAAAAGCTATTACCAGCCTTCTTTATTATCACTTCAGTACAACCAGCCTTTCATGTCTCCAGTAATCATTTTCTACTATTGTCAAAAAGAAAATTCAATGAAGAAATTGACTACAAACTTATATCTTCTTGAGAGAGAGAGAGAGAGAGAGAGAGAGAGAGAGAGAAATTCATTAAAATGATAGAGACTGAAAAGAACGAAAATACCGTCACCGTATGATGAAATTACCACCGGAGACAAAACACTTATGATATTAAAACTAAGAAAGCAAAAGTGTGTACCAGCACCCACACTTGATTAACTCTGTTAAGCATGTAATGATGATGATGAAACATTTATGGGTGTTTTGAATTACCTTTTGCCTACACTCTGTGAGATGAAGGCTAATTCCTTGTAACAATTACAGGTTTTCCATATATGGCCATAAAAACATTAGGCTCTTCACTAAACATTAGGTAACTTAGTTTCACTAAAAGGGCCATTGAAGAATTTAGATTACGATCTTATAGTCCAAGAGCTGGGGACCATTTAATTAACAAAATGTACCAGATGTTTTGTTGTCTTTTTTTGAAAAGCGTGTACCTTGGGGCATTTTTTTTTTTTTTTATAAATAACAGAACGGAGGAAGGAAAAACAAATGAGTAAAAAAAAAAAAAATCCATACACCAGATTACTGGTGTCCTCTGTTCATGAAATATATGTAACAGTTAGACTTGAACAGTTGTGGGCAGAAACTTGGAGGGAAACAACTCTGGGGAAGCGAGTTCCAGAGAGATGCAGTTCGGGGAATGAAAAATTCTGATAGGCAGAAGTTCTGCAATATGGCTGAGTGACATTCCAGTCATGAGCGCTACCAGATGCCCGTGTAGCACGAGGGAAGGCATGGAGAGGTGGCACCATGGACGCAACTTCGTCTGAACATTTGCCAAAAAAAATCTGTAAAATAATGCAAGGGAGGCAACATTCCTTCTTACTTGCAGGAGAGGTAGTTTATATGTAATGGCAGGGTTGTTAATGATTCTAACAGCTTTGTTCTGAATTTTGTCTAGTTGTCTTAATGCAACCTCTCCACAACCATTCCACAAGAGTGAGGAATATTCAAGCTGAGAGCGCACATGACTCTTATAAATTATAGCTAACTGCTCATCGGAGAAGAAGTTACGGACTCTGTACAATAATCCAAGTTTCTTTGAGGTGGTTTTAGCAAGTGATCTGACATGAGAGGTCCAGCTGAGGGCACTGTTAAGTGAGACGCCAAGAATGTCAATACTTTTGGAGATGGGAATATTAGTAGCACTGAAGGCAATGTACGAATCTGGCAATATCTGTCTATTAGTAAACTGTATATATTTACTTTTACTAGCATTAAAAGAGACAAGGTTGTTTTGTCCCCATTCGCTGATTGTAGACAGATCTTGATTTATAAAGATGGCTGTACTGAGTTGAGAGGTGGAGATATTAGACTTTGTAAATGGATGTCTGAGTGTGAATGAACTATGTAGTGTTGAGTCATCTGCATATGAGTGAATGGGATTGTGGGTGACAGATAAGAGATCATTAATATGAACCAGAAATAGGGTTGGCATCAGAACTGATCCCTGCGGCACGCCGGCATTAATTAAGTGAAAATTGGAATATACATCATCTACTTTTACTCTTATTTTCCTGTCACTAAGATAAGAAGAAATCAAAGGAACAAAAGATGTTAATCCATTCCAAGGGAGTTTGGACAGCAGGGAACGGTGCCATACTCTGTCGAAAGCTTTAGAGATATCAAGAGCTACTGCATGAGTTTCTCCAAAAAGATCAATTGATTGATGAATGGTATGAGTTAAGAGATTGAGTATGTCAATGGTGGATCTTTCGTGGCGAAAACCATATTGTCTATCACTAATTAAGTTGTTGGATTCAAGATGTTTAACAATGTGCTTATTAATTAAAGTTTCAAATACCTTACCAAGAGAAGATGTGACAGCTATTGGTCTGTAAATGGAGGGGTCAGACGAACTTCCTTTCTTCGGAACTGGGTGGATATTGGCTTCTTTCCATGAATTTGGGAACAAAGAAGTACGTATGCATAGTCTGAATAAGTTAGCTAGGACAGAGGCAAGTTCAGGGGAACACTTTTTCAAAACAATTGGCGGAATTCCATCTGAGCCTGGAGCTTTGTTGGTAGGTAAATTGTCTAGGATGGATTTTACGTATCTTGTCTGTATTTTAAGTGGGGCAATTTCGGGAGAATCAAGTTCCAGTACTGGGACATTCTGGCTGATATCGTCTATGGTAGAGTTTCTGGCAAAGGTACTGGCAAGGATATCTGCTTTCCCACGTGGGTCATTTGTAATGTCGCCATCTGAAGATTTTAGTGGGGGAATGGAAGATGACTTGTTAAAGTTATTATTGAAAGAATTAAGAGTTGACCAGAATATTCTATTGTCATTAGGGTTGTTAAGTAGTTTTGATGCTTGCTTTTGAAGAAAGTTTGATTTAGATAGATTTAATACAGCTTTTGCATGATTTCAAGCAATTTTAAATTGGGAGAGTGATTCAGATGTTTTTTATTTTAAGTAAGAGTTATATGCTAATGACTTTTGGGTATTTGCTCTGGCACAGTTGCCATCAAATAATTTTGGAGAGTTCGATCTTTTAGTGAACTGTTGACTTGGTATGAATAAATCCATACCAGCTAGTATTATGTCGCAAATGTGGGACTGGGTAGAATTGGTATCACTAGAGAAGATAGACTGCCATGGAACATCAGCAAGATAATTTCTAAATCCATCCCAGTTTGCCCTATCAAAGTGCCATCGGGTCACCAAGACAGTTTCAGAACGGAGAGGTGTGGGGGGGTTAACTAATGAGGCTTTGATGAGATTGTGGTCAGAGGATCCAAGTGGTGACAGTACCTCTATCCTGTATTGATCTGGATTATTTGTCAAGAATAAATCCAAAAGATGGGCATTATGGTCAGGATTATCAGGTATTCTGGTTGGTTGCTTTACCAACTGGGTGAGATTACACGATTCCGCAAACAGCTCGCACTCTAGACCAGCGTCGTCAGTCCGGGCAGAATGCAATAACCATTCAACACTGTGTATGTTAAAATCACCCAAAATGGTAGTTTCGGTGCCAAGGGCAAGGTCAAGGGTACTCAATTGAGTGGATATGGAATCAAATACACTGGGTTCTGAAGAAGCATTGGGTGAACGATAAACTACACAAATATAATTGGTAATGTTTTGATAATTTAATTTATATAATGAGTAATCAAAACTGGGTGAAGTGAAGTTTAAAATAGTGTCAACTGCATATTGGGATTTGATATAACGACAGGTGCCGCCCTTGTTACGGAAGTTTGTAAGGAGATGGTAACTGGGAAAACAAAATGGAGATATATTTGAAATGGGTGGTCTTAAGTTTGACCAGTGGTGGGTGTGGGCGGTATTAACCCTTTTCCACTGTTTTGAGACATCCACTGCTTCTTCAAAATTATGGGGTAGGGCAAATATATAAGGCTCTTTCTGACAAAATAGTCAGTGCAGAACTGTGATATGTACACCAAAATACTTAATACTGAACTGTCCTTCAGTGATATAAGATTTATGCAAATTGGGTTAGGCCTATTATTGACGTCAATAGGGTTCAAAAGGTCACATGACCTCAGATTTAATAGAATATCGATTATCTCTGCAATTAAAAAACTCTTGCTAGCCCCTTCACTGATGGGGAAACACAAACAAACACCCATGGCTCAAACTTAAGTCATATGGGCAGCATTTGAAAAAGCTTTGGTTCAATTTAATACAATGCAGTGGCCGTGACATTTTTTTTTTAAAGTTAGGCCTTTTTTGCAAAGCTACAGATTCAGTTATTTCTCACATAAAATACTGTCCGTACATAATAGTGACCTGAATTAATTTAACAAACATAAACCAGTCTCCAGTGAAATTACAGGGTTAGGTTTTGTCATAATCACCATCTTCTTCATATGAAGACGCACTATATGCTGGCATATCATCATTCTCGCTTTCCTCATTGTCACTGTCCTCCTCTACACGGGCTGGGGTCTGGGACCCCTCAAACCAAACCACCTGCGGTTTGTTATCTTCAACTGTCCAACCATGCCCATTGGGCCCAAAGCCAACTGGTGAAGAAGGAATCCAAGATGCGCCCACATGTTCCACTGAAGCTGTACCAGTCTGGAGCTGCAATGGAGAGGGTTGCAGTGGACACTGTGGGACCTTTGCCTCTCACAATAAATGGGAACAGATAGATCTGTCTGGCACTGGACTATTTCACCAAGTGACCTTAGGCTTATGCCATATCAGACCAGGAATCCACCACTGTTGCAAGGGTGCTGGTGGACCAGTTTTTCTGCTGTTTTGGTGTTCCAAATGAGCTCCACTCGGACCAGGGAAGGAACTTCAAATCTACAGTCTTTGCTGGGTGGTGCAAGCTGCTGGGCATTAGGCAGGTGGATGGATGATCTATGTGGATGGGTGGTTTAGGTGGATGGGTGCTGCAGATGGTTGGGTGGTACATATGGGTGGGTGGTGCAGGTGGACGGGTGGTGTAGATGGGACAGTGAAAGTGGATAAGTGGTGGTGATGGGAGGGTGGTGTAAATGGGTGGGTGGTGCAGGTGGATGGGAGGATGGTATAGGTGACTGGGTGGGTGGTGCAGGTGGATGGGAGGATGGTATAGGTGACTGGGAGGGTGGTGCAGGTGGATGGGAGGGTGGTGCAGGCGTATGGGAAGATGGTGTAGGTGTATGGGAGGATGGTGTAGGCGAATGGAAGGGTGGTGTAGGTGGATGGAAGGTTGGTGTAGGTAGATGGGATGGTGGTGTAGGTAGATGGGAGGGTGGTGTAGGTAGATGGGAGGGTGGTGTACGTGGGAAGGTGGGTGGCATAGATGGGCAGGTGGCATAGATAAGTGGGTGGCACAGACAGGTGGGTGGTGTAACTTATCATCTGTGAATAACGATTACAGCGTTCTAAAAGAAAGGGTAGGATGGTAACACTGTGACGGAAAAAAATTGTCCCAGGGATGAAAATACCTGATTCGAATAGTATTCCTTGTGCTGAATCCAAACGTGTTTGTAAAATTTCTCCATAAGGTAAGGTTTTTGAGTGACATGCAATTTAATTGTTAAAAATCCATATATTTACATACTTATACAGAATTACAAACTCTTAGTTTAAAAAGTTGCTTTGTTTAATTTTCTGTGGTGCATTGCCTCAAGAATGTCACTCTTTAAAGCCATGTCCACACGAGCGGGCAATGCCCGCGGGCAAAAGCGAGCAGTTTGCCTGTTGACGGGCTCTCCGCTTGTGCCCGTCAACAGGCAAACTGCTCGCTTTTGCTTGAGGGCATTGCCCGCTCGTGAGGACAGGGCTTAAAAGAGTCCAGCAGTAGACAGCCAACATACTGGAGCTCCAGTTGCCTTGGTAACGCATTTCCATGTTAGAAATATCCTGATGAAAATGCTCACCGTGTTCATCGCTCACTGCACCCAGGTTTTCTGGAAAAAAAAAAGTCTAAATAAGAGTCCAAAAAATTATTCTTTAATGACATCTTTCACCCCACTGCCTGGTAAGACTTAAGAAAGTCACCCACTATTTCTGGATTGTTTTCAGCCTTGAAATTTCCCAAAAAGTCTGTGCAGACACTTTTGAAAACTCTGCCACGCAGTTTTCTCAACTTCATTCAACTCTCCTTCAGTTCTTTCATCTCTTTATCAATTCTCTGATCTGAGAGCCTACAAATACCTTCTTTAGTCTTGGTATCACTGATCTGGGGAACGTACTTCTCAAGTATATGAATCCATTTTCACTTTACCCATTACTGTAGCAAAGTCTTTCATAAGTCAAAACTTGATGTACAAAGGAGGAAGGTACTTTCTTAGGGTCAACAAGTGGACTGTTCACAACGTTATTCTTGCCTGGAACAAGTGAGGTAAATTTTGGCCAAACCTTCTGAATGCAGTATTTTTGCATGTCCCTATTGTCCCACATACAAAAAAGCAACAGCAGTTTATGTAACCTAACAGCAACCCCAGCAAAAGTGCAATGACCTTTAGATCTTCACAGATATTCCACTTATTTTCTGAAACAGAACTTTTTTAAAAGCAGCTTAATGCTGTCGTATGACTCTTTCATGCCTGCAGCTCATGCAATAGGTACAGAAGGAAATATATTTCCGTTGTGAAGAAGGGCCACTCTCGAGCTGACTTCTGAGGAGTCAATGAAAAAGTACCAATCATCTACATTGTGTTCATGACCAAGAGCCCCCCATGACTGAATTAACATCTTTACAAAGCACAAGTCGACCCTCTTGAGAGAAGAGCTTTTCAAATAATCATGGCAGCAACATACAAACAAATAAACTTTAGTATCACGCTGCGGTATATTCCAACCCTTAAATTTTGAATCTGAAAATTCAGCCTGCTTCTTAGATAAATCCAAGTCACGAAGAAAGTCATTCAGATCTCCCTGTCACAGTAAATGTGGTGCACTGAAAGAACAGGTAGCCTGGAATGTTGTACCAGAAATTTCTTCATCTTTTTCCACGTGATATGCCTCATCATGGTGTGATTTCTTATCACTAAAAGTTACATGCTCTGGTAAGATCAGCTCTGTGGGGAACTGGTCTCATTCCAGATGGTATATAAGGATACATTTTTACACTAAGCTCTTTGTTTTTGAGGTGATCTCTTTTGTACTTACAAGGCAGATACAACAGTCTGTTGTGTGATTTTAAGGTTCCCTTCAAATCACTGGGACAACAAATCATGTGAAATGAACCGTTTCACCATCCTGAGAGTAATTGTGCACGTCACACAACAAATGTGAGGGGCCGAACTTGAGTCTTATCACCCACTTTACATCCGAAAAATAGTTCATTGCATTTTCTTATGAATGGTGTAAAGTTTCATTTCTGGAATATAAAAGTTTGCTCACCACATAAATAGCAGAAGGAATTGGAGTGATTAAGCCAGTTCCGTGGCATGACAAAGCATCTAGATGAACACAACACAGGAAGATAAAAAGAAATAGTACTTCAGAAAGGAGCAACACACACTTGCTGCTAACACTGTGCCACATACAAACAAACTGACTTGGAGCTGCTCTACACACACAAACTTGGCTCATGTTAGAACAGGTCTAAACATGTTTCCACCTGCACAGTCTGCTGCTCTGAGCCTCTGACCAAATTTATCCGGCCAGCATTATCAGATATTTTTCTCCAAAGGAGTGAATTGTATTAATTTTATAGCAAATTTTCTGCTTAATATTAAAAAATATATATTAATTCTGTATCCCGTGATCATGCTAATTTACGAATGTATGAACATGGCGTCACAAGAAAACCAAACCTGATGGGAAAAATCTGATTTCATATTTGGATTCAGCATGAAAAAGTATACCCATCAATACCCATGGGACACAATTGTTATTGACCAGTGTAATAGAAGAAAATATGCAAGATCAGAATGAGGGCCAGATTTGTATATCGAGAAAAAAAAAATATGTAGGGTAGCAATTTTCCACCCTGGTTTGGTGTTGGGAAGAAGTCAATCAGTTAAAATACCTAGATGAGGGGAGAGATTATAACCCCTCAAATTCTAAACTTACCATGATAAGGGTTGCTGGAATGCGTAGTGTAAACGGAGGGTAGTGTTGGTGGATGAGTAATGTAGGTGGGTGGATAGTGCAGGTAGGAGAGTCGTACAGGTGGGTGGGTGGTGTAGGTGGGTGAGTGGTGTGAGTGGGTAGTGTAGATGGGAGGGTGGTATAGGCGAGTGGGTTGTGTAGAAGGGAGGGTAGTATAGGTGGGTGGGTTGTGTAGGTGGGTGGGTTGTGTAGGTGCATGGGTGGGTAGTGTAGGTGGGAGGGTGGTATAGGTGGGAGGGTGGTATAGGTGAGAGGGTGGGACAGGTGAGAAGGTGGTATAGGTGGGTGGGTGGTATAGATGGTGAGAGGGTGGTATAGGTGGTGAGAGG